>NC_142876.1:82330000-82680000 GCF_051225735.1 Oryctolagus cuniculus | reverse complement strand
AGGAATCTATCCATTTCTTCTAGGTTTCCCAGTTTGTTGGCATATAGTTCTTTGTAGTAGTTTCTGATGTTTCTTTTTATGTTTGAGCTGTCTGTTGTTACATTTCCTTTTTCATCTCTAATTTTATTGATTTGGGTCTTCTTGCTCCTTTTTTTTTGATTAGTTGGGCCAATAGTGTGTCAATTTTATTTATTTTTTTCAAAAAAGCAGCTGTTTGTTTTGCTGTTCTTTTGTATTCTTTTGATTCAATTTTGTTGATTTCTTATCTAATTTTAATTATTCTACTAGTTTTGGGTTTGGTTTTCTGTTGTTTTTCTAGATCCTTGAGATTCATTGATAGCTCATTTATTTGGTGCTTTTCCAATTTCTCGATGTAGACACTAATTGCTATAAACTTTCTTCTTAAATCTGCTTTTGCTGTATCCCATAAGTTTTGATATGTTGTGTTGTCATTTTCATTAGTTTCCAGAAATTTTTTAATTTCTCTTTTGCTTTCTTCTATGACCCACTGTTCATTCAGGGGCATGTTGTTTAGTCTCTATGTGTTTGCGTATGTTCTAGAGATACCTGAGTTGCTGATTTCCAGCTCCATTGCATTGTGGTCTAAAGAGATGCATGGTATAATTTCAATTTTTCTAAATTTGCTGAAACTTGCTCTATGGCCTAGCATGTGGCCCATCCTAGAGAAAGTTCCACGCACTGGACAGAAAAATGTGTATTCTGTGACTTTAGGGTAGAAGGTTCTCTATATATCTGCTGGATCTATTTGGTCAATAGCATCAGTTAATTCTGTTGTTTCCTTGTTGATTTTTTGTCTGGTTGATGTTTCCATTCCTGAAAGTTGGATATTGAAATTCTGCATTAGTATTATATTTGAATCTATATCTCCCTTTAAATCCTTTAACATTTCTTTTAGCTAGCCATGTGCCCTGTAATTAGGTGCATATACATTTATAATAGTCACATCTTCTGGTTAATTTGACCTTTTAATCATTATATAGTATCTTTTTTTTCTCTTTCAATAGTTTTTTTGTTAAGATCTATTTTGTCTGATATTAGGATGGCCACATCAGCTCTTTTTTGGTTTCTGTTAGTATGAATTTTATTTTTCCTTCCTTTAACTTTCAGTCTGTGTGCATCTTTGTTGGTGAGATGTGTTTATTGCAGGCAGCAAATAGATGTTTTTTCTTTTTTAATTCATTCAGCCAGTCTGTGTCTTTTAACTGGGGAGTTGAGGCCATTTACAATCAGGGTGACTTTGTTAAGTACTGACTTTGCCTTGCTTGTTTCATAAATAGTCCTTGTATTTTCGGTTTCCTTTGTACTTTTGCTGGGTCATTTTCTGTAGTGATGTTCCTGTTTCTGTGTGTAAAACATCCTTGAGCATCTTTTATAGGGCTGGGTGAGTAGTTAAAAATTCTTTCAATTTCTGTTTGTTGTAGAAGATCTGTATTTCTCCTTCATTCATAAATGAGAGCTTTGCAGGCTACAATATTCTGGGTTGACAGTTTTTTTTCTTATGACATGGAATATATCTCATCATTATCTTCTTGCCTGTAGTGTTTCTGATGAGAAGTCTGCAGTGAGTCTAATTGGATTTCTTCTGAATGTGATTTGGTGTTTCTCTTGTGCACATTTTAGCATCTTTTCTTTATGTTTTACTGTGGGGAGTTTTACTACAATTGTCCTGGTGAAGATCTTTCCTTGTCATGTCTATTGGGAGTTCTCTGTACTTCCTGTGCTTGGACGCTTCTTTCTTTCTCCAGATTGGGGAAGTTTTCTGTTATTATTTCATTAAGAATGCCTTCTAATCCTTTTTATCTTTCCATGCCTTCCGGAATTCCTAGGATCCATATGTTGGGTTGTTTAATAGAATCCTGTAGATCTCCAACTGTGTTTTTTGGTTCTCTATTTCTTCTTCTTTTATTTTGTCTGACTGCAATATTTCCAGAAATTTATCTTCTAGTTCTGATATTCTTTCTTTTGTCTCATCTCTTCTAAGACTTTCCACTGCATTTTTTATTTGATCTATTGAATTCTTCATTTCTAGTATTTCATTCTGACTTCTCTTTAATATTTCAATTTCTTGGGAGCACTTTTCACTTAGATTGTGAATTTGCTTCTGATTGCTTCTAAGTAATCTGACAATTAATTTTCTGAATTCCATTTCTGGCATATCATTAATATCTTCCTCTTCACCTCTATTATTGAAGAGTTGTAGTGTTTCTTTGGGGAGCTCATAGTGGCTTCCTTATTCCTATTTATGGTTTTTCCTTTGTTTCTCAGCGTTTGTGTATTTTTTTTTTTTTTGGTCTGGTTGCTTTTCTCTTTATTTTGTGTCTTTGTGCTTGTGGTGAGGTTTCCCTCTCATATGAGATGCTTTGTGTTTGTGCATTGCAAGTGGAAGCACACAGCACCACCTACTGGAGCCCAGCTTACTTCTCAATCATGGTGAAGGTGGTAGGAACTCTGGTGCACAGAGCCCCACCTACTGTTGTCTGGCTCACTTATCACTGGTGGATGTAATGAGCTCAAGTTTTCGATATTCAGGACTTCTTGTTGTACAGCTTGTGTGGTGGGGAAGAGATTACTCTGAAATGCTGTGATCCCCATTCCTGGGTTGGGGGCATGGTGAGGTTTCTCCCAGCCCCTGATGGTTTGGTTGGGGAAGGGGTGATGTAGATGGGCAGGGGGGTGCCCTACCTCTCTGTTTGTTCCTCCGTACCTTCTCTATTTTCCTATGTGCAACTTCAAATGCAGTTTACCAAACTCCCCCTCTTGATGCTAGTGCAGCTCCATAGACCTGCAATTTCCTGTCTCACCTGGTCTGCTGGGGGCTGGCACCAGCCTCTCTGTTCCATGCTTCTGCCACGCCTCCGCTACTTCCTTTTCATAGTTGCTCCTTCAGCGTGGACCTGCCCAGTCTTTGTTGCTCTCCTGGGCTTCCCCTAGCGAATTTCCCATGGCTCTGTCTCCAGCATGTATCCTCTCTCCTTTTTAACTATCTATTTTGCCCCACGTGACTCAGATCCTCCTGTTGCTATACTACCATCTTGGGACCTAACATATAGTTTTATATGCATCATTTATTGGAGTTCTGGAAAGTTAATTTTAGGAATACTAAATTTTGAGAATTCTCAACCTGGATTAAAAGATTGGAAAAAGAATGTCCATATGCAAATGTCTACTAATTCATTCATCCTTTTAAAAAACTGTGGGATCAGATGTTTGACATAATGGTTAAGGTGACTCCTAAGATGACTGCCTTCCATGTTGGAGTGCCTGGGTCTGAGTCTCAGCTTCATTGCTGATTCCAGCTTCCTGCTGATGTGAGGCCTGGAAGACAACAGGTAATAATCAAGTAGTTCAGTTGCTTCCACTCATATTGGAAACCTGGATTGTGTTCTGGGATCATGGCTTACATTTGGCCCAGTCCTGGCTGTTATAGACGTTTGTGGAACAAATCAGAAGATGGGATATCTCTCTCTGTTTGTCCATCTTAATAATCTCTCTGGACTTTCAAATAAATTTATAAAAAAAGAAAATTATTAAATCTTTCACAATCAATTATGACTGAGGAGAATGAAGAATGCTCAAGTGGCCCTATTTACCTGCAAGATTTTGCTGGTCAGTTTTCATAGTAACTTCCACATTTCTGTCTATATCTGTTTATTCTCATGAGTCATGTAGATGAGACAACTTCATTTTACAGCAAGTGAAATTCATAATATAGGGTAAAGGGTTATTTGAAGATGCACCATTGTCCATCTTCATGTTTTATGTGACAGATGTTTCTCGTTTCTCTATGAGTCTTAAAGAGCATGAATCTAGTACCCATGGCAATTGATTTTCTCCATGGAATGTGTCCTCCTAAGAGAATAAAAAGGATTGGCTAAGAACCCTTAGGAATATGACAATCTAGTTCCAGGTCTTATAGATGCATGCCCATAAGGTTAATGAAAGACTTTGGACTGTGGGCTAAGTTGCAAAATCACATTCTGCATGGAGTCAATAGTCTCTTATTTCTTACAGTGGCTTTTCATTTTGTTTCAGTTAATATCTGCTACTGAGTCAGCAGTATTAGTAAGAAAAGCAAAGATGTGAAGTTCTCCAAGTTTTATCAGAGAGAAAGCATACTTAGTTTCCTTGCTAATAATATTTCAGTGTAGGCTGAAAAATGCCTTCTATAATGCATTCCATCCTAATTATTCATAGAATACATTTTAATTTAGACTTTTTAAATATTGTGCATAAGTGTGTTTATATGCATGTATGTGTTTGTATACAGGAACTTCAGAAAGTGCTTCAAAAAAGTCATGGAAATGGATCTAAATGACAAGTGTTCTTCGGTGCAAAAATTGTGGAATTCCATGTCTTCTAAAGTTCATAGAAAATGCATATTATGAAAATACTATGTGTGGATCTCAATTTTTTGCATCAAAATGAACTTATCTTACAATTTCATTGTCTATGAACCCTTTAAAGTAGTCTATATACGTGTCCCTCACCAGAACCAGGGCCTCCCAAGAGTGAACTCAGAACATTCTGGCTCAATAATTATTACATGATAAAAATAAGAATATCTCCTTCTCTCTTTTTAAAAGTCTTGGCAGAACTCAGTATTCTGTGTCAGTGGATCTTTCACATATGCAAGCTTATTTTTGGTGTTCCAAGAAATCTGAAGTTCACTAACGAGGATTGTGAAGAACACTCTTGAACTGAATGTACAAGGCTGGAGTTGAATAAGAACAAAGTGTTTAGAGTGCAAATGAGCCAGCTGGGATACAAAGTTCTTCATGGTGTCCCTAATTCAGCAATCATGAGTTTTCCAGTTCTTCCAAAATGAAGCAGGGTTTGTTGCTAAGTGTAAAAATATTAAAATAAATGCACATAATTTACTATTCTGCTCAACATTATACCTTGGTCATCTCGATCAGTCAAAATATAGCACATACTCCAATTTGTAACAGTGGGCAATATCCTCCCTTCAGAAGTTGAAGTATGATTTTTCAGATATGAGCTTTGTAATTTTGTAGGAAATGGAGATTAATTGAAGGACATTTATAACTATTGAGATCTTTTGTATCTATTAATAATACCAACTAATGCGACCAACATTGTGGCGTAGCAGGTAAAGCTGCTGCCTAAAATGCTAGTGACCCATGTGTATGCCGGTTCACATCCTGGCTGCTCCACTTACCACCCAGCTCTCTGCTAATGTACCTGGGAAAGCAATGGAGGATGGCCCAAGGGCTTGGACCTCTGCCAGCCATGTGGGAGATCTTGACTTCTGGCTCCTGGCTCCTGGCTTCAGCATGGCCTACCACTGGCTATTTCAGCCACCTGGGAAGTCAAACTGTGATTGGAAGATCTCTCTCTCTGTCTCTCCCTCTTTGTCTGTAACTTTGACTTTCCAAATAAATTTAAAAATCTTTACAAACTCATAATACCAGCTAATGTTCATGGAGGATTGTACAAATCAATCACTCTACTAAGTGCTCAGCCTGTTATATTTACAACTATCTCATAAAATACAGTCTTTTTATCTACAGTTTCCAGAAAAGGAAGCTGGGTTCTGCCCATACCTCATGTATTTAGGATTCAAGCCTCATCCCATCTAACTCAAGAATCAAATTTTCATGATGATCCTATTCTATCAAAGTTTCTGATACAGAAGTTCTTTGTATTGCTGAATTCTGAGGCTTTCTCTATAATTTAACTTTGCTAATGATTTTGAGGATCCCCTATCCCAGCCTACAGCCAAGTCATTTGTGTTCTCCTCAGCAGGGACATCGACATAGGGAGGGGTGATCCTTGCAATGCATGGGTTTCACAATGTTTATAAACACACTTGACCAGAAAGGGTTCTGTCTTCTGTGTATTGTCAGTTATAAAGAATTAACAATCACATATGTTCCCAAGGTTGTGCAGTTGGAAAACGATTATTTTTAAATGAGATGAAGAAAAGAGAATGGAAAGATTGTATGGAGCACAGCATAGTGCACAATTTAAGCATTCTGCACAAAAGGAACACTTACCCCTTATGGAGAGAGAAAAATGAGTTAGGTGGGAATTTAGGGCCATGTTCCAATGAAAACCCAAATCAAGAAAAACAATGAAGTTTACTATTGGCAGAGTTTATGTGTTTTTCATAAAAGGCAAAAGCGTGGCAAAAAGCCAGGTGCCTCTAATTCCATAAACAGAACTTGAAATATATTGGAAATTTGTTTATTGTTAATAGTAATACTTCAATTGCTCTTGCTCACTATAACTTGCTTCATGCTGTCATATATTTATGTGTGTGTGTACTCCAAGTTTTTATATTTTAAAAAAGATTTGTTTATTTGTTGTGAAAGTCATACTTAAAGAGAGAGAGATTGACCTTCCATCCACTGGTTTACTCCCCAGACGGCTGCAGTGGCCAGCACTGGCTAGACTGAAGCCAGGAGCCAGGAGCTTCATCCAGGACTCCTATGTGGGTAGCAGGGGCCCAAACACTTGGGCCATCTTCAGCTACTTTTCCCAGGTCATTATCAGGGCACTGGATCAGAAGTGGAGCTGCCAGGACACAAAACAGCTCACATAGGATTCTGGCATTGCATCCAGCAGCTTTACCTGCTATGCCACAATACTGGCCCTGAAATTTTCATATTTTGCATGTATACACACACAGATATAAAATATTTTACATGGGTACATAGAAAAATTAGTTATGTCACATACCTATACATGCACACACATGTAAAGTGAATCAGCTAGAAATGTCAGTAAAGAAATTGAGAAGGTTTAGAATGTTCTCCTTGAAATGTACTACTTTAGAATCTTTCCTGCCTCCCTTCCTTCCCCAGTGCAGACAACTCCTACACGGAAGTTTCCTCTTTCCATAGGAAAGCACATTAATTCCTCCCCCTGGACAATTCTTTAAGCTTGTTCGCAGGTTTACTTTTTTATATATAAGAAGATTTATGTATTTATTTGAAAGTCAGAGTTGGAGAGGAAGAGAGAGAGAGAGAGAGAGATCGATCTTCCATGTGCTAGTTCACTCCCCAGATGGCTGCAATGGCCAGTGCTGGGCCAGGATGAATCCAGGAGCCAGGTGTTTGATCCAGGTCTCCCACGTGAGTGACAGGAGCCCAAACAGTTGGGCCATCTTCTGCTACTTCTCCCAAGCCATTAGCCGGGAGCTGGATTGGAAGTGGAATAACCAGGACACAAAGTATCTTCCACATGGGATGCTGGTGTTACAGGCAGAAGCTTTACCTGCTGCTCCAAAACACCGGCCACAGGTTTACCTGTTTAGATGCTAAGCTGTGTCTTCTTTATTTGAGAGGCAGAGAAGGATAGGGAACTCCAAGACTCAGGTTCAGTCCTCAAATGCTTGGGATCGCAAACCAAGTCTCCCACTTGAGTGGCAGGAACCCAATTACTTGAGTCATCACCACTGCCCTCCAGGGTCTGCATTAGCAAGAAACTGGAATTGGCAGCCAGAGCCAGAACTCAAACCCAGGCACTTCAGTAAGAGATGCAGGTGTCCCAATCAGCAGCTTAAATGCTAGGCCAAATACCCACCCCATGGATGCATTCTGAGTGCAGAAGAGTGGAAGAGGAAAGAGATAC
Organism: Oryctolagus cuniculus; assembly: GCF_051225735.1. Classification (NCBI taxonomy): domain Eukaryota; kingdom Metazoa; phylum Chordata; class Mammalia; order Lagomorpha; family Leporidae; genus Oryctolagus; species Oryctolagus cuniculus. The sequence continues at coordinate 82,672,383 of NC_142876.1, read as the reverse complement.
CTAAAGAGGAGCAGGGTTGCCAGGAAGCAGAACAGATACCATTTAAAGGTTTGCTAGCACCCCACTTAGTTTAAGTATTTTCCAGAGAGCCTGGGAAGGGTAGATGCTGTCTAAAATGAAGAGATGGATGAAAGACACTGCAGAGGAAAATGAGGAAATTAGGGAACAGTGATTTCCTCTTGCCTGGGCAAAGGGGGTTCCCGCCTGAGACAACCAGGAACTTTGCCTGCTGTGCAGCCTGAGACTGGTACACAGCCTGCTCGCAGTAACCTCCAGAGTGGGTGAGACTTCTTTCCATGTCTGATGTGGCAGATGGTCTACCCTGGAGAGTTTTCATCACATGCTTCTATCTCTTTCAGTCTCTGGGATTTTTCTCTCTCCCAGGTTAGCATGGTCCAAACTTGCCTTTAACAGCCAACCAGCAGAATGCTGTGCACACTGGAAATATGTCTAAATTCATGCAGGTGTGTATCTGAAATTTGAATGGAGATTTAATAATAAAGACTCATCACTGAGCTCAGTGCTATGAGCTGCTCTTGCTCTGTTAAACAGCTGCTGTGTGAGAGTAACTACATTTTTGTTTTTACTTTTTGGCTTTTTTATGCTGATAAAGGAAAACTTCTTTTTTCATCAAAAATGCATTTGATTCACTAGAAGAGATTTTGGCTGTCACCATAGTGAAGTTCTGTTAGGTTTTGTCAAAGCTCCCTTAATCTTGCTGAATGTTAGACCATGTCAGTGTGAGGGTCTGGGGTCCTTTTACATTGAAATCCTTAAAATACTTGGCAATTTGCTGATGTATGTTAATATTCATGTGTAAAAGATTTTTAAAGCTTTTTTTGAAAATTTTTAATGTTGCCTTCAATTAAATTAATTAGAAATTTAATTGTGTTAAGCCGGTGCCGCGGCTCACTAGGCTAATCCTCTGCCTTGCAGCACCAGCACACCGGGTTCTAGTCCCGGTTGGGGCGCCGGATTCTGTCCCGGTTGCCCCTCTTCCAGGCCAGCTCTCTGCTGTGGCCAGGGAGTGCAGTGGAGGATGGCCCAAGTGCTTGGGCCCTGCACCCCATGGGAGACCAGGAGAAGCATCTGGCTCCTGCCATTGGATCAGCGCGGTGCGCTGGCGGCAGCGCGCTGGTGGTGGCCATTGGAGGGTGAACCAACGGCAAAAGGAAGACCTTTCTCTCTGTCTCTCTCTCTCACTGTCCACTCTGACTGTCAAAAAAAAAAAAAAATTTAGTTGTGCTTGGTGTAAGTCTTACCAGTTAGTGGTAACAGGTTTTTTAAGATTGTCCATAGCTAAAAAATGAGAGAAAACATTTCTGTTTTTCTTTCTTTCTGTCCTCCATGTTGTTAGTGATTGATGCAAACTCAGGTCCCTCTAGATTTCCTGAAAAATCTTTCCAGTAGATTGACTTATAAGGGAGGCATGTCTACAGTGTCTGCATGGCCCATAAGGATACATAAGGGGTCTGAGTTATAAAAATGATTAGGACCACTGGACTGTGGAGAGGGGGAGCATGCCCAGGTAGGTTTTCCTTTACTGAGAGGGTAGGTTGTAGGGAACATGGAAACTGGAAGCGTGAATTGCCTTGCTCCTTTGACCCTGGGTTAATCTCAGTACTCCTTGGTGCCTTCCATTGTCCCATCTGTACAACTGAGCTGTAATAATGATACACTCATCATGGAATTATGAGAGCTAAAAAAGCTGATGCATGCCAAACACATAGAACAGCCCAGAGTAGCCAAGGCACTGCCTGTGCTTCTGTTATTCATGTTATGATTATTACCAGTGCTGTTGTGGTTTTGAAAATTAGTCTTTACAGATGGGCCCAGGACCTCAATAGACATTTTTCAAAAGAGGAAATCCAAATGCCCAACAGACACATGAAAAAATGTTCAGGATCACTAGCCATCAGGGAAATGCAAATCAAAACCACAATGATGTTTCACCTCACCCCGGTGAGAATGGCTCACATTCAGAAATCTACCAACAGATGCTGGCGAGGATGTGGGGAAAAAGGGACACTAACCCACTGTTGGTGGGAATGCAAACTGGTTAAGCCACTATGGAAGTCAGTCTGGAGATTCCTCAGAAACCTGAATATAAGCCTACCACATGACCCAGGCACCCCACTCCTTGGAATTTACCCAAAGGAAATTAAATTGGCAAACAAAAAAGCTGTCTGCACCTTAATGTTTATTGCAGCTCAATTCACAATAGCCAAGACATGGAATCAACCTAAATGCCCATCAACAGAAGACTGGATAAAGAAATTATGGGATATGTACTCTATAAAATACTATACAGCGGTAAAAAAAAAAATGAAATCCGGTCATTCACAACAAAATGGAGGAATCTGGAAAACATTATGCTGAGTGAAATGAGCCAGTCCCAAAGGGACAAATATCTTATGTTCTCCCTGATCGGCAACAACTAACCGAGCACCAAAAAGGAAACCTATTGAAGTGAATTTACACTATGAGAAACAATGACTTGATCAACCCTTGTCTTGACTGTCGAGGAACAAATTACTATTTTATTCCTTTTAGTAGTTTTTTGTTCTACTTAATACCATTGGTTGAACTCTTTAATTAACACAATTATTTAATTAAATTTTTTTAATTAAACACAATTATTCTTAGGTGTTTAAATTTAACTGAAAAGTGATCTCTGTTAAATCTAAGAGTAGGAATAAGAGAGGGAGGAGATGTACAGTTTGGCACATGCTCACTCAGACTTAGCCCAAATGGTAGAGCTAGAAACATGCCATGGGATTCCAATTCAATTCCATCAAGGTGGCATGTACCAATTCCATCTCACTAGTCCATTTGATCAATTTATGTTCACAACTGATCATAATGATAGGACTAAGAGTCAAAGGGATCACATAAACAAGACTACTGTCTGCTAATACTAACAGATAGAATTTAAAAGGAGAGAATGATCCAACATGGGAAGCAGGATACATAGCAGACTCATAGAATGGCAGATGTCCTAAACAGCACTCTGACCTCAGAATCAGTCCTTAAGCATTTGGATCTGGCTAAAAAGCCCAAAAGAGTGTTGCAGGTATGGAAAGGCAAGACACTGTGGCAAAAAAACAAAACAAAACAAAACACCTAAATGAAAGATCTCTGTGAGTGAGATCTCAGTGGAAAGAATGGGCCATCAAAGAAAGAGGTATCTTTCTCTGAAGGGAGAAGAGAACTTCTACTTTGACTATGACCTTGTCTAAATAAGATCAGAGTCGGTGAACTCAAAAGGCTTCCATAGCCCTGGCAGCTCATGATGAGAGCCTCAGGTGATTACTGACGTCATCAATAAGAGTGTCAATTGTTAAATCAACAACAGGAGTCACTGTGCACTTACTCCCCATGTAGGCTCTATGTCCTTAATGTGTTATGCTATGGGAATTAACGGTAAAACTGCTACTAAAACAGTACTGTATACTTTGTGTGTCTGTGTGGGTGCAAACTGTTGAAATCTTTACTTAGTATATACTAAATTGATCTGTATATAAAGGTAATTAAAAATGAATCTTGATGAGTAATGGGATGAAAGAGGGAGTGGGAGAAGGGATGCTTGTGGGTAGGAGGGAAGTTATGGGGGGAAAGAGCCACTATAATCCAAAAGTTGCATTTTGGTAATTTATATTTATTAAATAAAAGTTTAAAAAGAAACAAAAAACAGTAAAAAAGAAAATTAGTTTTTACAACTCTTTAAAAAGTGAAAATGAGCCTCATTATGTTTGTGGCTATGAGCTCAAGGACATTCTAAATGTGCTAGAGAGACCTGGCCTCTGTGACGATGTGCGAAGTTGGAGATTGAGAAGCTCTTTGTCTTTTGAAGGTCACAGAATTGCAGCATAGGACTGGTCACTGGAAACTCTGAAAGCATCCCCTCATTTAATGCCTGTTGACAAGGTGACTGCCACTCTGTTGGTGTCCCTCATCCCCTGTGTGGCTTGCAGTGCCCTGGGGGCTCAGATTTAACTCATACTGGCAACACCTGTCTGGTGCCCTTAGATTGACTTCTTACTACAGGGAGTTTTCTAATACTGAATGAGCTTGCACTGCCGGTACGTAAGGGGAGCCCAACACAACACTTTTTTTTTTTAACTTTTATTTAATGAATATAAATTTCCAAAGTACAGCTTATGGGTTACAATGGCTTCCCCTCCCCCATAACTTCCCTCCCACCCACAACCCTCCCCTTTCCCACTCCCTCTCCCCTTCCATTCACATCAAGATTCATTTTCAATTCTCTTTATATAGAGAAGATCAGTTTAATATATATTAAGTAAAGATTTCAACAGTTTCCACCCACATAGCAACACAAAGTGAAAAATACTGTTTGAGTACTAGTTATAGCATTAAATCACAATGTACAGCACATTAAGGACAGAGATCTATATAAGGAGTGCACAGTGACTCCTGTTGTTGACTTAACAAATTGATACTCTTGTTTATAGCATCAGTAATCACCCTAGGCTCTTGTCATAAGTTGCCAAGGCTATGGAAGCCTTTTGAGTTCGCCGACTCTGATCATATTTAGACAAGGTCATAGTCAAAGTGGAAGTTCTCTCCTCCCTTCAGCAAAAGGTACCTCCTTCTTTGATTACCTGTTCTTTTCACTGGGATCTCACTCGCAGAGATCTTTCATTTAGATCTTTTTTTTTCTCATGTTGGATCGTTCTCTCCCCTTTTTTTATTCTATCTGTTAGTATTAGCAGACAATAGTCTTGTTTATGTGATCCCTTTGACTCTTAGTCCTATCATTATGATCAGTTGTGAACATAAATTGATCAAATGGACTAGTGAGATGGAATTGGTACATGCCACCTTGATGGGATTGAATTGGAATCCCATGGCATGTTTCTAGCTCTACCATTTGGGCTAAGTCTGAGTGAGCATGTGCCAAACTGTACATCTCCTCCCTCTCTTATTCCCACTCTTAGATTTAACAGAGATCACTTTTCAGTTAAGTTTCAACACTTAAGTTTCAACACTTAAGGATAACTGTGTATTAATTAAAGAATTAAACCAATAGTATTAAATAGAACAGACAAAAAAAATACTAAGAGGGATAATGTATTAAGTTGTTCATCAACAGTCAGGGCAAGGGCTGATCAGGTCACCGTTTCTCGTAGTGTCCATTTCACTTCAATAGGTTTCCTTTTTGGTGCTCGGTTAGTTGTTGCCGATCAGGGAGAACATAAGATATTTGTCCCTTTGGGACTGGCTCATTTCACTCAGCATAATGTTTTCCAGATTCCTCCATTTTGTTGTGAATGACCGGATTTCATTTTTTTTTTTACCGCTGTATAGTATTTTATAGAGTACATATCCCATAATTTCTTTATCCAGTCTTCTGTTGATGGGCATTTAGGTTGATTCCATGTCTTGGCTATTGTGAATTGAGCTGCAATAAACATTAAGGTGCAGACAGCTTTTTTGTTTGCCAATTTAATTTCCTTTGGGTAAATTCCAAGGAGTGGGGTGCCTGGGTCATGTGGTAGGCTTATATTCAGGTTTCTGAGGAATCTCCAGACTGACTTCCATAGTGGCTTAACCAGTTTGCATTCCCACCAACAGTGGGTTAGTGTCCCTTTTTCCCCACATCCTCGCCAGCATCTGTTGGTAGATTTCTGAATGTGAGCCATTCTCACCGGGGTGAGGTGAAACATCATTGTGGTTTTGATTTGCATTTCCCTGATGGCTAGTGATCCTGAACATTTTTTCATGTGTCTGTTGGGCATTTGGATTTCCTCTTTTGAAAAATGTCTATTGAGGTCCTTGGCCCATTCTTAAGTGGGTTGTTTTGTTATTGTGGAGTTTCTTGATTACTTTGTGGATTCTGGTTATTAATCCTTTATCTGTAGCATTGTTTGCAAATATTTTTTCCCATGCTCTCGATTGCCTCTTCACTCTCCTGAATGTTTCTTTTGCAGTACAGAAACTTCTCAATTTGATGCAATCCCAATAGTTAATTTTGGCTTTGACTACCTGCGTCTCCAGGGTCTTTTCCAGGAAGTCTTTGCCGGTGCCAATATCTTGCAGGGTTTTCCAATATTCTCAAATAATTTGATTTTGTTGGGTCATAGATTTAGATCTTTAATCCATGTTGAGTGCATTTTTTGTGTAAGGTGTAAGGTAGGGGTCTTGCTTCATGCTTCTTCACATGGAAATCCAGTTTTCCCAGCACCATTTATTGACACACCATTGGCTCAACTAACTAAAAAAAGAAGAGAAAAGACCCAAATCAATAAAATCAGAGATGAAAAAGGAAATGTAACAACAGACACCACAGAAATAAAAAGAATCATCAGAAATTACTATAAAGAGTTGTATGCCAGCAAACAGGGAAACCTATCAGAAATGGATAGATTCCTGGACACATGCAACCTACCTAAATTGAACCAGGAAGACATAGAAAACCTAAACAGACCCATAACTAAAACAGAAATTGAAACAGTAATAAAGGCCCTCCCAACAAAGAAAAGCCCAGGACCAGATGGATTCACTGCTGAATTCTACCAGAAATTTAAAGAAGAACTAACTCCATTTCTTCTCAAACTATTCAGAACAATCAAAAAAGATGGAATCCTCCAAATTCTTTCTATGAAGCCAGCATCACCTTAATTCCTAAGCCAGAGAAAGATGCAGCATTGAAAGAAAATTATAGACCAATATCCCTGATGAACATAGATGCAAAAATCCTCAATAAAATTCTTACCAATAGAATACAACAACACATCAGAAAAATCATCCACCCAGGCCAATTGGACTTATCCCTGGCATGCAGGGATGGTTCAGTGTTCTCAAATCAATCAATGTGATACACCACATTAACAAACTGCAGAAGAAAAACCATATGATTATCTCAATACACACAGATAAAGCATTTGATAAAATTCAACACCCTTTCATGATGAAAACTCTAAGCAAATTGGGTATAGAAGGAACATTCCTCAATATAACCAAAGCAATTTATGAAAAACCCATGGCCAACATCCTATTGAATGGGGAAAAGTTGGAAGCATTTCCACTGAGATCTGGTACCAGACAGGGATGCCCACTCTCACCACTGCTATTCAACATGGTTCTGGAAGTTTTAGCCAGAGCCATCAGGCAAGAAAAAGAAATAAAGGGATATAAATTGGGAAGGAAGAAGTCAAACTATCCCTCTTTGCAGATGATATGATTCTTTATTTAGGGGATCCAAAGAACTCTACTAAGAGACTATTGGAACACATAGAAGAGTTTGGCAAAGTAGCAGGATATAAAATCAATGCACAAAAATCAACAGCCTTTGTATACACAGGCAATGCCACGGTTGAGAAAGAACTTCTAAGATCAATCCCATTCACAATAGCTACAAAAACAATCAAATACCTTGGAATAAACTTAACCAAGGATGTTAAAGATCTTTACGATAAGAATTACAAAACCTTAAAGAAAGAAATAGAAGAGGATACCAAAAAATGGAAAAATCTTCCATGCTCATGGATTGGAAGAATCAATATCATCAAAATGTCCATTCTCCCAAAAGCAATTTATAGATTTAAGGTGATATCAATCAAGATACCAAAGACATTCTTCTAAGATCTAGAAAAAATGATGCTGAAATTCGTATGGAGATGCAGGAGACCTCGAATAGCTAAAGCAATTTCGTACAACAAAAACAAAGCCGGACATACTACAGGGCAGTTGTTATCAAAACAGCATGGTACTGGTACAGAAACAGATGGATAGACCAATGGAACAGAATTGAAACACCAGAAATCAACCCAAACATCTACAGCCAACTTATATTTGATCAAGGATCTAAAACCAATTCCTGGAACAAGGACAGTCTATCCAACGCAACTCTTTTTTTTTAAACTTTTATTTAATGAATATAAATTTCCAAAGTACAGCTTATGGGTTACAATGGCTTCCACCCCATAACGTCCCTCCAACCCGCAACCCTCCCCTTTCCCACTCCCTCTCCCCTTCCATTCACATCAAGATTCATTTTCGTTTCTCTTTATATACAGAAGATCAGTTTAGCATATATTAAGTAAAGATTTCAACAGTTTCCACCCACATAGCAACACAAAGTGAAAAATACTGTTTGAGTACTAGTTATAGCATTAAATCTCAATGTACAGCACACTAAAGACAAAGATCCTACATGAGGAGTAAGTGCACAGTGACTCCTGTTGTTGACTTAACAAATTGACACTCTTGTTTATGGCATCAGTAATCACCCTGGGCTCTTGTCATGAGCTGCCAAGGCTATGGAAGCCCCCTGAGTTCACTGACTCTGATAATTTTTAGACAAGGCCATGGTCAAAGTGGAAGTTCTTTCCTCCCTTCAGAGAAAGGTACCTCCTTCTTTGAAGGCCTGTTCTTTCCACTGGGATCTCACTCGTATCCAACGCAACTCTTAAGCAATGGAAATGCAAGCACTAGGCAAATAATATTCCCATTTTCCAGATGGGTGATTCCAGGGATTTCTGTGTGCCTCTCATATACCCCAGTGGATTCTCAGCATCCTTGCCTGCCTTCAACAGAGATCTTCAAAACACATCCTTCGATTGGATTTGCTTCTAATTTCATCACTCTCCCTGCTTCTGGGTTCCTGTCTCCTAGAATCTCTTTCAAATAATCCACCTGCACCTAAACCCTCACTGCAGCCTCTGATTTCTCAAACTGAGAACCACACTGCTCTGGAATCCTAATGCTGAAGCCAGTGTCTTTGCAGAAATACTGGATGCTCCATTTGTCTTGTTCAGTGCTATGTCTCCAGTGCATGGCATACCGCCTGACAGCCTGTAGGCATTAGTAAATACTGGTTGAATGACTGAACCAGTGAGTGGATGAGCAAGCACGTTTCTTGGAACCCGATAATTAACAGGTCAGTTCATTTCTGCTCAGGTAAATTTACTAAATATTGTAGTGGAGATATGGCCAGAGGATGCCACTGCCTTCTCTGGGGACTCATACCTATTGCCTGGTTATGACTGTCTTCATTCATGGCAAGCTTTCAGTTTCTCCTGCAATCCCTGAAGGGGGAAAATGGTGAATGTGATGGTTCTCTATCTTTACATGTATGTACCTTCAGGTACAAAAGTGCTTCATAATTGAATACATATTTATCTATCTTGTGTTATGGGCCCTACTCCATGTATAGATAATAGAAAAGGGTGAACTATTTGGTGCGCACCTTGTATGAGGCACAGACACTTGGAAGTGATTAGAACTTGGAAGACTTAGAAGTGATTAGAACAGACACATTTTGTTATATAAGGCTCACTTGAACATGCAGCTCACCTGCTAACAATAGCACAGTAGGCCTCCGAGGTGACTCGAAAATACAGTATACCCTTTTAAGTGGGCATTCTTCTGCTTGATGGCCCAAAAGAAATTTAAAGGAGTGCAATGAGTTCATAATTTCAACTTTTGTACAAATGGAGTATTTGAAGTTTAGACTATTTAATCTATAGGATCAAATGAACTAAATGTTTTAACAGATATTTATTTAGAACAATTGATGCCACTATATAACCTAAAAATATAGAATGTATACAACAAGGCTTCCCAGCCAGAGCAATTAGTAGAACCTGCAAACCCCTGAATGAGCCTTATCAGTTGACTTAATGCACTCTGACCACAAGCAAAATCCAACATTAGGATTCTGAAGTTTCTGAGCAGGTCTCTGCTTTACTCGGATATTGAAGAGTGTGAGAAAGTCTTTATAGATAAGTTTTATAAAGACAGTGAGCCTTATGTAGTGATTAATGATAAAATAGTAAGTCCATCTACATTGTTTGATGTCTAGAAAATGAATAAAGGGCCAAACATTCAAAGGAAGTTATCATAAAGGGACCAAAGTGAGAGGTATGAGTGACCCAACCTTAGTGGTAGTGAGGCTGTTGTCTCATATCTTGCTAGCTTTCAAACTGTTTTTATTTATAATGTTGCAAAACATGATAATAGGGGAAGTGGACTTCTGTGAGGAATGATATTGCTCTACATGGTGATGATGGTGAGGATAATAATAATGGCTACTGCTGGTTATGTCACAAGCTCATTCCTCATAACCACTCATTGATGTAAGGTAGATATTGTTATTATTATTGTAACTATTATTCAGGTTTAAAGATTAAACAAAATATTTGAGATGCAGAGAGAAAGGGGAGAGATAGTTTGGGTTTACTCCATCTACTTGTTCACTTCTCAAATGCACATAATGGCAAAGATTGGAGCAGGCTGGAGCTTGGAGCTGGGAACTCAACCCAAGTGTCCACATGGGTGGCATGAATCAACCATCTCCCAGGGTCTGGTTTAGCAGGAACCTCAAGTTAGGAACCAGAGCCAGGTATTAAATCCAGGTACTTGGGGGCTGGTGCCGTGGCTCACTTGGTTAATCCTCCGCCTGCAGCACCAGCATACCATATGGGCACTGGGTTCTAGTCCCAGTTGCTCCTCTTCCAGTCCAGCTCTCTGCTGTGGCCCGGGAGGGCAGTGGAGGATGGCCCAAGTGCTTGGGCCCTACACCCGCATGGGAGACCAGGAGGAGGCACCTGGCACCTGGCTTCAGATCGGCACAGTGCCAGCCGTAGTGGCCATTTGGGGGTGAACCAACGGAAGGAAAACCTTTCTCTCTGTCTCTCTCACTGTCTATAACTCTACCTGTCAAATAAATTTAAAAAAAAATCCAGGTACTCATTATGGGACATGGGCATTTTAACCACTCAGCCAAATGCTCACCCCCTTAATAGGGTTTTAAAGCTAGAGAAACAGATTTGGGGAAGTTACACAGTTAATAATCCACAGAACCAAGACTCAGGCAGGCTCACTCCAAAGGCCACACAGTTAATTCCACATAGTTTTTTCTGGTAATCTAACATACTGCTTGCCAACTTAAACTCATAAGATTGTAGGCCATCCAAATTCAGTTCGAAGTAAGACCCTACTTCCCACTGCTAAGGGACTTCAGAGTGTAATGAACAGAAAATTGTGCAGATTCTGAGGTCGATGGCTGGGAGGCAGGACATCCACCACAACTTTATTAGCCAAGCAACCATTTCATTAAATAGACAAGCAACTCTCAAAGGGACTGTCTACAGGATGATGTTGTGTTTTAAAGGTCAAGCACTGGTTTCCAATAGTTTTAAGTAAGGCAGGTATAAAGTGTGATTTGAAATGGATAGTTTTATTGGTAGTCACAGCAGACTCCCAACACACTCATGCACAAATGTCATTTCTGATTGTTTGCAATGTTCTCCTGAGCCATTCTGCCTGCTCTTCTCCCCACGTGATGCAATGTGGCTATGCTCTGTGGAGAGGGGATTTTTGCTACTTAGAGAATACCCTGGGAATCATTTAGCCATCAGCAGCTCAGTCCTTATCTCCCACTAGGATTCCAATTTTCCTCACATTACTTGGGTTCAGTGAGTTAACTCCAAACCCAATGCTTCCAGAAAAAAGAAAAAAAAGAGAAAGCCGTTTGCTCAAAGTTGATTTCTAAAACAAGATAGTCTTCCTAGTTTAAGTGAAAATGTGCAGCTTTTATCCTCCGTCATTTCAACATGAACTTAGATATAAGAATAAAGCATGCTAATTAGAACTCAGAAGAGAGCAAGCATTTTTTTTTCATCTTTTGCTACCCAACATCCCCTTAGGAGGTCATCTCTATCAAAAAATATCAACTTATTCTACAAAGTAATATTTTACAGGTAGTATCCTACAAGATAGTTAGTAAATGTAAACATTTAATAGGAAATGTTCTAAGTGCTTGAGTGGTGTGGAGCCATTTAATTCTCATGAGAAACCAAAGGAAGGCTGGGGGACCCTGTTGACATCTATCGCCAGTGCAGATGAATTAATCCCTGCTCAAAGATACTAAGCCATTTACCTAACATCACACAGTTGGTAAGTGGTAAAGCTAAAATCTATACCCCTTGATTGCCTTGCTCTGGTCTTCTCCTATCACGATAGGAGCCCCAACACAGTGAAGGAATTCTATAGCTAATCCCAGTATTTAAACAAATACAATGCTGGAGCATTGTGGCATAGACAGTAAGGCTGCCACCCAGATGCCTACACCAGCATCCCATAAGGGATGTAATTAGAGTTTCAGCTGCTCCTTTTCCATCCAGCTCCTTCCTAATGTACCTGGAAATGCAGCAGAAGCTGGCCCAAGTGCTTGGGGCCCTGGTACCCACAGTGAAAGACCTAAAAGAAGCTCTGGGCTTTTAGCTTTGGCCTGGGGAGTGAACTAGCAATGGAAGATTGGTCTCTCTCTCTCTCTAACTCTGCTTTTGAAGTAAGAAAATAAATCTAAAAAAAAAAAAATCCAGTGGTAGCCTGGTGAGAAGTAAAAGTGTTGGCTTCCTGTATGCTTGACAGATTTAAGCAAGTAACTCAAGGTCGTCAAGCTCCAATGTTCTCATCTGTTAAATGGGTGTAACAATGACTGAATCACAGGTTTCTTGTATGGATTAAGGGAAACATCATTTCCAAAGTATTTTAGATAAATTTCCTGTACCTTTCACTCTGACAGATGCCTTCTGCCTTGGCACCTAAGCAAGTTGCGGGCTTCCTTTTCTGATAATTCTTCAAAGTACTCATAATTAGAAGTTTGTAGTAGATTTTCTCTGCTGAAGGATTTTGAATTTTAGAATTCAAATGACCGTCTGAAAGATCTGGTGTCTCGGCAATAGGCTTGTATGATTATGTTCCATAGTGTTTGCCAAACCGGCTCCACGGGAGTTGTAACCACATTGCTGAAAAAGAAAAAGTTCCTTCTCAAAGTAAGTGTGAGAAAATGGTGCAATGCTGGAGACCCCCATCCACATGCACTCAGGGAGTTCTCTAAGCCCTGCCACGGAGAAGTCTGTGATTGCTTCGATCATGGAACACTTACTGTCGTGTTTCTCTGAGCAACATTTTTAGAATGTGTTTCAGTTTGGAAGATGCTGACCTTGAACCTTAAAGACTTGTTTTATTTATTAGTGATCACGTTTTTCTTCACACCAGCCCTGCCGGGTGGCCAGGGCTGGCACTGCCCTGAGATGCAGGTTCCCCTGAGGCTCAGGGAAGTGAAAGAGTTGACCAACAGCGATGCAGCCATTCGTTAGGAGGGTAGAGCCGGAAGCAAAACTGCCGAAAATCATGTCTTGAATTCCTGTTGAACATAACCTGCTACCTTGTAAAATATTTAATCATAGGAGTTGCAGGTACAGGAGCAGTTCTCTGCTGACACTTGGGGCAGTGGAGCCTTTGGCAAAAAGGCACAAGTCATTCCTTCTCTGTGACACAGCTCACACCCTCTCATTTATTCCATTTCGGCCACTACCACGCTCATCCCTACCAGCTTGGCCTCCACCACGGCCTCCTAATCAGTCTGCATTTCTTGCCTTATTCCATTGGGTGCCCTTTCTCAGACTGGTCATCAAATTACACTCTACCGCCGGTGCCACGGCTCACTAGGCTAATCCTCTGCATTGCGGTGCTGGCACACCAGGTTCTAGTCCTGGTCAGGGCGCCGGATTCTGTCCCGGTTGCCCCTCTTCCAGGCCAGCTCTCTGCTGTGGCCCGGGAGGGCAGTGGAGGATGGCCCAAGTCCTTGGGCCCTGCACCCACATTGGAGACCAGGATAAGTACCTGGCTCCTGCCTTCGGATCAGCGTGGTGCGCCGGCATGCTGCCATTGGAGGGTGAACCAACGGCAAAGGAAGACCTTTCTCTCTGTCTCTCTCTCTCTCACTGTCCACTCTGCCTGTCAAAAATTAAAAAAAAAAAATTATACTCTACAACATATCATGGTGTGCTCTTCGTCCTAAAAGCTTCCGTTTTCTTTAAGATTTGTTTGTTGATGTATCTTAAAGGGGGAGGGAGAGGGAAAGGGAGAGGGAGAGGAAGAGGGAGAGAGAGAGAAAGAGAGAGAGAGAAATCTTCCATTCATTGGTTCACTCCCTAAATGTCTGTAATAGCCATGATTGTGCTGGGCCTGGGCTGGTCTGAAGCCTGAGGTACAGAATTCCATCTGGATTTTTCATGTGGGTAGCAAGGACTCAAATACTGTGGTTATAATCCACTGCCTTCCCAGGTACACTGGCAGGAAGCTGGATGAGAAGCAGAGTTGCTGGAACTTGAACCTGCATTCCATTCTGGAATGCGGACATGCCAAGTGCTGGCTTAACATGCTGTACCACAATGCCCTGCTCTTCTTTCCCTAATATTAAACCCCAAGTGCGTGCGTTAGCTCACAAAACCCTATTTACATGACACCTGTCACCTTCTCCAGCCTCCTCTCATCTTCATTTCCGTTCTACCACATTCTAAACACAATTCTCTGCCTCAAGCACATCAAAGCACTTTGTGTCTCAAGGCCTTTGCACCTCTGGGTCCATTTGCCTGAACAGTTCTTTCTTCGCCAGCAATTTTCTGGTGTGGTTTCCTCATCATCTCAGCTCAAATGTCATCTTCCCGAAAATACTTCTCTGTCCTCTCTGGTTAAATTCTCCTTCTTGGCCTTTTTAGACTCGTTGCACTGTCTCTTTTCCTTCGTAGCAGTTTTTTTCTTGTTCACCCATTGGTTGGCTTGTTTGTTATCTACAAACTTCATGGAGACAGAGACCTTTTAGGTCTGTACCTTTTCGTTGTTAATTACTGTATCACACATGGCAAACACTGGGCTCTTCTGCATTCTTTTAGGAAACAAACACCTATAGAATGGATGAATGAATTGGTAACTGATGACGTCTCTTTTCCCAGGGGGTTCCTGTGTCCTGTGCTGTCTGTGATGCCACGTCACACCTGTGACTTTTGAAACTAAGCAGTGGTTGTTTTTCTTACTTGCCACTGTCTCCATTAGGGTTCCTCTCTAGCCAACTCATGTTCTCCCACACTTGGGGGTGATGTGTCAGACCGTCTTCCCGTCATCATCTCTGGTCGCACACATAGACCAACGCATTCACAGACACCCCAACCAGAAGATTATCTGCTTGGAAGGTATCTGTTAGGGCTGCATAAGGTGGCCAACTAGCTGATTACTGTTCTCACCAAAGGGAGAAAGAATGGGCGTTTAGTACCTTCTGGGCTCACCCACCTTGCATCCTTATTTTTATTTTTAGATTTCCCACTGCTACACTGCTGCCCTTCTTCACTCTGCTGCTGTCCTTATTGCTGCTGCTCCCAGGTAGAGGAAGCAAACATCTGAGCTTTTGCTGTGAGCTATGTCATCTACAAAGAGTAAATCCAGGCCTCAGTTACTAAACAGGCTGAGTTGAGTGCTCTGTGAGCCCTGATCATAAAACCTCCAGCATTCGAGATTCATGCCTTGGAATCACCATGGTGTCATGGTTAGAGTGCAAGTCTTAGAGCCCAAGAAGCTAGGTACCAGAGGGGGCCTGTTAGCCTTGTGTGTCACTTAGTTTCTGTGTAGCTGTGTCTTTAGTTCCTGGGAAATAGGAACAATTAGAGAACCTTCCTATTTGTTGAGAGGCAGCATGGATAAAACATTGAACACCTGGCATCTACTTTTCACTGGGAATATATTGGGAGACAGTGGATGCTGACGTTCCTTCAGACGATATGTTTCACCTTTGTACTCACAGAAGATCCTCTGTCCCTAGTTTCCCTAAAGTAAGATACCAAAGCAAATAATCAAACTGGCCTCATTTAACAAAGCTTACTGGATATTAGGGACTGGGCAAGCTGGCAGGGTCAAAGAGGTAGACGATGCAACGCTTACCACCCGAAACCCTAGAATCTTGCTGAAGGGACATGGTCTTCATGTGAGAACAGGATAGTTCTAACTAAAGATGTAATTAATTGGAGAGTCAAGGAAAGTAGATCTCACATAACAAAGAGACATTTCTGAGCCCATAATGGTCAGGACTGGCCTCTAGAAAGGGTGGGAGTTGGGCCGGACATTGGAATAAAAGTGGGATTTAGATGAAATGTCAAATATGATGGAAACTGGAGGGGAGACTGCTGACTGAATTTTTGATTGATGATTAATTGATTGATTGCAATAAAAAGAGAGCTGAAGCAGCTGACCCTGTGGAATTGACTTTTGATTAAGTCATGCAACCAAGTCTGCCAGTATTTGCTGATAGAATCCATTGCAAGTAGCAGATGCTACACCAAGTCCTTTAATCCATGGCTTCATCTCATTCTCCCAATCACCCAAAGAAGTCGGTATCCCCTGTGTCCTCATTTATCAGTGGGAAGACTCTGGCATGTGGAAAGATTAGACAGCCGTAAAAGAAAGCCTTCTAAAATGGCATGTACAAAAGGAAAGAGTGGCACCAGTGTGGGGGAAAGATGGGGGCTTCCCCACAGCAAATGGACCTAATGGTCCATAGGAGAGCCAGGGCACAATGAGTTATGCAGAGGAAGGAGGGAGTCCAGCCAAGAAACACTCATGGCACATTCAGTTTCTTCCTGGGATGAGTTCCTGTAAGGGCTGCTGAGACAGATGTGATCAACCCTCTGTACCCATGAGTTCACCTGTGGATTTTACTCACCCTGAATGCAGGCTATTCAGGAAAAAAGTGTCTGCGTTGATCACGTACAGACTTTTACTCATCATTAGCCCCCAATAATGCACTCTAACAACCAGGTACATAACATTTACAGTGTATTAGGTTTCACAGGTAACTTAGAAATTATTTAAAGTGTATGAGGGGATGTGCATGGGTTAAATGAAATTGTCACACCATTTTATGAAGGACTTTTGTATCCATGGATTCTGGAATTATGGGGATCATTTGAATCAATCCCCTGAGGATATCAAGAGACTACTGTGGTTGTTTCTTTGACAGATGTGATTATTTAACAATCCACAAAGCTCCTTTGTTAGCCACTGTCATTTAGAGACACAGATTGAATTCTGGTTTCTCGTTTCCTTCTACTTGGGGAACAGTCGGTTCTTGCTGTCAGTCTGTGCCCGTGGCCTGCTGGAATCTTTGAAGAGTATATTTTCTTATTGTTAGAGTATTTAAATTGAAGTTGGATTAAAAAAAATCCTGAAATCCAGAAAGCTAAAATTCTTTCTGTGGTTCTAAAACATCTACTAGTTTAAACAAGCAACCAGAGACTTTGTGATGTTGATCTGGAAAAGTTCTAGACGTTTGGAGGTTTTTCAAAGAGAAGATAATAGAGGTAGTGACTCTAACCTTACCACTCTTGGGAAGACAACGACATGAATCTTGGCTCCTTTCACTTTCTTATTCTAACAACTTGTCATTTTCAGTAGAGACCGATTTTGGCTGCATAATCAGAAATCCAAAATAGTAGTGGCTTACATGAGATAAAAGATAGTTTTTCTTTTGGGTAAAATGATGCTTACACTAGAGGAATCTTCAGGTATGTGAAGTTTCTTAGCATGTCGTTTCTGTCCTCTGAGTTGCTTTATAATTATGACCTCTTGTTCATTTTTCAGCCATTGGTGAGTGTTCTAGATAGGAAGAGTGAGACATGGGGAAAGACAGAAAGGGCTCATTTCAGCTGCAAACACCTTCAATCACATCTCATTGGTCACCTGTGTCTATAAGAAAGGCTGGCAAATGCATACTTTTAACTGGGCACATTGCCACCTAATAGTAAAGAGCATGGGTGGTGGTGGATTTTAAGTAGTCATCAAGCGGCCAGCGCCGTGGCTCACTAGGCTAATCTTCTGCCTGCGGTGCCAGCACTCCGGGTTCTAGTCCCGGTTGGGGTGCCGGTTCTGTCCCGGGTTCTCTTCTTCCAATCCAGCTCTCTGCTGTGGCCCGCAAGAGCAGTGGAGGATGGCCCAAGTGCTTGGCCCTGCACCTGGATGGGAGACCAGGAGGAAGCACCTGGCTCCTGGCTTCCAGCCATTTGGGGGGTGAAGCAATGGAAGGAAGACCTTTCTCTCTTTCTCTCTCTCTCTCACTAACTCTGCCTGTCAAAAAAAAAAAAAAAAAAAAAAAAAAAAGTAGTCATCAAGCATTGTGTTCCATACCACATCTCTGGGGTAGGTGGTGCTGGCCAAACAAAGCTTCGAATTTATTTCCTGACATTACTCCAGCACTCAGTGGGAGGGCATGTACTTTGCATGTCTGTCCTGCATTTGGCTTTTGGCATTTCCCTATTTCCAGGTGGCGTGGAGGAAGATGCACAGGCTGTAGCGTCTACAAGTCCCAGATTCATACCCCCACCAGCGTAAACTTAGTCCAGTTGCTTTAAACCTCTAATCCTCTATGAGTTTTTCTTGATTGTAAGCCACCATCTCTTAAAGTTGTTTTGAGAATGAAATGACATTATGAATATAAAGAACCTATCCTTGTGCTTGGAACATAATACGTGCTTGAGAAATGTCAGTGATATTTGTTGTATGCTCAGAGTTGGAAGCTGATTCTTTAAGGACCGGAGCATTTGAGCTGTGGAAAGGCAGTTTATTTAAACAGGTGTTATTGAGTGGCAGTCACTGTTTCTTCATTCTTTTCAATATTTCAAGATTTTTCTTTCTCCCTTTTACATTTAAGCAACTGTAGGTGTTATAAGTGTACGTTTCACTTATGTTTGAGATACGTATCTCATGTGCACATAAATATATTTTCTTTCATTAAAACTAGGCAATTTTGCTGAAGTTAACAAATGAATTTTACTTATTGTTAAATAATTCTCAGCCAGTGGTAAAAACAAATTGGGCTTCAGAAAAAATGGACTTGTGTATATGTTTCAGATTTTCACCCATGCCTCCTTTCAAGAATGAGAAAAGATCTAATTAAGGCAACAGATGGAGGATTTTATTTGCATCCCTCTGGGAGGGGTCATGAGTCAGGGTTCTGCAAGTTTTCCCACTATAAGTAAACACAATGCATAGAGACTCTGTGGGAGAGGGACAGGACAGCTTTTTAGCAAAGGATTGCTGTTGTGGTTCTGTTAAATGTGGCACCATGTGCATGTATTTGAAATATGCTGTGAGTTAAATCCACATAGTCAGGGCACAGCTCTTCTATAACACAAGGCACACCACCACCTTCTCCCCTCCAAAAGGACAGAGCCATCTCTGGAGAGCAGCAGAATGGTGTTCTATTGAAATTAGGGGGACAGGAGTTATGAGAATTCTGAGGCTGTAGCAGCATTTCCTCTGACAAGTTGCCCTCCACTTTACCTGGAACAGCTTCTCCATGGCAACCCCTTCACGGGGAGCCTTCATGGCCTCTTTGTAAAATGAACCTGTTGGAAAGGAACTGGAATATGGATGCTTGAGCTCCTATGTGGAAAAGGGGAAGGAGTTACAAACACCAGGGAAAGAGTAGAGGATTCCTTTGCTTGTTCTTATTTTGCCTTCTTAAAAAAGGAAGGTTTAAAATTTGCTTTGTTTGTTGGATCCCCTCTTTCATCAATGAACATTCTGATGAGCTGTAGTTTCGATTCATTTGTATCACAGTGACACTAAGTTTTAGCCCCATGGTTTGCAGCAATTTCAGAGGATATTTCAGTCTCTTTTTCACCTGTTCATTCAACTCTGTCATCAGCTACTCAGTGCAGAGGATTTGGCTGAGGGAAACATCTCAGAATAGTGTTTTCAAGAATATAAGTTTTAGAAAGAGAAGACCAAGAGCACCAGGATGGTTCTTTCCATTATGTAGGGGGGATATTGTTTTCTAAACTCTTTTCTGAAGGTCTAGAAATAAGAGTACTTTGTAGGAAATTGTCTGATTTGTTCACATAGAATAAGTGAAGAGAATCTTCTAAAGAGAAAAAGGAAGCAAAGCAAACAAAATCCCCAAGCATTCAATCACATCCAACTGTTTGATAGAAAAGCCGTGTTCTTCTTTTTCCTTCCCAAATGTTCTATAATTAAATGAAAGAACAGGCCTTGACTAGATGTTGACCTTCCTTCAACATGTTGGTTTTCTTGAATAATTTATTCTATCAGATTTTGTTCACAAAAAGAATGTTCAATTTTAAACTAAGAAAATACACTTCAAGTTGCAGTGTACCCACAACAATAGTAGAAGAATATGGGATTGTGCAAGGCAATACAAAAGGAAGTTGTAGAAATATTGTGGGTTCCTGGAATATACTAAAACAAATGAAATAATACCAGTAAGTCTATGAATGCAAAGGGTTTTATACTCTAAAATATTTCCTACAGGTTTAACAGAAGTAGAGAAGGATAGAGAGGAACAGTGCCTATCACACAAATTATTGTCCTGCTCTGGATGACCTGGACTTGGCAGTTGTATTGGTCAGCTATAGTCAGGGAGTGAGGCCACAAAAGGTAAATCATGGGAGACATGAAGGAAAAGTCAAAAGAAGTTATTTTCACATCTGGCTGTCTCTTAAACTTGTCATTTTCTCATAACAGTTGAAGGAGAATAGAAACTCTATTATTTAGAAAGGAATGGCAAAATCACGCTGGTGGCATCGACATGTTCCAGATACTCAAACCCATTTTTTTCTATTATAGTTATCTTTATCAAAGTTTTTTTCTTTAGCCAATTATCCTTAATGCTATTATACATGATCCATCTTAGCTACTATTTGCAGTGAAAAAATATGGATTCAGTGAGCAGATGTTTACCTCTTCAGAATTACAAAGAAAAACTTGAAAATGTCAATAGAATTTATGTGTGAATGTCCAATGTGTAGGGTAGCCCAGTAGTTCTTCTCCTGCTTTGAGCTCTTGAAAAGAGTTACATGGTAGACAGATTTTTTTGTTCATTGAATAACCATATGCTTCTTTTGCTCCCTCCACCCTCATTTCAGTGTAGAAGAGTCAGGTGACAAGTAGTGGCAGTGGGCTAAGAGTGGAATTGATATGTCATATGTGGGCTGAAGCATTTAGAAGGTAGATTGTCCTGCATCCCTTGTCCTCACTAGATTTTATCTACCATCATGAAATTCGAGTTGACAGGGCAGAGTAGCAAAGCAAAAGTTCTCAGGAGAATGCTAAGGCAGTACAGAAATGGTCTATCTTGGATTAGATTCTGTGACTTCAGTTGGAGACTCTGGGATTATCTGTTACCATAGCACATCTTCATATATCCTGACTAATCTCAGTAAATCAACATGAAATGTTTGTTACCCAGGTTGATTTTCTTCAGCCAGTTGTTTAGAATAAAGGCCATTATGCAATTGGTGATCTGTAGGCTGTGAAATTAAATAGAATTGGTTTGGAATCCTAGTTCCACCATTTATGAGCTGTTGAAACACAAAGCACATGATTGAATATATTGGTGCTTGCATTTCTTCATGTGTAAGATAAAAATTCCTCACACGTGAACAACCTATTTGCAATAACTAGACTGAAGCATTTAGCATGATATTGAGCATGTAGTGTGTATTTGATAATGTTCAAAGCTGTCCTTGCTTATTATCATAGAGATTTGGTTTCTTTAAGAGCAAGGATACATTTGGTAGGGATCTGAATCATTGCAAGTCTTCAGGAGAGAGGCTATGTTTGACGTTGCTGGAACTTGCTAGGACTACCAGAATTGGGGTTCTAAATGTGACCATCAAAGGAAGGAAATTCTGCACCAATAAGCAGTAAGTCCTGTTTCTTTTGATTACTGCCCTTGAGGGTGGCCAAGCAGGAACAAGCAGGCTGCTTTTGTCTTGTGTTTTAGACTGGTACTGATGTCTTTAGAATTCTTAACTAACCACGTATTTTAATTGTTAAGGAATTCCATCAGGAAATAAATTTCTACTGTGTTGCTATATCTGTCATTATATATACTTCTTGTTTGCATTAACACATGCAAACATTGATATACCAAATACAGGGCCAATTAACCTTAGAAATTAACTGTGTATTTAAATAGCAGTAAAAGAAGAAATACACACCATTGTAAGTTAGAATTGGGAATAGGTTCTGTAAAGTGAACACTGTTTCAATAATATGTGGGAATGAATAATTCCCCACCAAACACCAAAGTAATAATGTACTGTAGGCTGGCTTTCCTCTGTAGAATTTGCCAGGAATTCAGTGGGAAACAAGTAACATTATGGGGAAATATTGATTCAGTGTAGGCACAGTGAGTCTTGTTATGATAAAGACAAAGTCTGTGGCCATTTCTTTTCTCATTTTCTTCTTTTTTTAGAACAAGAAAACTAAATATGTGAAATTGCTTATTGTAACTGAGGCATTTAGATTTCTTCCTTTTAGAAAATAAGCTAGAAGAATTCTTGAGTTTCACCAATGTTTTCATGATCCAGTACCCCAAGGTCATGAAAAAGTTGAGCTGATGTAATTATGCCAGTTCTGGTTTTTGAATTTTGATTAAACCTGGAGTCTTGAGTAGGAATCCCTTCCATTAATTGAAATCTTTATCTTAACTCATCTGTACTCATCACCTGCTCTGTCACAACTTATATCCACGTGGGAAACTGAGAATATAGTGGCTAAGAGTCCAACCTCTTCCTGTTTAGCTTGCTGCACTCCTTACTAACTGTACGTGACCTTGGGTTAAATTCTTCAATGAACCCTAGTTATTTGCACAATGGAGACAATAGTAGTGCTTAACCCATGCAGCAATGTCTGGTACTAAATGAAACAATGCATGAGAAATTATATACAAGTACCCTATAAATATTAGACATTACCCAAGCTGGCTTTCCTGTGGCTCCTTGATGTCAGTTTCACTCCTGTCTATGAAAGTGTGATGAGAAATACATAATAGGCAAGAATGAAGGTGTTCTGGTGTCCCAGTCTCTCACTCCAGCTGTCCATTCATAGCTTATGTGGCAGGATAATTGGTGACGACAGCACTTGACATGGATTATCAGAGTTGATTCAGAAAATACAGCTGGGTTGGATTCCAGTAAACTTCTTGATTCATGGCATAAAAAGGGGATTGATTGCTTACCAAGCTTTTAACCAAGGAAACTGGGTCATTTGCAGGGTGCTGAGGATGATATCAGAACGAATCTCCTCTTCCAGAAAGTCCTTTGGGATTAATCTATTACATTTTCCAGTTGAGAATCCTACCGTTTCCTCTTTGGTTGTCTTGAATGATATCCGCTACTTTGGAATTGTTCCTTTCTTCATGGAGTGGGTACATACATCACTGAGTTTTTCCCCTTTACAAACATATTTTAGATGCCTACTGTATACAAATCCCTTTGCTGAAAACTTTTATTTTGCCATTTGCTTGAATTGTGACCCTGGTCAAGTTCCTGAACCTATTGTGCCGCCATCTATAAAATGAAGATAACAATGGAATCTGCCTCACAGAAGTGAATATGAGAATTCGATACAGTAACATGCATAAGGCATATCCGGTAGAGCATAATGAAAGTGATCACCGAGTAGTGAGTATTACCATTACCTCTAGTTTATAAGAGCAAATTGTTTCAGGAGAGTTAAACAGTTTTCCCAGGATTTTAGAGCCTTCTCTCCCTGCCCTCAAAATCTCAGCATTTAACCCCATTTAATCTCCTACCTCCTAGGATCCACCCTAGAGAACTTTAAATCCAGTTCCTTGTTTTCCTTAAAAATCACTTATTCTAAGTTGGAGTGACTCTAATGAGCTTAAGAAAACAACACATCAAACCTATCTTGAAGAGAAATATGGAAGAAATGTCTTATATTAAATTCAAATTTCTATTTATTTATAGAAATATCAGCATGGACTTTATTCATTCATTCATTCATTTGAAAGGCAAAGTTACATTCAGGCAGAGGCAGAGAGAGAGAGAGAGAGGTCTTCCATTTGTTGGTTCACTTTCCAAATGGCCAGCTGAAGCCAGGAGCCTGCTGCTTCCTCTGAGTTTCCCATGTGGGTACAGGGGCCCAAGGACTTGGGCCATCTTCTGTTGCTTTCCTAGGTGCATTAGCAGGGAGCTGGATTGGAAGTGGAGCAGCGGGACACAAACTAGCACCCATATGGGATGCTGGCACTGCAGGCAATGGCTTTACCCTAGACTACACCATGGTGCTGGCCTTAGTCTTAGCTCTTTAGCTTCTGAGGATAGCCAAATGGAACTTCAGGTCAGTAGTTGGCAGGAATCTGTGAGGGTCTACTTTTCTCATGCATCCAAACTGCTACACAAGAGGTAAGCAACATAGCACATGGCACCTAATTCTAAAGTAGATATGTTTTTAATGAGACTTGAATAGCCCACAATAAACATCTTCTAGCCCAGCGTTACATAATCTACCCTCATTCTTGGCCTTTGTTCACCTCAGTCCATAACCACTCACCACGGATGATGTTAGGGAAGAAGGTAAGTAGGTCCCCTGTTGAGAAAGACAACTCTGGTCAGCAAGTGCGGAGGATGCCTCTATTTTTGCCTGACTGGCATCTCGTCTGCCTTTTGCTCATTCTGCCCTCTCAGTCTACCTGGTTCAAGTGTGCTCTGACTGCAAGAATAGACACCTGACTCAGGCCTGGCCAAAACAGAATACATCTTGAGACTTATGCTGGAGTTAGAAGGAAATAGAAGTTTTGTTCTGAGAGTCTTGACAGCAAAAGGATGAATACTTGAAGGTTCTCAGGGCCACCACTGCAGAGAGCCTGGATGGCCGTGAAGTCAATGCAAAAGAAAGCAAAGCCAAGAGGTAGAAAGGGGCAGATTCCTGGTTGTTTATTTGTATCAGCTGGATACTGCTTGACCTGAAGTTTTCCACCAGGCCTCCCATCTATGATGAGGGTTGATAAATGTTTTCTCATTTGTTCCTTAAGGCAGTTTCAGCGACTCTCTGTGGTTCTCCACAGCCAGCTTTGTCCTAGTTCTGAGATGTTTTCCCTCACTGCTCTCTTTTACCTTCTGTGAGAACTTGGCATGATGTGAGACTCCATCAGTAGTCTCTGAAGAAGCTGGGGTCACGGAGTTTTGAGATTCTGCCCTTCCGCTTCTTGGTCAGCAGGATTACTGCTACCCTGCATGCTCTGTTCAGGAAAGAGGAAAAGTCTCACAAGACCAGGAAAACAGAGAGCATCTCTAACATTCTGTATTAACATATGAGGAAATATTAATGGTTAGTAAAAATTCATATATATATATATATATATATATATATATATATATGTCAAACTTCTCCAAATCTCAAAAACTGGTAATATCAGTCTGTTGCATATGAGGAAAAGTTAATATCAATCTGTATTGCATATGAGTAAATAGCTATATGTCTGGATTCATGTAGTCCAATTTCCACAGAACAGAGAGGCAAACTGCAAACATGAAGCCACCTTTACACTTTTTACAGATTCTTTGTGCTTTGGTGTAGGGTTCAGAGTTCTTCTCTCATTCTAACTGTTTCCATGGTACACTGTTCATCTACAAACCTCAATCATTCTTGTATTTGCTGGGGGTGGGAAGCCTTTTTCCAGACTTCAGCTTCAGATGCTGCCCACCCAACCATCTGTGGCAACAGATTTGTGTGTTATCAATTAAAGTCGAAAGGAAGTTGGCAAAACCTCCTACTCTAACAGGGTGGGCTAAAGAAGTTCCTGTTGAAGCAGAAATGGGTTTTGTCTATGATAGTGGTAGTTGGTAGCTTTCCAGGAACACTTTAAATATACTCCCATGCCTTGAATCGCTCAGCTCAGATTTGCCTTAACATGTTCCTTTCAGAAGTGGCTTGTTCCTGTAGAGTGGACCAATGCATAAGTAAGCAACAATGCCATTGTGGGAAACCAAGCAGTGTCTACACTTTGGAGAATCTGACCTTATAACTTTCACTTTGGGACTCAACTTGGATAATCACTGTTTAGTCTTTTTTTTTTTTTCAGTATAAAGATCTTTGTACATGAAGCATGTTGTATTCCATTTATAACCACAGAAACTCCTTGGTTTCAGCTACTCTGGAAGACTATCCATCTGTTTGAGACTCCTCACTCAGGGAACATCAAAATATCAAGTAAAAAAAATGGCCTGTTACTTTAAGATAGACTGTCTCAAGCACAGGCCCCTTAGTTTTGTGAAAATCCATCTTCCTTTATTTTTTATAGAGCTAGATGACTTGACTTTTTGTATAGAGATTTGTAAAATATTCATTGAACATCTATATAGATAGACCCTCTAAGAATAGAGATTAACCATACATGGTTTCTGCTTGCATGGAACTTATTTTCTAATAACTAAGATTGGACAGTCCATAGAGTTAGCCCATTTCAACTACCAAAAATGAATTCCAGTTTGGTTTATAAATGGGTCTCTGAATTTTAAGAAACTTGGTCCCATCATGAGTAGACCTTTACAATTATAGCTGTCAAATAAATTATCAGCCCTTCCACCAACATTCTGTCAGTAATACAAAAGTAACAATAACCACCCCCTCTTTCTTTTATAAAATTTATCAATCTCAGCATAACCACTTTTGGATCAGTTAATTCGTTGTGGGGACTGTCTTGTACATTGTAGGGCTTTAGTATCATCCTTGGCCTCAACCTACTAGAAGACAATAATAATCTCCCTTCCCAAGTTGTGGCAGTGAATAATTTTTCCAAATATTTTCACTACTAAGTGTCCCCTGGATGGGGATGGAGTGGGATGGGAAAAAAAATCACCCCTTGTTAAGAACCCCTCAAGAGGAAGAATAAGTGTTGAACAGTGAAATTTGAAGGCCATCTTCTGCTCTGTTGATGCACAGAAAAACTTGCTAAAACATAATTAATTTTGTTCTATAATGATCCAAATTAATGGAGAATGATTAGTCATTCATGGGGACACAGGGATGTGTTCAATGGCCTCTTACAACCCCTGTCAACCCTGAAATCCTAGATCACTTTTTATCTATAACCTGTCCTGGATCTTCCCTGTCCCTGCAGCTCTGGGATCTCTTACATTTATAATGAGCACCTGACAAACACCATCACCATTGAACATGCCCTTTGTGATGGAAGGAAACCTCAAGGACTCATTTTTTAAAGATTTTTTTTTTCATTTGTTTTTGAGAAAACCTGGAAGAAACATTCTTTTTGAAACAGGAAAAAAAATCAAATTAAGGGCTGTAGAAAAATAACTTTATGTGCTCTTAGGTACCAGAATCAACCATTTGTTAGAGCTGAGAGTCTGCTGTGTGTGCTGTGTGAAAAATTCTTGGAAGGCATTTCCTAAACTTTGTTCCTGTTATTTTATCAGTTTATTCCCATGATCCTTCTCATTTGTTGTCCAGATCACGCTAGCCAACTGAAATGTAGGCACTTTGATCCTCAAGGTCATATTTATTTGGTATCTGGGAGGGCAGTCAGGCCAAAACTAAAGGAGCTCAGGATTTGAGCATTTTAAGACCTGGATTTGAATCTTGTGGTCATGATTTCCTGACTTGGAAATGTCAGGAAAAAATTAGTTAAATTTCTGTATCTTACTTCATCCTTAAAAATGTGGTTGGTCCAACTCTTGACTGCTGTCAAGATGGTGGCTATTTGTAAATTTCAAAATTACCACTCAAATTATTTGTTAATATAATTGGACCTGAAAACTATGTTTCATCATTGTCTATTTATGCAGGATTCTTTATTTCAAGTTGGGCAAAAGCAAAAATTTGTCCACCAAGGATATGTTCTGGCTATACTTTTTATTTTAGTCTCTCCAAATGTGATCCCCAAGTCTCTACCGCCTCAATGGCCTATCCTACAAATTTGTTCAACCTGATTTTTCTGTAGTAAAAGTGTGATATCTAGAGTTAGATTTGGGATCAAATCTCCCAGTTCGCTACTTTCATCTCCATGCTCGCCCACATTGAGGGTTGAGCACACTATTATGAACCCAGAGGAACCTCCATTTCCTTACCGGAAGATGAGAATTATAATAGTCCATATCTTGGGGCTGGCACTGTGGCACAGCATGTTAAAGTCACGGCCTGCAGTGCCAGCATCCCATATAGGTGCCAGTTCTAGTCTCGGCTGCTCCACTTACAATCCAGGTCTCTGCTATAGCCTGGGAAAGCAGTAGAAGATGGCCCAATCCTTGGGCCCCTGCACCCTTGTGGGAGACCTGGAAGAAGCTTGTGGCTCCTGGCTTTGGATCAGCTCAGTTCTGGACATTATGATCATTTGGGGAGTGAACCAGCAGATGGAAGACCTCTCTCTGTCTCTACCTCTCTCTGTAACTCTGTCTTTCAAATAAATAAAATAAATATTTTTTAAAAAGTCCATATTTTAAAATATAAGAAGGATTGTACAATGGCATCAAGATATCTAGACCCCAATGAAAATGCTCAAAAATTAACTTTCACAATGACTGAGTTCATTATAGCTCTTTAAGGAAACTGATGTAGAAAAGCTTTGTCTTCTCTGTAGTATAATGTCAATTTTGAAAATATTTATTTGGCTCACACAACTCTAAAGGTTGCTATTGACTTCACAGTCTACATGACTGCTATGCCTTAGAGTTATACAGCCATGGGCCTGGCAGCTTTTACTGCCTTTCAGTGAGCATTGAACATTTGCTACAGAAAAACGTGTTGACACGTGGGTAGAATTTTTCTCAAAGTCCCAATGATGAAACTCTAGGAAGAGCTTTGAAACAACAGTGGATTTACTACATTAAATATTTTTACATTAGGAAGAGAGGGAGGGTGAGAGAGGGAGAGAGGAGGGAGAGGGAGAGGGAGAGAGAATGAATATATGAGAATGAATTTTCTCTCTGTTGATGAAAACAGCCATGGTTGCGCCAGGCTGAAGCCAGGAGCCCAGAACTCCATCTAGGTCTCCCATGTTTGTGGTAAGGATCTATATACTTTAGCCATCATCTTCAGGAAGCAGAATACTAGGATAGGGGATAAAAATTGTAACAGAACCCACTTTGGGGAGACAGTATAAAGGAAATAGTTCCATCTGGGGTGGTCTTTTGGTGCAGCAGTTACCACCATTTGAGACACCAGTATGCCATGTCAGAGTGCCTTCTTTCCAAGTCCTGTCTCCCCTCTTTATTCCAGCCTCCTGCTAATGTACACTGTAGAAGGAAGCAGGTGATGCCTCATTTAGTTGTCCCTGCCACTCACGTGGGAGACCTAGACTGAGTTCCAGCTACCAGCTTTGGCCTGAACCAGCCCTGGTTGTTGTGGGTATTTAAGTAGTGAACCAATGGATGGAAGATCTCTTTCTGTCTCTTAGTGTCTGTCTCTCGGTCTTTCAAATAACAAATTAATTAATCAATTAAAAAGATGGCCCGCATGATAATAGATCATTAATTAGAGGTGATAGTTACTGAAGTATTAGACTTATATTTATGCAATAGGATTTCCTGTTTAAACAGGCTTAAATGACTTAAACTTGGCTGGCAATGTGAGGACACTAGAGCTTAGAGCTTGCCAGAGTGAGCACAAGGACCTTAAAGGCTCCCTGTATATGGATATGATGATATGATATGTATCCATATATAAATGTATATGATATGATATGAATATGGATGTGATGATGTTTTGAGATCTTTAACAATAACAAGAACTTCTGTAGCTTTGGAGAGACTACCCCTACTTGTAACAAGTTCTTCATCACAGGAAGGACTGAGCTAGGATCCTGCCTTTAGCAGAGAAATGAACCAGTCCCTATCCATACCTCCTGCTTCTGTCTTCAATATCAGGAGGCAACATTCCTTTGCCTGATCACTCCATGGACATATGCCAGACAGTTAGAGACAACCCATATCATTTAGAACTGCCCCATATTATTTAGAATAGCCAGTCCTCAATTGTTTGCCCTGCTCCGCCTTAGCTGAGGAAATGCCAATCAAGGCAGACTCTGCCTTCTCCCTTGCTGTCCAGCTTCTGACTTCTGCTCCCATCTGCTTTGTGTTTTGCTCACTTGGCCCTACCAAGGAACCCATGCCTCCCATCTCTAGGACCTGTGAATGTAATGAGCTCTGGTTCCCAGTGTCTCTCCTGTCTCCTCTTACTGCCATGCCTCAACAACTGTCACATGAAAGAATTAAAAAAATAAAATCCTACTCAAAAACCCCCATGTTATTGAATGTATAACTCTGTGCCTCCTCAAGGTTCCCAGCAGGGATAATTTGAATGTCATGCTTCAAATACTTAAGAAGAACCTTGTTTGTAGCTACCATGTTCATGAGTTCTATTCCTGGCTCTTTTGCTCACTTAATGATAGACTTTGAGCAAAACCAATGATCCTGTCCATGTGTCATGTGCCTTGTTTGTAAAATGGGACAGATTCCTGTCCTGCCTGACCTCTCAGACCTGTTGTCAGAGTTAAATGTGGCCCTATGCATTGAAAATACTACACTTGGGAAAGTGATATGCCAAACACCTGTAAAATAGTCCCAAATATTTGTACCACTGCGAAAGAAAGATGTCCTGTCCCTTTTTGCGAACGAAGTAAATTTCTTGGCCTCTTTGATGACTTGCTGCAGATATTTGAGAAAATGTAGGAGTCTGCTTCTGACTGTGTTCTTGTATTTGACCTCTGCCAAGCACCTGGTGCTAATTATTTCTGTGTGGAAGAGGCAAAAACCAATGTTGTTACTGATGTGTCTAATTAATAACTACAGGTCAATTTGTTTATCAGTTACTTCTCTTACAGATTGTTTTTTGACTAATTGGTTGTGTTAGAAGATGGTTGTGTATTATGTCAGAAAGGTACCCTACCATTGAAAAACAAATGACCTTTAGATGATCATTTGAAGTAATGCATCAGTCTGTACCTTATGAGAGGCCTTATATGTTTAACTTCTTTCTCTCAAGACCATGTGAATGAGTGTAGTCTGATTGGTGAGACTCTTTTTAATGGGCAATAAACTCTAACAAGTGTTCAGTTCAGTTTGTCTCAGCAGTTTTGCTTTAATACTACTATGCGTATCCTGCGTCCTGTCTCCCTCAATTTTGGTGATGGGAGTTGAAATACTTAACATCAGACCATCCACTTTCATCTGTGAGATGCTGGGGACTTGAGAAAGTCAGTCTGTGGAATGTCACAGATTTTGGAAGAGCATCTGGCCTGTGTTCCTGCAGCTTCCCGGCTCTGCCTCTGTCACATGCCCTGCTGGGTGCAGCTTTCCTTCCTAAAACAGCCTCCTGGTTCATCCTCATCAAGAGGCAGAGTGGTCCAGCTGCAGCCCTGCTCAACCCTCTTTGGGGACAAAGAGCTGAGGGTTCTCCCTCTGATGCACAGGGCCTGCCTTTGCAGAAGGCATTGCCATCACAATTAAACTGATTCAAGTCCAAAATGCTTGGTACAAATCCAGTTCCCAGGAGTATCTACATCACTCTGCAACTGGATACAGAGTACCTAAAGGAAAAAAAAAATCTTCCAATGAGTTACACATCTTTTTAAATCTTTTTCATGAACAATATTAACATCCTGCATGTGGTACAGCTGCTACTGTTAATGAGGCTGATACTGATCAGAATGCTTATTGATTGTATGTGCCTGGAGACAAGTTAAGCATTTTACATGTATTAGCTCATTTCATTCTCCTGAAGACCATATGTGCTAAGAGGTGTTCCCTGCCTCCCATTTTATGATTAAGGAAACTGAGGCTTGGAGATACTAATTGTTATACATTCCTTAAGTACCTACTTGATATCAGCTCTTACTCTAAGAATTTCCGTAAGTTAAGTCGGTTAACCTTAACTAATTTAACCCTGCGAATTGGGCATTATTGTAATCCCATTTAATAGATGAAGAAGTTGAGGCATAGGGTTTTTCAAAACTTAGCTCATTTCTTTGGATTTAGATAGTTGTGTGACTGGTAGGCCCTGCTGGATTAATTCTAAAGTTTGCCTATTCCCTCATTACTCTATTGACAAGGGGCTAGAAGTGGGAGGTATCAGAGATGGACCTAGGGGTGGAGTTGTCCTTTGTCTTGAAGTCCAACACCACCTGGAAACCTGTACTTACTGTATTTGAGGTGCTGCATGGGTGACATTAAGCAAGCTGTCTAGTGCTAAGATGTAAATATGGCTGTCATCCGCAAGACATGATTCTTTATTCCAGTAATAGGAAAATTGTCAATTATGGATGAATTATGGATGCTACCGATATCTATAATTTGCAGCTGCAGTTTTGTAAACACAAGCAGCTGCCTTTAATTTTATTTTCCTACTCAGGTAATTCATTAACACACACCTGCAGTTCCCTATGATACAGAAATGAATGAAACGGGTTTGTGGTTTCCACTCATCATGTTTCATACACCTCTCTGTTTAATTATCACACTCAGAGGTTGTAAAATTGGTTAAATATACATGTGTCTGAATAAGGAGTGTAGTGATTATCCTTTAAAGAATATACCCATATTCCCATTGTAGCCATTGACTTAAATCATTGCTTTATCAGCCAAAACCCACAGCAGTTTGGAAAAAGAGGAAAATGTATAATTGATTTTTTTCTAACTTTCATGGCAACAAAGGCAAACCATTAAAAATTAGACTTTGAAGAGAGCTTGTTGAAGAATCCTTAACCCGAGATGAGGGCCGTGAGTGGTGCTGGTGTATTCTTGTTGCTCCACCATTGATGATGACAAAAGCTGGCAAGGCACATGCAGGCACTGGGTTGTTGCAAGAGCAGAATGGCAAGAAGTACTGGCTTTAACCTTCCCTTTTCCTCTTTCTTCCCCATCTGTTGAAACTGATAGGTTGGATTGTTTTCCGATTGTTTTCTCTGTCACATCTGTAAGAGTATAAAGTGGTTTATCTGCAAACAGTCTCTTATGGTCAGTTTTTTAAGCAAGGGCTTCTATAAATCCACATTAATTATAATAATAATCACATTGGCTACTTTTTTTCAGCACTGACCTATGTCCAGCTTTTCATTCAACATATTGTATTAGTTATTTCATTGACTCCCCAGAGCAATCTCACAATATTGGCTTTATTTTCCTATTTTTTAAACACTAGATACCAGATCTAAAGAAGCTAGGAGACCCGTTGTCATAATGATTCATCTGGCAAATAGGGACTCTGATTTAAACCTAGTGTGGCCATCCTTCAAAGCCTGCCCTTCACGTCCCAATGCCATGCATTTAGACCTTAGACAGATACTCTGCTCATTCCCACTTCCACTTTTACCTGTAACACCCACCTTGTATAGTTGCACCTGTTACAAAAGCTACAGAATATTTGCTGATACTGGTGCCAATTCCATTGCCTTACATTTGTATTTAGGCCATTGTTATTTAATATACAGAAGTTTTCAGTGTGTGGACTAAAACTATGTTGACAACCTTAATGTCCTAAGTAGTTTAAGGCAAGATAGTAAAGTGAGATAGGTCATTTTTCTTGGTGTTTTCCTGTCCTTTGTGCACAAGAACATTCATTAGGATAAGGAATAGAGCCCACTTCCCCCTTTTGCACACAGTCTTATATATCCTGTATATCTTTGTTATCAGAGCTTATATGCTACCAGATTCTGGTTGGTAATAATTAGTTTATCTGAAAACCTTACCCATGAACTGAATTCCCAACAGATAGTATTTATTGGAGCATTATTATAGGATAAGCACTGCATTAAACTTTTTCTTAGAATTATTATTTTGCAAAGCCCTTTCTGATGTCATCATTATCTTCATTTATAAAGTAGGAACCCGAGGCACACAAAGACAAACTAATTTGTCCACAGCATAGCTTCAACAAAGTAAAGCAACAGAAGCAAGTTTACAATTTATTTTGGTATGACTTCAGTCCATGAATTGCGATCTTCCTGTCACAGGTCGATTTTGTCAAGGGTACTCATTAGCAGGAAGCTGGAATTGGGAGCAGACCAGGGACTCAGACTCAGGCACATTGATATAGAATGCTGGTTGCCCAAGCAGCATATTCACTGCTGTACCAGACACCCACTTCTTATAGTAATTTATCTGCTTGTGTAAAACACAGCTAGATTCAGATGCTAAAACACAGCTACCACACATACCTTTTTTTTCATATTTCAGCTTATTGCTCCTCTGTGTTGGCTTCCTTTTTAAGTTGATACTTCTGAAGTTCAATGAGGTGGGCCCTACCAGCTCCAAGATTATGTTTTTCTGGGTTAGAGTTTCCAATGGGAAGAATACATTATTCAACCTAATTCCTCAAAAGCCCTACAGTTGGGGTTCAGATTATGACCATGACCTTCCCGAACCAACATTGAATCCTGTCCACAAGCCTGAAAGTAGAGAGATAAGAGAATGGATGATGGAACCAGGTACACACAGATCACATGACCTGTGGGCAGGGGAGACTTAGTTCCCAAAGGAAAGTTGGGTATTAATACTAGGAGGCAAGGATATCCTCACCCACAAACAAGCACAGTGAGGTACACTCTGCATATATTTCAGCTGTCATTTTCCCCTATGTGACTAGATATAGCGTGATTTTCTTTGCAAATATTTTCAAATGGTACCCAATCTAATGTGAAGCAGTGCTATGTGTTTCTGCCTGGATCAATAGCAAACTGTTCACATCAGACCCAATTAGCATTCTAATGGAACTTGTTTCCCATATACTTTAAACTGCTGAAATGAACAAAGTGTTTTTGATAGGTCACAGGACACTTTCCAGGGCCAGTAAGAAACCGCTGCAGTCTGGAGAGAGCAGGGAGGTCATCATTGGGGGCCAAGAGGGAAGTGGGCTGGGAGAGTGGAAAGAATGGGAATTGTGCTATGGAAGCTGTAAGATGGCCATAGAGATGTGCATGATTCTGAGATGTAATTGGAAAAGATCTCCTGTAGCTTGAAGGACTTTGGGATTGAGCTCTCTAAAACTGCTTTATTTTATTTGTTCATATTTTATGTATTTCAGACCTCCTCATGTTAACATCATTCGGGTTGCAGAGGGAACTTCGTGGGGTGGCTAAAATGGACATGACAGCCTGTTGAGTTTATGGTGTTCTTGTGGCTAAGCCACAAACCTTAACCTTGCCTTGACTGAGGAAGTCCCGTCCTCTGACTTTCCTGAGTTAGTCAGCAGAGCAACCCTTCCTGAGAAATACTTGCCTGTTGTCTTTGCTATTGCCTACATGTTGTTTAGATTGCTGCATGGAAAATTCAATTTCCGTAATAATAAGCTATGCACAAATTTAGGTCTAAGACATTATATTCTTTAGTTACTGGAATTTGGCTTTTTAGTCCCCATCTTTAGAGTTGATGACAGATACTACATTAGACATTTTATTGGTAAGAGTAATTAATGTGAGAGGGTCTAATAAATAGAAACCCATTTTAGTGGTTTCATATCACATAAATTTATTATCATAGTCTGTATATTTAGCAAGTGAAATTTCACACACAGTTCAGGGACCCTAGATCCTTCTATCCTTTGGTGCCACCATTTTCCATGACATCATAGATTTGTCTTCTACAACCTCTGCTTTCAAGTGATGACCTGAAGGGGTTTAGAGGAGCCTGTAGGCATCTTTCCTCCCCAGTTTCTGCTGGCTAGATCTGGCTGCAGGGAGCCACCTCCACTGCAAGGAACCCGTGTGGAAGTGTGCTCCCCTTGCACCCGGAAGAGGAAGTGGATTCGGGAGCATTCAGTTACCTCCTGCTGCTATCCTTCCTGGAGCTTTGCTCTGCTGCAGGATTACAGTAGAGTCGAGGGAACTCTGTTGCTAAGTGAGGACTGCTGAACTTAGGATCGCAGGTGACAGTTCTGTGATCCAGACCCACACTGCTTCTTTGAGGTTCCTATTTCTCAAAGGAAGCTCGCCCCACACTTCTAGGGAAGTCATGTGGCCAACTATGCAGAGTTTCGTTCTGCTCTGGGTTTTATCTGATGTGGGGTGGGGTGGGGGTGGGGGGTCGTCCCTGCACTGGCCACCCACAAGATGTCCTTTCTCTGTCCTGACATGAGGAACTTTTCTCTCCATGAACTTCTGTTCTCACATAACTCCTCCTCCAGTCTTCGATACACACACACACACACACACACACACAACACATCCCCCTAGTGTCTTTTTTTTTTAACTTTTATTTAATGCATATAAATTTCCAAAGTACAGCTTATGGATTACAATGGCTTCCCCCCCCATACCGTCCCTCCCACCCACAACCCTCCCCTTTCCCACTCCCTCTCCCCTTCCATTCACATCAAGATTCATTTTCGATTATCTTAATATACAGAAGATCAGCTTAGTATACCTTAAGTAAGGATTTCAACAGTTTGCTCCCACACAGAAACATAAAGTGAAAAATAATAGATGATTTTTTTTAAATGATGATGAAATCAGATCAGACCTATTGTCATGTTTAATCCCAGTGAGAGTCAAGTTGGGAATTGATAATTTCTTTTTTTTTTTTTTTACAGAAGATCAGTTTAGTATGCATTAAGTAAAGATTTCAACAGTTTGCACCCACACTGAAACACAAAGTGAAATATATTGTTTGAGTACTCGTTATAGCATTAAATCTCAATGCACAGCACATTAAGGACAGAGATCCCACATGAGGAGTAAGTGCACAGTGACTCCTGTTGTTGACTTTACCAATTGACACTCCTGTCTATGGCCTCAGTAATCTCCCTATGCTCCAGTCATGAGTTTCCAAGGCTATGGAAGCCCCTTGAGTTCTCCGACTCTTATCTTGTTTAGACAAGGTCATAGTCAAAGTGGAGGTTCTCTCCTCCCTTCAGAGAAAGGTACCTCCTTCTTTGAAGACCTGTTCTTTCCACTGGGATCTCACTCACAGAGATCTTTTGCCAGAGTGTCTTGGCTTTCCATGCCTGAAATACTCTCATGGGCTTTTCAGCCAGCTCCGAATGCCTTTAGGGCTGATTCTGAGGCCAGAGTGCTATTTAGGACATCTGCCATTCTATGAGTCTGCTGATATCTCACTTCCCATGTTGGATCACTCTCCCCTTTATTTATTCTATCGGTTAGTGTTAGCAGGTACTAGACTTGTTTATGTGCTCCCTTTGACTCTTAGTCCTTTCATTATGATCAATTGTGAACTGAAATTGATCACTTGGAATAGTGGGATGGCATTGGTACATGCCACCTTGATGGGATTGAATTGGAATCCCCTGGTATGTTTCTAACTCTACCATTTGGGGCAAGTCAGCTTGAGCATATCCCAAATTATACATCTCTTCCCTCTCTTATTCCCACTCTTATGTTTTTATTTCAAAGACAGAGTTGCAGAGAAAGGTAGACACAGAGAGTGAGAGAGAGAGTTCTTCCATCTGCTGGTTCACTCCCCAAATAGCTGCAATATCCAGAGATGAGCCAGTCTGAAGCCAGGACCCAGAAGTTTCTTCCGGGTCTCCCACATGGGTGCAGGGGCCCAAGGACTTGGGCTATCCTCCATTGCTTTCCTAGGCACAATAGCAGGGAACTGGATCAGAAGTGGAACAGCTGGGACTCGAACCAGCACCTATATAGGATGTTGGCACTGCCGGCCAGGGGCTTTAACCCACTGCGCCACAGTGCCAGCCACTCACCCCTAGTGTTATCTTACCAAAAGCTTTGGAATAAAACAGTATAGAAGACCATTGTTCTGGGATGAATACAGGAAAAACAACAAGAGAAAAATAAGAAATCATCATTTCAATGAATTATCATACAATAAATAAAAGTTAAGATATATCAATCATGTTAATTACTTATAAGACCTATGACTTATTGTGATGACTCATGAAACCAACCCTGTGAGGGAAGTGACATTTCTCCCCATTTGAAGATGTGCAAACTGAGAGCAGAAGTTACATCACTGGTTGGGGGAGTTCCCACTGAGAACCCATGCATAGCAGACCAGATTCTGAGCCATCAGTGATGACGTCACAGGGGTGTGCCTAGACGGTGGGAAGCTATAACCCTGATGGACTCCCAGTGGAAGCCTTGCCACTTCCTGATTTGTGCAGGTATCAGCAGACTGCAAAGGTTCTTGAGCTTTTACCAAGCATTCACTTTCTTCCAGACATCGTGTTAATCAATTTGTGAGCTTTGTTTCACTTACTGCTTCTAACATGATTGTCCCCATTGTCTAGACGAGGAAACAGAAGCTGCTTGGTGTTGTGACTTGCCCAGTTAGGAGCAGAATCAGGGTTCAAACCGTAATCGTTTTGACCCCATAGTCCATTGTCTATTGCACTCTCAGTCACCTGTCACCGTAGGGACCCATGGGGAGTCATCATTCCTCATGGTACGGGGGAGAACAGCCACTGTTTGTTCAGACTCTGGCTGCAAGTTGGAAACTAACAGGTCATTTCATTAATAGTGGCACAATGGCAGGAACTGGACATAAACCTGATACAGGAAGACTGAGTATGAGTCATAGCTAAGAAAGAACTGACACAAACCTGGTCACTAGCATTTTCCCTTAATTTGCTGAAAGCCTCCTTCCATCCCAGGTTCATAAAGTCATTTCAGGGTTTTCAACTTAAACAGCTTACAGTTATATAATTAATTGCATTCGGCTTCAGTTACAATTACTAATTGATCCAAGCCTGCCAGCGTCACACCTGGCAGCAGTGAGGAGCACAACTGTGATGACAGGAGGTGGCTGCGATAATTAGGTTAGTACTTTTTTCTCCTTTCAAGTACCAGGTGCTCCAAACCACAGGATCCGGCAGACTGTATTTGGCCCAAGGGTACCCTTTCCGAGTCTGGATTCCTTTTGAAGAAATTAAGAGCCATGGCTGAATGGACTGGTGGATGAGACAGGGTCAAGTACAGGCACCAAACTGAGCTTACCGAAGAAGGTTCAGGGAAGAGGACTTGGGATCCTGAGATCAGGTTGGGAGGAAGGGAAAGACTGTCCGATGAGTGTTCATTGCATACGGGGTCTTGAATAGGTTCATGGGAGTGCATACTCATAGTAGGAAAATACTAGACATAGATTTCAAAAATTGTTTGTGCCTGGAAAAACTTCTCTTTTAATTCCATTTCCCACGAAAATGTTTGAAGTACCCTTGTCTGACTTAGCTTTTGACCTTTAGAGTTCCCTTATATTTTTGGAAATATATTGTGGATTTCTGGGAAGCAAATGAGGGATGGAGGTCAAAAAGCAGTCATGTTTTTGGAAGGACTGGTCGTGTTGCTCAGTGGTCATGTGTATCAGAATTGAAATCGGAGCTGCTGCTTTGTCTGCTGGGTTTGCTATCTTCCTCTGGATGTGGTTCTTTGTAAGCCTGAGACTGTAAGCAAAATAAATGATTTGGCAAGGCCTCAGTTTCCTCATCTGCAAATTAGAAATGCATGATATGGCTGTTGTGCCCACTAAGTGAGAAAATGCATAAGCATCTCTTAGCACAACATTGGTTGTACTGTGAGTTGTTCTCTTCATGTTAACTGGCTTTTTCTGTATTGTGTTCAAAAGGAGAAACAGTTTGGTGACCTACATTTGAGTCTGAAATGATTGACAATAGTATAACTTTAAAGTGATACACGTTATCATCATCTTCATCCTTATAATAATAGCTCTAGTTTCCTGATAATGTTGATGTGACAAGAAAAATGTCTGAAATGATTGACAGTAGTATAGCTTAAAGTGATAAACGTTATCATCAAGATAACAAGAAAAATGCTAAGTCCCATGTTAGCCTCAACATCCTTAATGTTGAGCTTGATCTTTTTTTTTTTTTTTATTTTTTTATTTTTTTTATTTTTGATAGGCAGAGTGGACAGAGAGAGAGACAGAGAGAGAAAGGTCTTCCTTTGCCGTTGGTTCACCCTCCAATGGCCGCCGCTGCAGCCGGCGCACCGCGCTGATCCGATGGCAGGAGCCAGGATCCAGGTGCTTTTTCCTGGTCTCCCATGGGGTGCAGGGCCCAAGCACCTGGGCCATCCTCCACTGCACTCCCTGGCCATAGCAGAGGGCTGGCCTGGAAGAGGGGCAACCGGGACAGAATCCGGCGCCCCGACCGGGACTAGAACCCGGTGTGCCGGCGCCGCAAGGTGGAGGATTAGCCTAGTGAGCCACGGCGCCGGCTTTGAGCTTGATCTTAATAACCCCATTTGTATAGATGAAAAACTGAGGCACACAGAGATTGCATTATTTCTCTGAGATTTATTTCTGTTTTTAGCTTACAATGGAATGTGATGAGTTAGAGCTCAGGTGTACTAATTCCATCACCATTAACCACTGTGCATCTTGCCTTGAAAAGGGCTGGGGACAATGTGATCAGGTTCTTTCTGGGGATATTAGCAAACCTAAATTTTAGTGCCAGGTGAGCCCAGTTTATTCTTTGTATTTTAATGCAAGTTGAATTCAAAAGCAAGCAGGATGGTGTGGAAAATATGTTTTGGAAGGACCTGGAGAAATTATTATTTGTTCCCTTTTTTAAAATCTATTGGCTTTTATCTACTTTTGAGTGCTGTCTCTGTGCTCTTGAACATGCAGAAATCCAAGCTGAGGTCATTGTTAAAGGGCAGAGAGGGAACTTTTATAGGCCCATGATCTTCAATCTGATGTGGAATATTGCCAAAGGGTATTCAAAATAACACTAACAAAGATGATCACAGCTCTATCAAGAACATATGATAAAGAAGCTTTTTTTTTTAATTAATTTATTTGACAGATAGAGTTAGTGAGAGAGAGAGACAAAGAGAAAGGTCTTCCTTCCGTTGGTTCACCCCCTAAATGGCTGCTACAGCTGGAGCTACACCGATCTGAAGCCAGGAGCCAGCTGCCTCTTCCCGGTCTCCCATGCGGGTGCAGGGGTCCAAGCACTTGGGCCATCCTCCACTGCCTTCCTGGGCCACAGCAGAGCTGGACCAGAAGAGGAGCAGCCAGGACTAGAACCCGGCACTCATATGGGATGCTGGCGCCACAGGCGGAAGATTAGCCAAGTGAGCCACGGCATCGGCCCCAGCAGCTTTTTCTTTATGGGAAACTAATTTCTCCCGACTGCCATCAAAGGGAGGGAAAAAGCCTTTCTTGGAAGACACACAAGCAAACAGGAAAAAATTGTTTGTTTATTTTTAAACACTATCCAGTCTTTTTGGGGCTGTCTTCTGATCAATAGAAATGACTAAGAAATCCTATGGTCTCATCTCCCAGGTTTTATGTTTCTCATTTATTTAACCAAGATAATAACTCATATGTGGCCTCTTTAGTCATTTCCAAATAGAGTTGGCATCTTTAGTTTATCTGCAAATAGCTCTGACTGCAAATTTCATTGTAAAATTGTCTTCAGCATAAACAACTGCTGGGTGGGCAGGCAGCTATCACCCTGGTTTCCTTGTTAGCGAACATGAGGTTCCCTCGCTGAAGGACTTGGGCTATGGTGATGGGGAGTTGTATCTTACTTTCTGGCCCATGGAAACAAGTTGTGAGGCCTGCACAGGTTTCAGATTTTTTAATCTCTTCACTCTCCGCTCATCCCCTCTTCTTTGGATTCAACAGTCTTCAGAGATCAATATCATTCTGTAAGAATCAGTGGGAATTAAAAATCTGTGATGAGGCCTCATTCAACACCCTTACAAAATCTGTCCCTGAAGAGGAGCCCAAACAGCGAAGGGCTTGTCACATGGCTTTGCTACACTTTTGTTAGGTTGATAGAAAATGTACTTCAGATTTCTGCCAGTCTTTTACACTGGCATTTGCACTGCTCCCATTTCTCGGGGACGGTGGTAGCTCAGAAGTGTCTGTCCACTCTTGTGTGGTCTGGGCAGCTACCTTTCTAGCAAACTTTCCCAGGAGCTGCCTCGTAGAACCCTGTTGACAATGAGAATGAGGCACACACAGATTAGAAGAAGCGCATGTCAGCAAAGGGCTGATTTCAAATTCAACATGGGGGGGTATGGATTGTAGGAATTATGCATAAACCTGGTGTGTGTTTCTCTTCGCTGAATCTTGATGACTGCTGCACTAGAAACATGCTGGCTATTCTGTTGCCAGTCTGGAGATAGGTGTGAGGTCCCATCAGTCAAACTGTTAGTGTGGCACAACCTTTCACCTTCTTCACTTGTGTTACAGTGAAGTTACTGGCTTGAATAAAGCACCATGTCACCTGAAGAACACAACAATTAATGCAAGAATCATACTTTGAGATGTGATGGCTTCAGTTGTCAAGAACTTCAAGAATTTGCAACCAAACTCAATTGTTCTTTTTCCCCTCTCCTTTTCTATTCATTGATTTCTTCTTTTCTCTGCTTTCACAAAAATCACACTTGATCATATGTAATTGAAGTAAATGAATAGTATAGCATATATATTTATATGTATTTTGTTATTTATATTTTGAATTTTACATATAAATAAAATATAAAACATTTTATAATTTATATTTTATATTATATATTTATAATATATTTCATATATTTTTATTTGTATTTTGTTATATATAATATATATGCTTTCTATTTTATGTAATATTAATATATTGTATAAAAATAGATAATATATAATATAATATATTTAAAATATATATTTAAAATGTATATAGGATATTTTAAGTATGTAATATATTTTAAATATATATAGGATATTTTAAATATATATATATATATATATATATTTGTCTACACATACACTTTGAATCCAGAGAGGATATTTTGCATATAGAGAGGTAAAAAGGTAATCTTGTAGTTTGAATGGGGAAAATCTATATTTGACATTGATCCAACTTTTTTTTTTTTTTTTTTTTGGCAGAGTGGACAGTGAGGGAGAGAGACAGAGAGAAAGGTCTTCCTTTGCCGTTGGTTCACCCTCCAATGGCCGCCGCGGCTGGCGCGCTGCGGCCGGCGCACCACGCTGATCCGATGGCAGGAGCCAGGTACTTATCCTGGTCTCCCATGGGGTGCAGGGCCCAAGTACTCGGGCCATCCTCCACTGCACTCCCTGGCCACAGCAGAGAGCTGGCCTGGAAGAGGGGTAACCGGGACAGAATCCGGTGCCCCAACCGGGACTAGAACCCGGTGTGCCGGTGCCTCAATGCTGAGGATTAGCCTAGTGAGCCGCAGCGCCGCCTGATCCAACTTTTGCCAAATGAGGTGGTGGCTAAAGGAAGAAACCCCAAACACTGGGAAAAACTGTGCTCAGTCACCCACTCAGCAAGCAATACTGAGTGTGCAGCGTACAACGAGCACTGGGAGTTTGCTGGGAGCAGAGAAGGGATATGAACTCTGGTCTCCAAGAGCTCACCATCTTGTCTGAAGGAGGAATATGTTGGTGGATAGCAAGAAGTTCTTATAGCTGGGAAGAACTAGGGAGGGCTTTATAGAAGGTGACAGCAGGCTACCTAGACGGAGGCGCATCCTGACATTAGACGTCCTGATTCAGGTTCTCTCATCACATCAGCTGGCTGGATATAGCATCTTAAGCCCAGCGCCTCAGTTTCATCTTGAAAATGAGGCAGCTGCACCATGAGCCTCATTTAATTTCCTGAATGATACTTTTTGGAAAGAAAAAGCACACCCCAACATCTTTGCACAAATAATTTAAAGAGCTATTAAGGCTTTCCTCTCATAGGCACCATGGATGTGTGTATGTTGGAAATGGAAAATCCTTAGAGCCTGCAGGGCAGAGGGGACATCCTTTTTATACAGTGAGGGAGACACAGTCAGGGAAGTCACTTGTCAGATAGTCCTGCCAGCTGCTCGTGGAGTTGTCTAGAACAGAGGGTAGCAAACTTTCTGCAAACCGTGTGGGCTGAGCAGCTTCTGTCATTACTGTTCAACCCTGCTGTGAGTCTGAAAGCAGCCATAGATAGTAAGCAAATGAATGGATGTAACTGTGTTTTCAATAAAACTTTATTTATAAAATGAGATGTTGACTGAGTTCGTCCAAAGAGCTATCTTTTCTGGCACTCGTTATAAAGTATTAGGATCAGATTATGGGCTTTGGAGCTAAACTGCTGTGTTGACATCCCTGGGTACATCTCTGAAGCTGTTTTACCTTACTATTTGTCAGTTTTCCCATTTGTGTTCTGGGTATAATAATAGTATTGTCCACAGAGGTGTTGTGAGAATTAAGTGTAATGCGATCTGAAAAATGATTAGAATAGAACCCAGCATGTTCTTAACTTCATTAGCCATTTTTGGTAAGAGTCAAAGATATTAAGCAATTTCTGTCACACAATCATTAAAAAATGAGGTCATAGTTTCCATTCAGATGGTCACATTCTGAAGCCTGTGCTTTTACCCAAGCCCTGTCTCCAGTGCCTTCTCAGGCTTGGGGGAGGAAGGGATTTGGCCAAGTCTGTCTAATTCCAAAGCCCATAGTGCCTCACCAAAACAGCTTTCTAATCATACACCCATGCTGTGTAGGCTCCTTTTAGATCAAAATGCAAATGCCCATACAGGCTTCACGCAGGTTAAATGCAAATGATGAGTGTGTATGTGTTAGTTCTGCATCTTAAAAAAATAATGAAGCCATGACTTTAATTACTTTTTGGATCTCAGCATAACTGTACACTGTACATATCTATATAACATTATGATAATACTCTGATGCCAATGCCAATGCCAATCTAAATATACTTCTCTATATTTGTTAGGAATCTAGAAAACAATGTTTACCTTTATCACAGAGACATAAGGTTTCCTATAAAAGGTACATTACTGTGGCATGCTCAACATATACAAAATGCAAATATGATATAATGTTTTGGAAATTCCATCTGTGCATTTGTGTCCACTTCTGCTAGCATTATGCTGTATTTTAGTAGAGAACAGCCAGGGTTCTCGATGAATGATCTCTAGACTACCAGTATTGGTGTCTCCTGAAAATTTTTATAAAGGCAATGTTGTAGGCCCTCTTTCACACTTGTTGAATTAGAAATTCTGGGACCCAGAATTTGGTGGTGTTTTTTTCTGTTATGTAAATTATTTATTAACACTGTTTCTGTCATTTGTATAGCATTTTATAATTTTCTAGAATGCTTTTAAAAGTATTACTACATCATTAGCTTCAAAATAGTCTTGTGAAGGTGGTAGCATAGAAA
The DNA here is from genome assembly GCF_051225735.1 of Oryctolagus cuniculus. NCBI lineage: Eukaryota > Metazoa > Chordata > Mammalia > Lagomorpha > Leporidae > Oryctolagus > Oryctolagus cuniculus. The sequence continues at coordinate 82,627,641 of NC_142876.1, read as the reverse complement.
TATGTCAGTTTACCAGTGAGTAAATTGGGAAGGGTTGAGCTGGATTGCAAAGTCAATACTTCATCCTCCAAGACCTCTCTGACATTACTTAAAGTTTGTATTCTTCCTCCTTAAGCCATCTGCTTACTTATAGTTATTTCTATTAGCATGACATTCCTCCTTGGGTTGACAAGTGTATCTAGTACACTGTGGTTTCTATCTTGAAATCCATGGTTTTTAGTCCTCTAGAGAAACAGCCAGGAAAATGATAGCTCTGTGGACTGAATCTGGCCCACCGCCTGCTTTTGTAAGTGAATTTTTATTGGAACATGGCTATACTCATTTTGTATGTAGTGGCTATGAGAGGCTGTTTTTACCCAACAACAGCAGAGCTGAACAGTTGCAACAGAGATTGTATAGTCTCCAGAGCAGAAATTTTTTATTATTTGGACTTTTAGAGAAAATGTTTGCCCATTTCTGATCTAGAGGCAACCAATTTCTTGTATGAAAGTTGATTGATAGAAAGGTAAAAGAGAGGGAGATCAACTTGCGTTCCCTAACTTTGGGTTCAGTGTGGAGTTGCACTCAGTTCTTCTCTGCATGTGTTTCTTGGTGCTCTAGACCACTCTGTCTATTAGGGCTGTCGTTTTTTCCCACCAAAATCTATGAAACTAAATTTACTCTGTCTTCCTCCTGTGAGAGAGTCCTCAATAGTGCAGACTCGATCAGTATTCTCCCTATTGAATTATCTCAATCAAGTATTTTCTGGGAATCCCGTTAACTGTGTGTATACCAATCTGACAAAATGAAATTCTGTAAATGCTCCAAGAGGGACACTCTGAGCCCAGACCAGAAGCAAGAAAAGGAATTATAATATACTCTTGCTTCTCCGATTGTGTTATCTGAGAAACCTCAAGTGCTTTCTAGTGTGCTCTGTGTCCAGACTCCGAATGAGGAATGACAACATTTTTAGATAAATTGGTCTGTGAAATATTTATATGCACTTTAGTGGCGCAGACAGGAGGTAATCTGTTTTGTATTGAATCAGCTTGGGACAGAAAAAAGCACAACGTTAATGAGATTTTTTAAAGCCACTTTTAAATTCATGTTGGCAAAAGACAAATAGTCAAGACTTTTAATTTCTATAAACTTAATGGCTAGAGAACAAATAAAGCTTTATTAACTTAAATAAAAGTAGCTTTTCTTTCAAGGGCATAGCAATTTATTTCCCCTTCTGTGTAATCTTCTGAAGGGCTGCTCTTGTCTATGTATTGATCAGCCTTTGCCTGTGTGTTTGTTGGGTTTTAACTAAGTACTGGCTTAGTACACAGGCTTAGTACACCGAGCAAGCTTCTGATCCAGGGGTTACCTAACAGTAGCTCTTTAATTTTTTAAGATTCATTTATTTATCTGATAGAGTTACAGATAGAGGGAGAGACAGACAGACATACACACACACACAGACACACATAGACACACACAGAGAGAGACAGAAAAATCTTTCATCTGCTGGTCCACTCCCCAAGTGGCCACAATAGCCAGCGATGGGCCAGCCCGAAGCCAGGAGCCAGGAGTTTCATCTGTGTCTTACACATGGGTTCAGGGGCCTAAGCACTTGGGCTATCTTCCACTGCTTTTCCCAGTACATTAGCAGGAAGTTGGATCAGAGTTTGGGCAGCCAGGACTCCAACAGGTACCCATATGGGATGCTGGCATCACAGGCTGCAGATTTTACCTACTATACCACAGTGCCAACCCCAGCCACCATTATTTTCATGTCAGTTATGCTGTGCCCTTGCTGTTTAACCTTAAGCTAACACTTGTTCTCTCCATTTGATCAAGTGGTTCACTCATACATAAAGGAATTAGCTGATTTTAGTGTCTGATGAAGTGGATATTACACTTGGAGCATGTTAATCATTCTAGAAAAGTATGCTAAAAGTTTGGCCAATCCTTCAGCTCAGACTTAACTCATTTTATTTACTCTAAAAACATCTTCTATTAATATAAAGAGAACATTTTATGTATTCCATAGGTACAGTTCTGATAACTATAGTTCCCTCACTGATACCCTTCCTCAATCCCCCTTTTTCTTCCTTTCTTTTTTTCTTTAATTTTTGCAAAAACCTAATTTCAGTACACTCTATGATCACAGGCTTAATGCACCATAATATTCAACAAGCAAAAAGTAGAAAGACCACAGTTCCATGGGAGGATAAACAAAGGCTAAAAACAACTATCAAATCAAAAGATTTACATTTTAAAGAAAATTTATTTGAAAAGCAGAGTCAAAGAGAGAGAGAGAGAGAGAGAGAGAGAGAAAGACACAGGGAGAGCAAGATCATCCATTTGCTGGTTTACTCTCCAAATCGCCAAAATGGCTAGAACAGGGCCAGGCAGAAAACTAGATCCTGGAACTCTAACTGAATCTTTCACATGGGTAACAGGGACCCAAGGACTTAGGCTATCATTTGCTGCTTTCCCAGGCACATCAGGAGGGAGCAGGATCAGAAGAGGAGCAGCCCATGTGGTATGCCGGCATCACAGGCAGTGACCCACCCTGCTTTGCCAAACACCAGCCCACAGTCTTTTCATTTTATTGATATCTCCAAACTAGGGTCAGGAACCTGTTAACTATGTCTCCACATTCCTCTCTCCTTTCTATCTCATGGAGCAATTCCATCTTGACTAAAATGTAAGTTCTGTTGGCTGTATCCCCTTGTAAACTATAAGTTGAGTCTTGATCATTGGGGTATCCAAAATACCTGGTGTACTGTGGGTGCTAAATAAATTTCTGATGTGTGGACTAACTAGGGACTTAATTTTTAGCTAATAAACTGGAAGGGCCGTGCGAATACACTATGTACCCAGTCCAAATATATCAAGGAGCTTACTAAAGAACACTTTTGGAACAACCTAGGCAAAGCAAAAAGGGTGGAATGCCATCAAGATTTTTACAGTTCAAGCTCTGGAGTCTATAAACCATACAATCCCTTTAACATCTCCTGATCCTGTCCCCAGTTCTCCCATTTATGCAAAAATTCCCCTGCTGACCAGTGGCAAAATGCTTACCTTGGCTTGCTGAATAATCTTATTTTTAAAATTTTTAACAGGTTCACTCATCTCAGGAAGGATGCATTTCACTTCTAGCATCATTAAAATAGTAGCCAATTGCCATTCTGCAGTTCACTGCTGAATCAGCACCTCCACTACAACCTCATGTTTCCAAGGTGTCTAATTTGCCCATAAATATTCACTCATGTTAGAAACTTGAAGGGAAGGTCTTGATTCTGAAGGTAGTTTGTCAAACAGAATTGCTAAATAACTTTAATATATGTGATCCGTCGTGGAATTTACAAACATTCAAATCAAATTCAGAAAAGTGCCGCTAAGGCATTCTAACTCATGCTATTACCTGGAATATGGACATTTTGTGTTGAAAGTGTCATCAGTAAGCTTTCAATAGACCCTTACCTCCCGCCCTTGGGTCATTTCTCTTGGTGTATTTGTAGGGTATTCTCAACTGTTGTAAACTTGACAAATTTTAATTTTTGCAGAATTTCTTCTATTTCATTGCATCCTCTTATTCATTTACTCCTTTTCATCTGCTTTGCTCTTACCCAGGTTTAATCTCATCTATCATGCACATACTGTGTGTGTGTGTGTGTGTGTGTGTGTGTATTTAAGAGTTGCTACGTGGGAGTGGTGATGCCAGTATCCCATGTGGGCTCTGGTTCATGTCTCAGCTGCTCCACATCCAGTCCAATTCTCTGCTAATGGCCTGAGAAGAGCAATAGAAGATGGCCCAAATGTTTGGTTCCTGCACCCACATGGAAGACCTGAAAGAAGCTCCTGGCCTCAGCCTGGCCCAGTCATGGCCAATGCAGCCACCTGGAGAGTGAACCTGCTAATGGACAAGCTTTCTCTCCCTCTCTCTGTAACACTGACTTTCAAACAAACAAACAAATAAATCTTTAAAAAATAAGAGTTGCTACATGGGGAAGTTAATATCCTAGTGCTTAGGATCATCTGACACTTTCATACATGTTATGTGCTAAAAGAAAAACGGAGGCCAGTTAAATTTAACAAAGTTTAATGTAACAAGAGGTTCTAGAAATCGGCAGTCTTCTAGATCCAAGATGTTTTAGAATAGCATATCCAGTCATGTGTACAGGTTGTATTTGCAGCCAGAGATAGGGAAGTGACATAAAGAACAAACTTGATTGGGTACAATTGGCATTTGCCAAATGGCATCATGTTTTGTCAGATTTTAGCTTCTGATTTGCAGGAAGTTCAGCTATTACTGCCGGAGACTCAGTTGCTTTATTACAAAAATTAGCTTAGTTATGTCATGATTTGTGTATGTAGCAAGCTATATTACTGTTCTGTATGCGTGGAGATTGCTTTGGGCCAAGCTTATCATTCAAAAACAGAGGTTGGTTTAGGCCATATTTATTTTGGTAAAGCATATGATTTGAATGTGGTTTGCCTGCCAAGGTTTCTTATGTTGGAAGTTTGGTCCCCACATGCAGATGTTAAGAGCTGATGGAGCCCCTAACAGAGCCAAATAAGATGTCAGTGGAGTTCCTGTCCTCAGAAAGGATTGAGGTAGTTATGGAACCTCTGAGTTGATTCTTGCCAGAGAGTTTTCATAGAAGAGTGAGTCTGGCCCCTCCCCTTAACCCTGGCTTCTTATCTCACAGTTTGATCATTCCTATCATGATGCCATTGGCCAGCAGGCCTCTGCCAGAAGCCAGATCAATGGATTAGCCTGAACTTTGACTTTCAGTCTTCAAAACTAGGAGCTGAAGAAACCTCTTTTCTTTATAAAGCACCCTGCCTCAGGTATTTTTGTTATGGTAAAAGACAATGGATTATCGATGTGGGTTATCTATGATGGATTTTTCCCTGCAATACTACTTTTACCATCTTTCTAGAAGATAACCAAATTGCCTGTTTTCCTCCACTCTCATACACATTGAATGATTCTAAATTCCTTTATACATTCTCTGAGGTATCATCTCAGGGATGTATTCTCCGCCAAAAAAACCTCCATAAAATAGGTTCAAAGCCAGTTACTTAAATACTACTATGTTGATGGCACTGCTTTGTAGCACACGAGTCTCCTTCCTTCCACTTTATAAATAAACAGAAGGCAGGTGTTCACACGTGAACTCTTTGCACGACTGTTTAAGGAGTGTAACATTCAGGCCAAGGTACAACAGTCCCAGAGAGAATTTGAAAATTGATGATAGCCCAGAAGTTTCTGTCACAAATTTAGGATCTCACTTCCTAGTTGTTGAGTGCCTCTCTACACCAATACACCTAACAATGAAAAATATTGGTAAATTTACAGCAATCTCTATGGGAAACTGCAAATCACTTTCTGTCACCAGCAATACCACCTAATCAGCAGAGATGAAACTGCTGTGCACTCAGATTCTAGCCCCTCCCTTCTGTCTGAAGCCCTATATTTAGAGAAAAACCTCTTGGGTAACACTTTGATCTTAAGCTGTCTCAGGATAAAGGTGTATCTTGGCCACCCAGCTTCTGAATATAATATAAAGTCCATTGATGTAGCTAGAATGGTATTCTTAGATTGTTTTATTTATTCAGGAGCATCTGTTCCATGCGAGGTACTTTGATCTGTTCTGCAGATGTAAAAGATTAACAAGAAATGGCCTCTACCCTCAGATTGCCTGACATCTGTTAGGCAAAAACATACCTGACCAGCATCCTACTGTGAAATTTAGCATAAAGGCTTATTTATTCAACAAATACCCACTAATTAAGTGCTTTCTGTGTGCCAAGCTGTAGAAGTATGTGATGAATTAGACAAGATCCTGCCATCTTGTTTCCCTGGAAAGACAGACAGTATATGAATAGTTGAGTCTGGGTGATAAGCAACTTGGTTCTCTCACTGCTGAATCCCCAGCATCTACTTCTGGAACATGCTCCTTTGTTCCTGGCACATGGCCTGCATTCAACACATGTTCGAGAGCTTGAATTAAAATGACTGAGTAAAACAAGTGCTACAGAAAGGGACATATTTGCATGGCATACATGATCATGGAGAAATGAGGATGAAAGTTTCATTCTGACTGCAGGGGCTGGAGAAGAAGTCAAACCTGACCTTGAACTGTGACAAGAAATTGAGATGTGGGATGAAGGAAAGTCGTAATGCCCCCTGAGGGAGAGAAAAGCCGAACAAAAACCTGCAGGTATGAAAGATCATAGTCCAGCTCAGGCATTGAAATTCAGTGTGGCCAGAGCTCTGAGCCTGGACAGGCAAGTTTGAATTTGATTGTGAAGACCTTACTTGCCAAGGTCAAGGTTTTGTTATCCTGTGGACCTGGAGAACCTCCAAGATTTCTCAGCATAATGGCTCCTCAACCCATGTGCATTTCAGGTTCCTCCTTTCCCAAGCCCCCCTTTCACAGCACAGTTGGTTTTCCTTCCTATTAGTACTTCCCCACCCCTTGACCTGTCAGTCCATCTTTCACCCAATAATGCTATCCATCATCACTTTGAGATTTTTTTTTCTGGGCCCAGTTGTCCCTAACAAAGAGCGGAGTTAAATCCTGTGCTAAAAAGTCTGTCACTGCCATCTGAGACCTCTAACAAGCAAAAGCACCTTTCTGGAACAGCCACCAGGGTGCGTTGAATAGTGGAGGAGAGGCCAGGGCACACTGTGTACCATAAGGGAAGCTAGTCTAGTCTGAATTCTCACATTTAAAATTATCAGTGTGCAAGACACAGCCAAGCCTGCTGGGCTCCTCCCTCATAAAGCACATAATGGGAGAAGCACCCCTCCCCAGAGGATGCAAAGGGAACATTTTCATATAAAGGTGCCAATTTAATCATCAGAACAAAGTTCTGTGAATCCAATGTGGGGCAGACTCTCAGGAAGAGGCTGGAGGCTTAATGGACCATTTGTGCGGCCTGAAATCCCCTTACAGACACGGATAGGGCCAGCGGAAGTAGATCCGCCGCGAAGCCCTGCAGAGTAGATGTGAATCTTCCACGTGATAAATCACATCAAGGATGTAAACTGGCCCCCTTTGGCAGATGGCTCAGCGAGAAGAATATTTTCACTACTGACTGTGCAGGCTGTTAAGTATAGAAAGTCTTCTTTTAGTTTTCGGCACTGCCCGACGTAAGGCAGGACTTTCCAGTATTACTCAGAAGAATCCCAGGGAGGTTATTTGAGATTTGGAAGTCCTGTGGCTGGTTGTGTTGTGGTTTGGACATGAACAGGTCTGCTGAGTCAATGTGTAGGATGCTCCTTTATGCCTTGGAAGCACATGCATACTTTACAAAGCATGCTCTTAAATGGCTGCATCAAAATCACCATGGAGGAGTCAACAGGCAAATTTGGAGTCTCCACCTAATCAACCATTCTGTTAGTGGGATTGTGATAATCTGCATGTTTCACGAGAGCTCTGGGAGAATTCTGAATACAACCACTTGAGAACCTCTGCACAAAATCATCAGCTGAAACATTTAATGGTGGTCCCAGCAGTCTTAGTTATTCCCAGGATAGAGCTGAAAAGCAAAAAAGAAATCATGTATTTCTCAAGAATCTAGAAAGCCAAATGGATGTAAAGGTCACTGTTAATGTCACTGGCCTATGACAGTGCCTCTGTCAGCTTTTGACAAAAAGTTTTCTAATTTTCAAAGCAACTGATTACTACACTGGTTTAGGAACTTATGTCTATTTATTGGTCAGAATAACAGTGTTTTCCAACACAGAACAAAATTTATTTGTTTCATTCTACACAAATCATAGCAACCACTATCTTATGTGTTGAGGTTTTGTTTGTTTGTGTTTTTTTTTTTTTGTTTTTTTTTTTTTTTTTTTTTTTTTTTTTTGGACAGAGTGGACAGTAAGAGAGAGACAGAGAGAAAGGTCTTCCTTTTTCTGTTGGTTCACCCTCCAATGGCCGCCACAGCCGGCGCGTCGCGCTCATCCGAAGCCAGGAGCCAGGTGCTTTTCCTGGTCTCCCATGCGGTGCAGGGCCCAAGGACTTGGGCCATCCTCCACTGCACTCCCTGGCCATAGCATAGAGCTGGCCTGGAAGAGGAGCAACCGGGACAGAATCTGGCGCCCCAACCAGGACTAGAACCTGGTGTGCCGGTGCTGCAAGGCGGAGGATTACCCTGTTGAGCCACGGCACTGGCCAATTATGTGTTGAGTTTTATTCCTCCTAGTCCAGTGGCAAGTGAAACAAAATTTTATGAATAGATGTGTCCTTATTCATTTAAAAATTTGAGTAAATGTATTTCATAAGCTCTGTTCAATAGACAACATTGATGGAATAAATACTTTGCTGAAATTTCAGAATATGCAAAATATGCAGGCAGATAATTTTGTAATCACACAGTAATTCTCCCTTGTACATCAATACATCTTCCAGCTTTTGAAGCACATTGTTGATAGATAGCTTTTCATTTCTGGACAGTCATAACTCTTATAATTGGTTACAAGCAATATCTGATTAATCTGTTCCAGTATAGGAAAGGTGAAATAGAGAAACTGTTAGCTTTTCTTTAGATCCTAGTGGAAGATTATAATTGTAATCAATGAATTCTGATATTAATGGGTTAGCTAAAGATTATTTCTGCTGATTTTGTGGTTTTCTTGTGCACCATGGGTTTGCAAGTCTTTTCACAAACCTCCAACTCAAGAGTCTAAATACACTTTTTTTAAAAAAAATATTTTATTTATTTATTTAAGAGTTAGAGTTATAGATAGTGAGAGGGAGAGACAGAGAGAGATCCCTCCCATCTGCTGATTCACTTCCCACATGGCTGTTATGGCTGAAGCTACATGGAACCAAAGCCAGGAGCCAGAAATTCTTCCAGGTCTCCCATGTGGATGTAGGGGCCCAAGGACTTGGGCCATCTTCTGCTGCTTTCCCAGGCCATAGCAGAGAGCAGGTTTGGAAGCAGAGCAGTTAGGACTCAAACTGATGCTCATACGGGATGCTGGTGTTGTGGGCAGCACCTTAACCCTCTTTTCCACAATGCCTGACCCTCTTAATCTCTTGGAACATTCTGGAGAATAACAGCTGCTGTGTCGTGAAGACACTCCAACAATTCTTTCATGACACTGATGTGGAGAGTAGCTGAAGACCCTGAAGAAAAGCTAGCCCCAAACTGCCAGCTCTGTAATTGAGTTCTCTTAAGGTGTGTCTTAACCATCTCCAGTCAATATCTGACTGCAACCAGAGGGAAGATCTGCCAGTTTCTGCCAACCAAACTGCCTCAGTTTCCTTTTTCGCAGGAATCATGCTAACTAGCTGTAAGCTCACATCACTCTGAACGTTTTCTTTGTAGATAAGATTTCATAGCTACAAAGTTTTAATCATGGTTTTAAGCAGGTTGTTACTCAACAATAAAGAGCAAGAAAAGAATTTTATGGTAAAAGGCAAGATTATGACAAGTGAAATGTGAAACAAAACAACAGTCATGAATATATATCTCACTCTCTTTGTCATCTCAAGAGTTTTGGAGGAAAGTTAGTTTTCAATGAAGTTTAAGAAAAATGTATTACAGAGGTGAGGCAAAGAAAGGCAGTTTATGTCCGTGACAGTTGCCGTTCAGTGGTTGGTCAGAAGGCTTGATGATCTGGTGTTGACATAGTTTGCTGATTATAGAAACGGTAGAGTGACACTGAAGAGGAAGCAAGGCCTTTCATGAAGTCCTTACATAATGGTCAAGTGAGAAAGCCCCTCCCCTGATCTGATTTTTCATAAAAGCCATGAGAACGCTTTCAAAAATTCTGCAAATTAACTTTTATAAAACTCTGGAAATTCACTGAGGGCTTACAGCAATCCAAGGATCCAAGATAAAAGCTGAATATCAGTAAGAGGAGCAAGATGTGAGGCATTTTCATTTGCCTTATTTCCATCATTCAATCCCTGGGACTGCAGTAGCCTTGGAAATGAATGATATGGCAACCATGGTATTTGTGAAAACCAGCAGACTAGCAGGCCTGAAAGGGATAAAATGACTTTTTGCATCCCCCAAATCATCTCCAAAGAATTTTTATTATTTGTCCAGTAGCTCCCTGAAAATGTCTCATTTTCAATAATTATTTTCATACAATCTGAGATTTCTCTATGTAAACAGCCCCATCTCTAGGGTGTTTGTCAAAAACAATAAGCTGCAGCTGTTTATCATTGCAACTCTCTGAGGCAGTGAACAAAGCTGACAAATAAGAAGTTGAAGAAAAAACTTGGAAACAGTGTTGTTTGAAATGTCCAACATACTCTTGGAAATCTTTAAGGGACTTTGTGGTGCAGGGCTGTGCTCACGTCCAGAAATAAGCTGAGAAGGTTCTAAGCTTTTAAGGAAACCTCCACGCAATCATTAGTGGACCACTAACTTACTCAAGCAGATACTTCCATGGATACAGTCTATACACATCTGCATAAAATGCAGAGTTTACAGAATTTAGCCAGGAAATTACTGAAACCAACACATGGCAACAGCAACGAACAGCAACAATAACAAGACCTAGATAAGTTTGGTCAACAGAATAATGTCCTCCAACCTTTGAAGATGTCCGTATCTTAATTCTCAGAAGATGTGAATATGTTAGGTTACATAGCAGGGGAGAATTGACATTGCTAGAAATTGGCCTTAAAATCAGGATGTTATTGGAGGCTGGCAGTGTGGTGTAGCAGATTAAGCTGTGGCTGTGATGCCAGCATCCCGTATATGTACTGGTTCCAGTACTGGCTGTTCTACTTCTGATCTAGCTCCTTGCTAATACATTTGGGAAAGCAGCAAAAGAGGGCCCAGGTACTAAAGCATTTGGAAAGGCAGCAAAAAAAAAAAAATGGACCCCTGCACCCACATGGGAGACCTGGATGAAACTCCTGGCTCCTGGCTCTGGCCTGGCCCAGCCCTGGTCTTTGTGGTCATTTGGGGAGTGAATCAGCAGATGGAAGATCTAGCCCAAACCTCCCCAAATGTGGTTAAATATTAATCTATACATTAAGACAAGTCAGTGAACTCCTAGCAGGGTTAAACTCAAGGGATCGATATCTAGACAAATCACAAATTGTCAAAAAAACCAAAAAGAGACTCTTGGGAGCAGCAGTTAAAAACAGCTCATGACATACAAGGACTCAACAATAAAATTTTGTCAGTGAGTTTTTTAATTACTAGAAGAAAATGTCTGAGGCAGGCTACTTTGTTAAGGAAAGAGGTTTGTTTTGGTTCACAATTCTGGAGGTACATGGTTGAGGGATCATATCTAGTGAGGCCCTTCTTGCTGGCATGATCTTGAAGTGGTACAGAATATCTCACAGTAACAACCAGGAAGCACACATATATGTGTGTCTCTCTATACCTCTACTTACAAAGTCAACAGGTTTCAATCATGAAGGCTCCACCCTAAAGATTTTATAGACTTCTAGTCACTTCCCAAAGCCTCCATCTCTGTGCATCATAGTTGGATTAAATTTCCACTCTCTTTAATGCCCTATGATGAGAATTAAATTTCAACACATGTAGCTTTGGGAGACAAACCATATCCAAATCATAGCAAAGATTGACAGATAACTTTGCACCAACAATCACGGTGGCTGGAAAGCAGTAGGGTGATTTATTAAAGGTAGTAAGTGAAAAATACTCTAAGGATACTTAAAGCAGTTTTTGGAAAATGCAATAAATGTTAACTTTATTTGGTTACAAGTAAATTTTCAGATATATCTAAGAAGCATCTTTTAAAAGCTCATATAAAATCTGTATTGTGAGAGACTATGCATGGGTTTCAAAAATTTTTCCACAAGATAAACTTATACTGCCATTCTCTATGAACTTTTTGAAGTACTCTCATATCAACTAAGAATGCTAGATTCAGTAAAGCTATCCTGCAGAATTCAAAAAGAAAAAAGGCTTTCCAGATAAACAACAATGAGAGAACCTCTTGCCAGCAGAGCCACCCTTTAAGAAATGATTAAACGAGTACTTTAGTCTGAAATAAAAAAGACACAGACAATAATTTGAATTCACATGGGAAAGGAAATACATCAATATAAAATACAAGATAAAGCATTTTGTTTCTCTTTGCTTCTATCTGACTTAAAGATGCATAAAATAATAATACTGTATTGATGGGCTTATAATGAATAAAGATATACTTTGTATAATAATAGCACAAAAGAGTGGAGAGGAAATGCAGCCATGTAAAGAAAAGCTTTGTGTTTTATTTATTTAAATTATTTTTCATTTGCATTCGATTAAGTTCCAGTAAAACCACTAAAAATAATTTTAAAATGTAGTAAAGGAAACAAGGGAATTAAGCCATATACTAGTAAGTACTATGTAACCAAAAAAGGCAGTAATAGAAGAATTGAGGAAATCAAAATAACATAAATCATAATGACAATGAAGAGTAAGATGACCGACATGAATCCTGATTTATAAGTAGTTAAATTAAATGAAAAGGGACTCAACAATCCATTCAAAGGGCAGACTTGGCAGAATGGTAAAGAAAACATGATTCAATTATGTATGTTGTTGCAAGAGATGTGCTTTAGATCCAAAGACAAAAATTAGTTGAAAGTCAAGTGCAACAGCAAGCATAAGAGAGCTGGAAACACTATACTAATATCAGACAATATAGACTTTAAACAAAAATGTTATTAAGGGAAAAGATGGGCATTTAAAAACCATAAAAGTGTCAGCCCATCAGGAAGATAGAATAATTATAAAAATTTTTTACCTAACAACAAAATTCCAAACTACATGACACAAAAAGCAATAGGCTTAACGAGAAAATTAACCAATTCAGTAATAATAGTTTGAAACTTCAATACCAGTATGCTGTCATCAGCAATGATAAGGCAACAGAAACATAAAAGACTTGAGAAATACTACAAAGTAACAAGAACAGGCATCTGTAAAACACTCCATTCATCAGCATAATTGTACTCTGTTTGCATGTTCATGCAGGACGTTCTCCAAGTACGACAATAACACAAACCTTGATAAGTTTGAAAACACTGATGCCACCAAAGAGAAAAAGTTAAAAATCAGTAGCAGAAGAAAATTTGGGGAAATCACGAACATGGGGAAGTTGAACAGCATAGTATTGTGTAGTGAATGCAAATTGTAATTAAAGTCCAGAGATAAACTATTTCACTATGGCCAATCAATTTTCAACAAGGTTATCAACTGTCTGTTCAATGTGGAAAAGATAATCTGTTCATCATCAGGACAACTTCATGCAAAAGAGTGAAATTGGACCCCTAACTCATACCATAGGAACATTAATTTATTATAGATTTTAGACCAAAATATAAAGACTGAAACTATAAAAGTACTAGAAGAAAACATAGGCATAAATCTTCATAATCTTTTCTTAGGTAACATTTTTTAGTTATGTGAACAACACAAGTAGCCAAAGAAATTAAAGGATGGGTTGTTCTTCAATATTCCAAACTTCTGTTTCAAGAGACCATCAAGAAAGTGAAAACACAGGTCCAGATTGATTATAAATATTTTCAATTACATAGCCAATGTCTCCAGTATTCAGAATATATAAATAACTCTTAGAATTCAACAACAAAATGACAGTTCTCTTTAAATGGGGAAATAGCCAGCGCCGCGGCTCACTAGGCTAATCCTCCACCTAGCGGCGCCGGCACACTGGGTTCTAGTCCTGGTCGGGGCGCCGGATTCTGTCCCGGTTGCCCCTCTTCCAGGCCAGCCCTCTGCTGTGGCCAGGGAGTGCAGTGGAGGATGGCCCAGGTGCTTGGGCCCTGCACCCCATGGGAGACCAGGAAAAGCACCTGGCTCCTGGCTCCTGCTACCGGATCAGCGTGGTGCGCCGGCTGCAGCGCGCCTCCGCGGTGGCCATTGGAGAGTGAACCAACGGCAAAGGAAGACCTTTCTCTCTGTCTCTCTCTCTCACTGTCTACTCTGCCTGTCAAAAAAAAAAAATGGGGAAATATTTGAATAGAAAGTCTCCAAAGAAGATACACACACAACCTAATGGCATATGGAAAGTTACTGAACAGCATTAATCATTAGAGAAAGAAAAATCAAAACCACAATGTGGGGGCTGGTGCTGTGGCTCACTAGGTTAATCCTCCACCTGCAGCGCCAGCATCCCATATGGGTGCCGAATTCTAGTCCCAGTTGCTCCTCTTTCAGTCCAGTTCTCTGCTGTGGCCTGGGAGGGCAGTGGAGGATGGCCCAAGTGCTTGGGCCCTGCACTCGCTTGGGAGACCAGGAGGAAGCACCTGGCTCCTGGCTTCGGATTGGTGCAGCGCCGGCCGTGGTGGCCATTTTGGGGGTGAACCAACGGAAGGAAGACCTTTCTCTCTGTCTCTCTCTCTCTCACTGTCTAACTCTATCTGTCAAATAAAAACAAAAACAAAACAAAACACAGTGTGGGTGCTGGCATTGTAGACAGTGGGTTAAACCACCGCCTACAATACCAGTTTGAGTCTTGGCTGCTCCACTTCTGATCCAGCTCTCTGCTAATGTGCCTAGGAAAAGCAGCAGAAGATGGGCAATTTGGGCCTCTGCACCCATGCAGGAAACCTGGATGGATTTCCAGGCTCCTGGCTCCAGCATGGCCCAGCCCTGGCTGTTGATACCATTTGGGTAGTAAACGAGCAAATGGAAGACCTCTCTGTTTCTTTCTCTCTCTCTCTCTCTCTCTCTCTAACTCTCCCATTCAAAAAAAAAACAAAAACAAAAACAAAAAACACAATGTGATACCATTTCATACCCAATAGATGGTTAAAATAGAAAGACAATGTCTTTGTACACTAATACATTATTGATACTAATACATGTACACTAATACATTATTGATGGATTATTTAAAAGGTACAGAAATTTTGGAAAACAAGTAGTTCCTCACAATAAACTGTTATACAGTTGATACTTACTTTTTTTATAGGTTGATGAAATTTACTGAAATTAGTGATGATATTTGTACAACTCTGTGAGTATACTAAAAATCATTGAACTCTGTACTTTAACAAGGTGATCTTTGGGTACTTGAATTATATCTTAATAAGACTGTTATTCAAAAGAAAATATCTTTCACAATTTTTAGTAACAGGTCATTAAAACTATGTAAGTGTAGCGACCTGAAACCAAGAGCCCCCCCCCCCAAAAAAAAAGCTACAAAATCATTGTCCTGGTGTATACATTGACCAAAAACTGCTTTCCTTACAAATCTCAATAGTGCTAGTCTAATTATCCTGTCAGAACAACATAGGATCTTGTAGCATTGTTGTGAGAAAGGAGTAGGGAAAACCCAACTAGAATTCTTTTTTTTAAACTTTTATTTAATGAATATAAATTTCCAAAGTACAGAATATAGCTCTGACAGCAAGTGCCATGTATGTTAATTTACAAATGATGTCACAGCCTTGAGTAAAATATGGAAGTTGAGCCAGGTGAGGGGAGGGGTGCTCTGCTGCAGATTGTCAACTTCGGGGCTCACAGTGGTAAAATATGAGGAGTTGAGAGGCTGAGAAAGCTGGGACCTCAAACTGGAACAGATCTGATTTCATCTGTTTCAACTTTTGCATGTCTTATAATGTTTTTCTTGGCTGAAAAGAAATTTTAAAACTCTCCAGACTAAATGATTTCTGAACTGATTTTCAGTGGTTTCACTCTGAAGTCTATATTTAGGACCCTTCTCTTTAAATCCAGTCCTCTTACTTTTAAGTGTTTTCCCCTGAAAAGTCTACATTTCCCCAACCCCCATAAAAAAAAACTGCATTGTTCATAAAAGGTAAAATAAAAACTAGCTAAATGATCACCAACTCTAAGCGGGTAGCATTCCAATTAGTATGTGTTACTGTATCACTGGCATTTCATCTGATACAATGTCAAAGTTGTGAATCACACAAGTCATTCAAAATCACTTTGCAAATACTTGAGTGGCAGTTCACACTCAGAAATATCTGTTTTTTGACAAGCTGGAGATGTAATTCACCCAATAAATATGACAGAACTTATATTCATTTCTGTAGTGCATTTTCGTGGTCTCTTCATGTTTTGGTGGTAGTTGATTCATCAGTTTCAGTATATTTGAATAAAGCTACATATTTTGAACAAATCCACCAAATTTAATACCACCCTTTGTTGTTGCTGTTGTTTGTTTGCTTGCTTGATTTTTTTCCGGGTAGAAATTGCAATCTGTAGTCCCAGGATGTGACCTAGCATCCTCTAGATGATTTTGTCTTTCATACTAAGCTCATGGACCATAGTTTTTGAGCCAGAGTTCCATTTGTCTCTCCAAATCCCTCAAACCTTGCCTACAGGTGAGAAGATCCTAGTATTGTGAGTGTATCATCTGTGTGTGTTTGGCAGGGCTGTAACAGAACATCAAACACTGCATAATTTAGATGATGCACCTTCTGGGATATGCAGGGCACATAAAGAGCAGAAATGACTCTGTTCTGGAGGCAGGAAAGGCCAAGGTTAAGGTACAAGCATGTGGCGAGGGCCTTCTTGTTGTGTCATCCCATGGTTTAGGGTAGAAGAGCAGAAAGGAGAGAAGGAGCAAACATCTCTTTCTAAGGGACCCACTGCCAGGATAATAGCACAAATCCATCAGTCCCAGAGCCTTCTGCTAGGCCCCACTTTTCCACACTGCCACATTGGGCATCAAGTTTCCAGCTGGTGAACTTTGCCTCCAAAGTTCATTCAAGCCATGACACACAGGGTCATCTTGCAATGAACTTGAAAGAGGAGCAGGGAAATAATGCTTCTTTTAACTCTAGTTGTATTTTAAATATATGTGTCCATAAACATACACAAAGGGCCTAATTTGAAAACCTCATTCAGGACTCTTGCATGATTCGGAACTCATGTTCCATGAGACTTTATGTAAAGAATCAAAGACTTTGCTGTCTTGTATTTTTGGCTGCTCAGCATCAACTGTTTCTCAGGATCCTTCTCCAAAGTTGGTGATGTGTGTCATACTGGGATTTACCTTTATTTTTGGTATTTTGTAACCACTTTTTGTCATTCTCAAAGTCATTAATTTCAGAACCTCCTTGAGTTTTGAAGCAGCTCTAGAATCACCATATAAAGGATGCTTAGATCACAGCATGATAGGATATTTAAATTTTTAAAAAAATCATATCTCCACCTTGGACGAAGACACACATTTTTGGGTGCAAAATTATGATCTGGAATTATTCCAAAGTGCTTTCTAAGTGTTATAAAATAGTTCAGGAATAACCCAAAATCTCTTTTAGAAATTCCATCCCAAATCAACAGTTACATGGATCAGCAGATTGTGAGAAATGGAAGAAGGACCCACTCCAGACTTACAGAATCAAAATCTGAATTTTAAGACTGAGTCAGGCTTTGTAAGTGTGTTGTATTTTGAAAAGCACTGCTTTGCATAGAACTGAAAGATGGTGGCTAGTATTTTGTTTTGAAAGTCAAATTATTGTTGCTTATGGCAATAGAGTAAATAATATAAATATAAATGCAGTTTACAGCTCACTTAGTTTCTCATTTAAACTTGATAAAGTTTTTAATTGGAAGAATTTTCATTATTTCAATTATTTCCTATCGTGGCAAATGCTTTTACCATTTTGATATCATACTCATTAATATTTATATAACTCATATTTGCCTACAAATATGCTTATGTATTTACCACTCCTCCATTCCAAAAATATCCCACTACACCCTGACCAATGTGTTTGTACATTTAGACAATGCTCCTTCTGGGATACCCAGGCCACATAAAATAGCAAAGAGTTCATTAGAACAATGTCACCAGCATAGTTATAATTAAGGCTGCATCAGCAATTTCAGGGTTTATAACTCTGCTGTAAAGTTGTACTCTGGGATGAAACTCAGCATAAAAGCTCAACCTGGGAGTAGATTGTTTGCCAGATCTGGGAGGAGTGTGGGGGAAAATTGATTTGGTTGTTTATGATCCACAGTAGTGCTCATCTGATTCTGGGTGGCATTTGAATTAAAATGTTTTATGGACTTGTGATCATTGAGAACTGGTATTTTCACAGTTCTCTTCATAGACCTTATTTAAACTGTAAACACTGAAGTAACTCAGTGCTACTATGTATATTACATGGGTGGAGCAAAAAATGTGGAGAGACACAATTAAAAGGAGAAAGAAGAAATTCTTGTTAGGCGGAAAAGGCAACATTTCAGCAAAGTAGGATACAGTAAACTCTTTAGTTGCCTGTACCTTTCTGCCAAGTAGACTCTGAGGGACACTCCCTTGAACTGCTCTGGGGTGCTTAGTTGATAAATCACCAACGCTTTCAAACACTCCTGTTCACATTTGACTTCTCTTTCATGCAGCTACAGAGCTGGAAGCTAAAGGGAAATTCTCACTGACTAAAAACTCCTGGTGTCCTGGGCTCCTTTACCTCCTTGATGCTCTTTTTTGCTATTTTGAAGAGAGAAACTTGCTGTCTTGAGAGTTCTAGACAGTAATCAAGAATAGAATGGCAGAGAACTTCTGTTATGGTCAATCCATGATTAGGCACATTGCCACCTAGGGTGCAAGTTTAAATGTGGTTTAAGGCAGTCATATAAAATAGAGTGCCAATTTCAGTAACTAGAAATTCCTTATTTTCAACATAGAGTTTAATGTTAATGATGTGTGTGGTAGTTATAAGCTGGAAACCTCGAATAAGACAGATCTGGGGATCCAAAGCTCTTTTCACTATCTGCATGGGCTTTAAGACTTAATACCTTTGAGCCTCCATTTCTCTTACTTAAATATCTTAATATGATGATGGTAATAGTAGTCACTATAGAGGGTTGTTATGGAATTGGAAAAGATAGCCTTGCAAAGCACAGTATCCAGAACAAGGTAGCATTATTTTGTTACCTTGTGATCCAACCCAATTGGCATTTCAACTTGTCATTGATGTATTCATTCCTTCACTCATTTGTACAACACACTTATCTGTCCCATCCACTGTGATTGGGTAGCCTGTTGGTTTCACTGGTGATTGAATTTGGGACAGTCTCTTTCTCAAAACCTAGTGAACGAACTAGAAAAAAAATCAGGCAAATAAAACAATCATGAATTGTGATTGCTTTTAGGAAAGAAGCAATAAAGGAATAAAGGTGGAAATTAACAATGGGAGAGTTAATTCAGAGTGTTCATGGATTTCTAGCAGGAAGTATGTATAGAACTGATACCTAATGGGCTAAGAATGGCTAGAAGACCAGATCACGGGAAAGCATCCTAGCCCAGAGGATCATCAGGGTTCCAGTCTGTACCCTCTGAGGAAGAAAGAGCTTGGTGTGGGCAGGGATCTGGAAGAAGGCTGGGCTGCGTAGAATGATGAGATTAGCCTGGAAGGGAAAAATAAAGAAGCACATGGCTTTGTTACCCCTGTAAGGAATTGATTCCACAGAGTGACATGAGAAGACCTGGAAGAGAGGTACAGTTTAAGGAGGTGCTTCAGACTGGCCTAGGATGAATGGCTTGGGGAAAGTTGATAGTTGTCTGTGAGCATCCCTGTGGATCACAGGGGAAATCTACAAACACCTATGTCTGGTACTGCTTTGTAGCCCATGCGTTCTGTGATGAGCTCTGGGATGCTGGATGTTTTCATTATCAACATGTCAAGGAGGAGGGAGGGAGGAGCTCAGAAAGAACTTACTTGGTTCCAGCAGCTTTTTATAGCAGAACCACTCCAGATTGCATTACTGCTATTTTGACACTCACATCATCATTCATAATTTCATTAGGTCATAACTCGCTTCCAGGAAAACTATATTTTATGTCTCCCCATCTTCCCTGCACAAAAACACCACTTTTGTTATTTTTAAAATTTAAAATCCAAGGACATGTACAAAATCAGCATATTTCTCTGATTTTCTTCTCTCTGTATAGAAAATATTTTTAGACCTGTTATGACACCTTATTACTGAATGACCTTCAGAACTTAATTTGAGTACATAAGGTATCACAGAGTGAATGTGGGATTCATATCCTCATTAGGATATTTTGCTTTGCACTGTGTGATTCCTACTTTTCTGTTCATTTTTTTTCTTTAGGTCATTTCACATTGGCTTGTGCTTTTAAAAAAAACTGATATTGTAAAAAATTGAACTAAGTGGGTTTTATTTTTGCATTCCTTATGTTTCTGAATTATTAAGTAATCATGTAACAAATAATACGCACTTACCTAGTGCTTTGTTCAAGGACTCCTTATTTGCCCCTGGAGAATACTGAAAATATCTTCTGTGTAAAGATTCCAGAATAACATTGGCTTGGTGTACTCCCACAATACTAGATTATTCCACTTATCAGGTGTCAGATACGTAAGTTGGGTAATACACATCTATGAAGTGGGAGATTGCTTTCCTTGACGTGATTATGAAGTCAAATAAGGCAAACTTCCTTGAATGTATGCCCTATAAATTCAGAAGGGCATTCATTCCACTCAACATTTATCTACCTTACCCAGTTTATTAGTTATGGTGTACATGAGAATAAGTCAGTAACCATGGTTCTTTTTAAAAAATATTTATTTCATTTATTTGAAAGGCAGAGCTGGGGGGGGGGGTTTCCATCCACATCCACTAGGTCACTCCTCAAAAAAAAAGCCAGGAGCTTTTTCCAGGTTTCTCATGTGGGTGCTGGGGCCCAAGCACTTCAGCCATCTTCTGCTCTTTTCCCAGGCACATTAGTAGGGAGCTGGATTGGAAGTGGAACAGCAAATTTGAACCAGTGACCATATGGGATCTGAGCACTGAGGTGGTAGCTTATCCCTCTAGGCCGCAGCGCCAGCCCCCCAATAACCATGGTTCAACACTAGAGGCAATCAACCAGTGTACACCAAATTTTGACAATTGTGTGAAATTTGTTTCTGTTTATAACATATAATTTTTAAATTATAAGTATCTGATTTCATATTGAGCTGGGTTTTCAGATTATAAAATGATAAACTGAAATGGTGGAGGAATGAGAAGACTTATACAGGATACTGTCCAAGGATAGGGCCACACCTTAAGGCAGTTTTTGTTTGATCAGCTCATATTGTCCCAACATGGGAAGGGCAGATGACTTAATTCTAATACCAAGTTAAACAGTTTCTTTTGAAAAATCAGTTGTTTGGCAAAAATCAAAAGGAGCCGAGTAATGGCTGCCCCTTCTGTAGGTGGTACATGATTCCCTATTTTGCCCTATGCCTTGTCTCTTCTTTTTTTTTTTTTTTTTTTTTTTTTGATATATGTCTTGTTTCACTCATTTACAGTGTGTGCTTGGCATCTGTATCCTCTCAGATGAGGATCATCAGAGCAGCAGCATTACCTGGAGTGACCCAGTGACCCTCACCTGACAGCTTCTGTGCCCTTGTGTACCACGTCCCCTTGTGTCTGTCTGTCTGGGTCTATTGATGTTCTTATAAAAAAAACTCAGCTCATAGCTCCCATCTTGCTGGCTCTCCGTGTCTTGCTTTCTCTGCTTGTTTGTGTTCATGAAGTGAACTGCCATGCTGCGAAGGGCCAAAGGCTGACCTTGGGCCAATAGCCAATGAAGAACTCCTTGGTCCAACATTCTTCAAGAAATGAATCTTTCCAACAACCACATTTGGGAGCAGTTGCTTTTCCAGTTGGCTTTGAGATGAAACCACAACCCTGGCTGACATCTTGATGATGGCCTAAGGACAGATCCAGGAGCAGAGCACCCAGTTACATTGTCTGCATATTCATGACCCTTTAAAGTGTCATTGTTTCAGACTGCTGAATTGCAGGCAATGGACAAGTATTGTAGTGCCCAGGTTAAGCTGCCACTTGGGGAGCCTGCATCCTATACTGGAGGCCTGGGATTGAGTCCTGCCTCTGCTTTTATCTAGTCCACCTTCCTGCTAATGCACACACTCACAGGCAGCAGCAATGGCTCAAGTGCTACAGTCCCTGTCACCCATGTGGGTAATCCAGATGGAGTTCCTGGCTCTTGGCTTCAGCTCAGCCCAGTGCCAGCTGTTGCTAGCATTTGGGCAATGGATAATGGATCTCTCTCTCTCTCTTTCTCTCGCTCAATCTGCTTTAAAATAAAAACAAATAAATAAGTAAAGAAATGAATTTTTAAAAAAATGTTAGAGTACTCGTTATGCAGCAATGGATTAATAATATACCTTACTTCAGAGAAGGACGGTACGCTTAGTAAAACATGCAAAAGCTTTCTTTAGGCTTATGTAAGTCAAGGCAGTGGACTTTCCTGTTCTCATACCTGTCAGTTTTTGCATAATGAATGATGTTGGAGGTACTTGGTAACTGTGGATTGAATTAAGGGCAACCAGTGGTGAATCATTCAATGTGGTAACTATTGCTTTTCAAGCACTGTTTGAGTTTATCTTTTAAAAATCCATTTTATATGTGTCTCTAAATATTCTAATGATCAAAAGTATGTCTTAGACACAAAGACCACTCATCTTGATGAGTTCCCAGAATCCCTCACTCCTAAAGGAGACTACTGGAAATAGTGCAGGAGTGTGTTTGGTCTGGCAGTTAAGACACCCCAGGCCCATATCAGAGTACCTGGATTCAACGCCCTGCTCTGGCTGCTGATTCCAACTTCCTGCTGCTTCGGAACCCAGAAGGCAGCAGGTGATGGCTCAAGTAGTTGGGTTCTGTACACACATGCGGGAGGCCTTCCTTCCTCCCTCCTTCCCTCTTTCCCTCTGTCTTTGTTTCTCTGCCTCTCAAATAAAGATATATGTTATACAAAGACAGACAGAAATGGCAGAGACATCTGGGATGGGCATCTCTTAGCACGTCTCAAGGGTAAATGAGGGGGGATTGCAATTCCTTCATCAGCAAAATAGGGCGAAATCTAAGATGTGAAAGAAGCAGGTCTTTAAAATGTGATTCTTTTCTGATAAGCTGTATAACCTTTAGTGTATTACTCAATATAACAGTCTCGGTTGGAATATAGTACTATTCATTTCTTTATCCAGCAAGCTTTGTAAAAAAAGCCCCCAAATCATAGCGGTTATTGTGCTCAATGTGAAGATAAAAACGAGTGAGATGTGGAGTGCTATGCATGGCCGCTTTGGCTTTTGAGGTTGTGACATTTAAGTTCTAAATGCTGCATACAATGCAGTAGTATTTTACTCAGAATTACTCTGACACTTTAACATATTCAAATATCAGAAATGGGAATTAGGAATTATTAGTGCTAAATTCTTGATTCAACTTGTACTTCTGTTGTTACTTAATTTCCCTGATTCTATGGAATTGAATTTTTCAGAATAGCCTGAACAACATCCAGCACCCCTTTAAAATACTTAATATTCAAATACATATATTTTATGCATGTGTATATAATCTCATAACTTATAAGCCTTCTTTATACAAACCTTGCCTTCTTTAGACCTTATGCAAAATGTGTTGCTTTTACAAGCAAGTTCAGTCCATTTACTTTCTTATTTAGTAATAACATCATGTTTTATTGATTTGTTTGTATTTTATGCTTATGATGTTAAGGATGAGTTATATTGAATCAAAAATGAAAAGAAATATACTTAATGTCTTAGTTTAGGAGGTCCAGGGATAAAATGTCAAAACAAAAAGATCATCACAATCATGTTTATTTATTAACAATTATCCCCATATAAAATCCTTAAAATATTTAATACTTGTAATCTGAGGAGTTTGCAAACGATTTTAGCATCAAGCAATAGCATCTCCTACCCCAGTATTTTAGGTAAATTAAAGACTTGAGAAAACTTACTCTTCAAAAAAATCCATTGACTAATCTTGCCCAAGTTCACCATGTTCACCTTTTAAAGTTTTCCCAGGACCACTCATTGTGTGTCAAGTATAAGAAGCAGATCAAAGGTTAATTATACTTAATTGGACTTCATTAAGTTATAATATAAGATCTTGAGCTCCTCATTATGCCCCAGGATTGGACAGCGCTGTCATAACATTGAGAAATAATGAACTAGAAGTCATGCACTATCATGCATTGGAACCCTCTAGCAACTTATGTTTCAGATACATTGTCTCTGGTGAGGTATAAAGTGAGGTGCATATTAATAGCCTGGTCAAGTTCTCGTTTTGAAAAGAACTATACTTTTATATAATAAAGGCTTTCTGATTGGGACTATCATAATTTAAGAGTCTCTGTTGGATCCTGTTTATCTTTCATTATTATTTACTAGCTGCCCTCAGTCATGAGAAACAGGGTTATTTGATCACTCATGGCTTGTACATTGTACTTGGAACACAGCTTTTTGTTTTGAATTTAGTAACTGTCCCTTGCTTCATTTCCCAAGTGGTGATTTCCAGCCCACTTTCATAATGCAAGGAATTAAGATAGCATATTTGCTGCTAGGAACATTCTGTTTAGATCAGAGTCAGTTCTGTAGTGCTCATTTTGCTCTGAGAATGAGAATCCATGCAGATGAAACAATAGTAACTGTAGTTAACATGTCAGGGAAGATGAATGTACAAATACATGGTAAGTATAATGCCATGTGCTTCAGAGATAACCAGAATGAGAGATAATGAACTAACTTTGGTATTCTGTAATGCAAAGCTAATATACTCAAAAAGATACTGCCCTTCACAAAGTAATGTAATTGTTCCCAATCTATAACCTGAACAATAAACTGAAACACCCTATCGAGATATTAACAAAGCTACTTTCTCCACATGTCCACATGACATTTTATATTCATACAGCTAAGAAAGGGGCTGAATATCAGAAAATGTCTTATATGCAATGTGTGCCTGCAATTTTCTGAGTTTCTGTGAATGAAGAATCAAGTGATGGAGTTGGCACTAACATTTGTAATAATTCAAATGATTGACAAAGGATGGATATGGTGATGAAATACATCACCTCCTCAAATTACATGTCAGCAATCTCAGGGCATCCTAAATCCTGTGTGAAAGCAAACACCAAGTCTGATGAGCCTTGCCATGTGGGAGGCTTTGAAAATTATTAGAGTGCATACTTTGGATACACTGCAGCTAAAAGGTACACCAATATATTCTTCACGCTATGATCAGCTCTGTGCAAGTGTGTACATATGAGTGTATCTGTGCAAAGAAAATAGGGAAGGAAGGAAAGGAAGTTGATGTTTATCCTTTGTACATATAAGAACTTATTCTCTTTCACCCTCCTACCTCAGTCTTAAATGCCACATAAGTAGTTTTTGGAATGTCTTTCTTCTGTCTCTAAAACATCACTGTTGACTAGTTCCTACAGGGATA
Source organism: Oryctolagus cuniculus (assembly GCF_051225735.1). Taxonomy (NCBI): domain Eukaryota; kingdom Metazoa; phylum Chordata; class Mammalia; order Lagomorpha; family Leporidae; genus Oryctolagus; species Oryctolagus cuniculus. The sequence continues at coordinate 82,602,441 of NC_142876.1, read as the reverse complement.
TGGAAGCCCCCATTTGTTACCAAATTGACTGTTGGGTAAGTATCAAGCTTTGATTAAATGATTGAAGATTGATGACTCACCCATTTGGAGTTCCTCCAGAAAAAGAAAGACATCAGACTCAAAGAGAGTTGACCGTCATGTGACTTGTTTTCACAGTGGCCTGTGGACCGCCATATTACTTGTTTAAAATGTTAACTTCTGAACACAATGTGCTGAGGCAAGAGCTCAGGAATGGAGGCCTGGGATAGTCCTGGTATCAGCAAGCAGTGCTTGATGATGTCCTGTTATCCAGGACATCAGTTTGCATCTTTATTCAAACAACTGTTGATATAGATTCTGTCTCCTCTTTGAAATATTGCTTGTCTATATTCAAGTCAAATCAGTAGTTAATCCTGCTGTGTGGTAACAACTCTGTCCAGAGAGTTGTGTAAAATTCCCTGTTCTCATGAAGCTGGCAGGATGTTAAGAAGGCAGACGTCTGAGCCAGCACCAAGCAGAGATGGGCAATGATGTGGGAACCATGAGAAAGGTGTTCCTGAAGGGACCCCTTGAAGGCTGACCAGGAACCCAGCAAGGGAGGGTAGGGAACAGCCGAAAGAGGTAAAGGGCATTTCCAAATAGAACAGATCACATGTGTTGGTCCAGAGTCTGTAACACAGAGCAGATTTGAAATGTGGAAAGCCTTAATGTCTGGGAAAGGACAAGAAGTTTGTGACATGGAAAGGGCTAGAAGAGGGACGTTATGAACCTGTGTCCTCCAGCCTGTTAATTTCATAGTATTTTCATGGTTTGTCCCCTGGATACCTCTTGTCCTAATACTTATTTTCTTAATATGGTCCCTTGAATTTTTTCATTTCATGTCTTAAACACACATATTTTAAATGAAAATCCCACCATACTATATAAACAATACACCAATGTCATCTGCCATCAACAGTTTACTTTTAAAACAAACCTTAAACAGAAACAAATGAAGGCATTGAATTCTAGCTCCATTTTGTTGCCTTCAGAAGATGGGGAGTGTGAAGCCTACTCTTCCTGAAAAAGGAAGGTGAGTGTGAGAGTGAGGAGGAGGTCCCCCTGCTGACAACAGGAGTCTGGTCTGGGGAAGATGGCACCAACACTGCCACTTCCTCGGAGTGCAAATCGCAATTGTTTACTGCCTTGGTCAAGCTGTTGTACTTTTTAATAGCATTTGGGGGGTCTCCTGTAATACATTTCTAGTATTTGGAAATAATTATTGCAAATCAAAAAGATTTTGATTTTTTTCCCCCTAGGGGCGATTAGGAATTGTTGGAGAACTTTTAAAACATTCATGGTGATTAACTAACTCTTCCATAGAATTACCCAGAAGATCCTGTAGCCAAGGTCATTTTAACTTGAAAATATTTTTCAGGTGGTTTTATTCATGTATTTAACATTTAAGTTAATAATTCTGCATATTTATGGGCAGTGACAATGTGATATTTCAATACATACGGACAAGTCTGAGAAAAACAGAGTAATGAGCATTTCTGCTTCTTTTTTTTAAGATTTATTTATTTTACTTGAAAGTCAGAGTTACATAGAGAGAGAAGGAGAGGCAGAGAGAGAGAGAAAGAGAGAGAGAGAGAGAGCAAGCGAGCTTCCATCCGCTGTTTCACTCCCTAATTGGCAGCAATGGCTGGAGTTGCGCCATTCTGAAACCAGGAGCCAGGAGCTTCTTCCAGGTCTCCCTCGCGGGTGCAGAGGCCCAAGGATTTGGGCCATCTTCTACTGCTTTCCCAGGCCATAGCAGAGACTTGGATTGGAAGTGGAGCAGCCGGGTCTCAAAGCGATGACCATATGGGATGCTGGCACCGTAGGTGGTAGCTTTACCCACTATGCCACAGCGCTGTCCATTTCTGTTTCTTTGACATTACTTTATGATTGGATCTTGGAGTTCCTTTTTTTCTATTTGGCCATATAGTACATACTAGGTTATTGTGTTATCCTCTGTAACACTAGGAACTTACTCCTACAATCTAACTCTGATTTGGAACCCATTATCCAAACTCCCTCTATGCCCCCACCTCTGCCAGTCTCTAGTAGTCACCATGCTCTGTTCAGATTGAGTTGTTTCTTGTTATTGTTGTTGCTTTTGGTTTGTTTGTTTGTTTAGCTCTCATGTAAGAAGGAGAGCATGTGACATTTATCTTTCTGTGTCTGGCTTATTTCGCTTAATATGATATCCTCCAGGTCCATCCATGTTCCTGGAAATGACATGATTTCGTTTCTTATGACTGAATGAGATTCCATTGTGTATCTGTGCCACATTTTTTTAATCCATTTGTTTGCTGATCGAGGCTTTTGTTGATTCCATGTCTTGGCTATTGTGAATAGTCCTGCAATAAACATTGATGGAGCAGGTATCTCTTAGATATGATGAGTTCCTATCTTTAAGGTCATATACCCAGTGCTGGGATTGTTGGATCATACATCAGTTATACTTCTAGTGTTTTAAGAAAATCCCTGGCCAGCTCACTAGGCTAATCCTTCGCCTGTGGCGCCAGCACTCCAGGGTCTAGTTACGGTTGGGGTGCCGTTTCTGTCCCGGTTGCTCCTCTTCCAGTCCAATGGAAGGAAGACCTCCCTCTGTCTCTCGCTCTCACTGTCTAACTCTGCCTGTCAAATTAAAAAAAAAAAAATCCCCATACTGTTTTCCATAGTGGTTGTACTATTCACATTTTCACCAATGTTGTATAGTATAAGAATTCCCCCTTTTCTGCTCTGTAGCCAGCAATTTTTATTTTCTGACTTTTTGATAACAGTCATTCTAACAAGTATGAGGTGATAACTCATTGTGGTTTTGATTTGCATTTCCCTGTTATCTATTAATACTGAGCATTTTGTCAAATCTTTCTTGGCCATTTGTATTCCTTCTTTTGAGAAGTAGCTATTCATATCCTTGCCCATTTTTTTTAAAGATTTATTTATTTTTTATTTGAAAGGCAGAGTTACAGAAAAGCAGAAGCAGAGAGAGAGAGAGAGAGAGAGAGAGAGAGAGAAGGAGGTCTTTCATCTGTTGGTTCACTCCCCAATTGGCCACAATGGCTGGAGCTGCGCGGATCCAAAACCAGGAGCCAGGAGCTTCTTCTGGGTCTCCCATGTGGGTGTAAGGGCCCAAGGACTGGGGCCATCCTCTACTGCTTTCCCAGGCCATAGCAGAGAGCTGGATCAAAAGTGGAGCAGCTGGAACTCGAACTGGTGCCTATATGGGATGCCAGGACTGCAGGTGGTGGCTTTACCTGCTATGCCACAGAGCTGGCACCAGCCCCTTTCTTAGTTGGACTGTTTTTGTTGTCATTGTTGCATTTTTTAAGTCCTTGATATATTCTGGATGTTAACCCTTTGTCAAATAAGCAAATGTTTTCTCTCATTCATGTTCAGTGTTAAACATTCATGTGTGATTTGTACTCCAAGATATATGGCAATTCCTTATCATTGTAATAACAACAGACCAATGAGTAAAACCTAGGTTTAACTAAGATTTGAGGACTGAAATTTCCCTCCCTCCCTCCCTCCCTTCCTCCCTCCCTCCCTCCTTCCTTCCCTCCTCCCTCCCTTCCTCCCTCTCTCCTCTCTCTTTCTCTGTCTTTTCTTCACCTTTATACCCCTCATCTCTTACACAAGTTGGGCACATAGTGGGTGTACAGTAGACACACGTTAGAACAAGGACACACTTAGCATGCTTGCATTGTGACTTAGAAGCCTCTTCTGTGAATTTTCAGTTCTGAAAATCATAGATTCAGCACATTGAAGTTTGTATTGTATTAATAGGCTTTTTCATTGTCAATAGATGCATCTTTCTGTATTTAAAACACACTTCTAAGAAGTCTTAGGTGCCATCAATTACTAAGGAAGCAGGGATCCAATTTCTCATTACTTGGTTTAACCAAAGCAACTTAGATTTTGTCTGTTTCATGGATCACATGAGGGGTCAAATTTATTTCCACTGTTAGGAAATGTTTTATATTAATGTTAGCCATCACAAAACACACCGAACCCCAGAGCAAGGGAAAGAGTTTATTGGGGAAAACCCAGCAAACTGGAGGGAAGGGGCAAAGAGGGAAAAGGGAGAGGAGAGTATAAGAGAGAGAGAGACAGAGGAGAGGAGATAGTGAGGAGAGAAGATAGAGCAGAAGGACGAGAGCATGAGAGGAGAGCAGAGAGCAGGAGAGGAGAGCCGAGAAAGCCACATGTTCAGGAACAGGTCCTTTTAAAACTTTACCCGAGGGCGGGCAGGGAAGCAGGAGCAGTGAATCCCATTAGGTTGGGGGTGGAGCTTGGCACAGGTAGTTTGGGCCAAGTGGCTACCTGGCTTTCAGTAATGGCGGCGGGAACTGGGTATAAAATGTAAATCAAGGTGCAGATCGCGCAACAGATAAGACTGCACCAGTTTCCTAACAGGAAATATCTTTGTCTCATCCCTACCTGGGGCTGGGCATAGTTATGGATTCTCCTATCTGTGCACCTCTCTTCTTCAGCCAGGAACCTAACCTGCCTGGGATAGTTCCTTCCCTAGACCCTCCCTCCTTCCTTCCCTCCCTCCCTCCCTGCCTCCTTTCCACCATTCATCAAGTATTTGTGTATGCCAGGCTCTTTACTAAAGACTTAAGATGTTTGAATCACTTCAGGCTCCTGAGGAGCTTTTGGTAATGTTATGGGTAACATGGTGGCAGCAAAGAAAGGCGACCTCAGTTCTTGTCTTACGTAGAAAAAGAATTGTTGCAGTGAGCAAAGCAAGACTTTTCTAAGTCAGAAGTCTCCGGCTGCAGCAGCTGGAATGGGGGCTCCCAGAGAGGCAGACCTGAGAAATTGTGACAGTTGAGTCTTTTCAGCACAATTTTGGGGTAAAAAAAAAAAAAAAACAAAAAACAAAACAAAAAAAAAAAAACAAACCAGAGTGGCAGCTAATAACAATCAGAGGGTGGGGACATAACCCATCAAATCATCAAAGGGCTGGAATCCTTTCCTGTCTAGATTGCTCATGATAAAAAAGCCATCAGGAGGGTGTGATTGGTAATTTCTCCTTTCTATTCTCATCATAAACTAAAAACTCAAAAGGATGGAATCACTACTTCCTTGCTGTTCTCATTATAAAACTGGAAACTCAGGCTTGGAATTGGCACTTTTCTCTTGCTAAAGGAAGCTTCTGGCGAGAAGCATGCATTTTGAAGCCTCTTAAAGAGACTTTCCCTTTCCTCATTCTGACCTGACCCACCTAACTGCCTGTTAGTCCATTTACCTCAATACAATAGCACCATGCTAATTTCTCCTCTTGCTATGAGTTGGTTCCTTCCAAACACATCATGAGCTGAACCCACAAATGCTATGCTCCCCGAATACACAGTCATCTGTCCTTCTTTCTTCTGTAACTATTGGATTGTGGAAAATACATGCAACCTTTGCAAAAAACTCATAAGGTTGGTTTGCTTTACCTAGAGAGTTAGCTCATGTTTAAGTCTGCACACTTTATTTCTGGCCAAATTTTCATGAAATTTAAGAGTAGTACTGTGGTGATCATGAAGCCCCAAGTTCTTTCTAAATTCATTTTTGTTTTTATTGTTATTTGATGTGGATAAAAGAATAAAACATGAGCATTACCTCTTTGCTGACTCCCTACATAACTGGATACCATTTTGCTTCAGAAGCAGCCTCTCAAGGTATCTTTTTAATTTGTATTTCTGGAATTATAGCACATACACTGAGAAAAGTACAAATCATTAATGTATAGCTTAATGAATTATCACAAAGTGAACACAAGCAGATGAAGAAATAGCATCAACAACCCAGCAGTCTTTCTCAGGCCACTTATAATCACTTTCAACCCTGGCCAAAGGTATTATCTTGACTTTCACCCTACACATTAGCCTTATCTATTATTGAATTATGTGGTAGGCCGATAGACTGTGGCTTCATCTGTTTGACAGTGTGTTTGTGAAATTCATTCGTTTGGGTGATGTAGTTCATTGCTGCATGGTATGATTATAAAAAAACAATTTTTAGAATGCCTCTGTGAGATTTTTAGAATGCTGCCTTTCCATTTGGAGATTTTACAAATAATAACTTCTTTTGTGTGTATTTGGGGAGCACGGCCAGGTATTCCTCTTCAGTACATACTGGGAGTAGGATTCGTGACTAGTACATGCAACATATCAGTGAAATAAAAAATTCCAAGCAGTTTTCCAACATGGTATACAAGTTTATATGATGGTGCTTTTAAAAAAAGTGATGGAAAATGGAGTTAAAGACAAGCTTATTTTGTCACCCAAACATTTTGAAATCCTTATGTATGAGGAATCTTAAAAATGTTCATGCAAAAATGTGTGTTATGAAAAAAAAACAGGCTGGCTGGCATTGTAGTGCCACAAGTTGGCCTGCCATGTACAACCCTGGCATCCCCTGTGAGTTCCAGGTACTGGCTAATCTGCTTCCAATCCTGTACCCTCCTCAGGTGCCTGGGTCATCTGGTGCCTGGGTCATCTAGCACTTGGGTCTCTGCTGCCCTTGTGAGGAGCCCTGGTGGAGTTCTGGGCTCCTAGCTTACTCCTGACTAGCCATTGTAGTCATTTGGGGAATGAACCAGTAGGTGGAAGATATCCCCCTATCTCTCTGAGACTCAGCTTATCAAATAAATAAATAAATCTTTGAAAAAGGGGAAAAAGAATAAAAAACTATACCTGGATTTCAAAATTATTTTGCACCCAAATAAGTATTTTTTAATTCCACTTTCCCAGAATTTTTGAAGTACCCTTATGTTTATAGCAGGTGTGACATCCTTGCCAGTACTTAGTTCTAACAGTCTTTTTAATTTTCACCATTTTGTGTAAGCATTGTGAATTTCTTTTGCATTTTAGTCATTTCTAATGAAGTTGAGCACTAGTCCATGTGATTGATGATCATTAGGATATTCTGTTGTGTGAGATTTCTGTTGAAATGTCTTTCCCATTTTCTGTAAGAATGTCCCGTGTTGTCTCACTGATTCATAGATCTTTGCATTCTGAAAATGGCATCCAGTAGTGGGCCTTCAGAAGTTCACAGAAGAGCCCATGAGTAGTAAGTATTCTATCAAAGACAGGTACACAAGATAAGACACATCGAAAATAAGTTTTAGATTTAGATACAAATAGCCTGAATCAAATTATTATATGACTCTTTTTCAAATTATTTGACCCCTCCAAACCTCACTGTATCCATCTCTAAAATGAGGGGAATAAATGCAACTTCCTCATAGGAGGCTTTGATTACAAATGAGACCGTGTTGGATAAGGTTCTGACTGTATGCTGGACACAAAGGGAACTGCTGTCAGTGTTGCTGTTGTCACTACTCTTGATTCTTGTTATCATCATCATTATCAGCCCTTGGCACAGGGGAATTCCTCCTAGCATGGGAATGAACTTTGAAGACCCAGTTATGGAGAAAGTGGTTTGGTGAGGATGCATTAGCACAAAGGCAGCTGGTGAACTTCCTAGGTATTTGTATCAAACTACCACAGGCTGAAAGAATTGTCTTTCTCCACTGGAGGGAAATTCTGTCAAAAGAAGTGTGATTAGTCATGTGGAATCCGCCTGCTGTCTCCCCCTGAGTGGTGTCAGAAAGAGATACTAACGAATTCTAACGTTTTGTCATTCTTTTTTTCCTTCCGTATTCATTGTCAGCCACCAAAAGCCCCCTTTGTGTCTATGTGACTCCCAAGTGAAAGAAATGATTAATTAGATCACAACGTATCTCGCATTCTCTGTTACAGCCTGCCACTGTTTCTGAGACTGGGAGGCTGCCGGCTCCTCTGGATCCGTTTTAGGAGATAGCAGTGTGTCACTGGAAAGACAATTCCTAGTCTTTCCTGAAAATGATTTGACTCATCCACTTGAACTTGATTTCCTTGAGCTTTGTTCTCTGAATACAAAATATTGAGATGCGGCAAGTACCATTGCTGTGGGTGGATTCCCAAATATATTTCCAGACCGGGTGTCCCAGTGTCACTTCTGATAAAGTGTGTGAATCCCAGCCATTGCCCCTGGCTTCCTGTGTTTATTCTGCATCAGTGGAAGCATCTGCATTTCATCAGATGCACATGGGATTCTGCGGCATGGTGAATTTGAGACCCGAACCTTAACCTATGACTGTGGTGAATAAATGGGTGTGTGTTGGGAGGTGTCTGTAAGAGCAGCATTGAAAATTCATCCCATGAGCTATTCAAGTTTTTTCCTAGTATATCATTATGAGCCAGAGAAAGCTAAAATTTTCACTTAATGTGAACTTCCAGTGAGACTAGAGGATGAGAAAAGTATCTATTCCAAGACACAATTTTAACACATACCTCTCACCTCACATTGACTTCCTAGTAGTTTTAAGTACTGCCTGTGTATCCATTCTCACGACTTAGGGATCTTAACAAGACTGCGTAGCTTGTGGAATCCAAATATTTGGTCTCATGTGGAGATTTCAGATAAGGTCTATAGGAAATCCTTGGCTGAAGGTAAGAAGTTAGTTCTGTTTTAAGATGGATCAGCTGTGTGTCTCTCTTGGTTTTGTTTTGTTCTGATTTTACATTTTTAAATTCATTGGTAAATACATTATAATTTTTTTCTAGATGTTATGTTTTCTCTTCTGTTGTCCCTGCTGTGTGGAATCCTCAACAATAAGGCAAAGAACTTAATACAGGGTAGTATTTTTCATTAGTTTTGTATTTGAAAGTATTTTCATGGGATACATTGGACTACCATCATGGAAGCATTTATTAAGCCTGGGAAGCAAGGGAAAACCAGGAGTATACTTTGTGTAAAGCAAATTACCTTTGCAGGCAAATTGAAGCTGATACTTGTGTTACACCAAATAAATTAAGCTCAAGTTGTATCCAGTTATTTTTCTCTTTGTCTCTTTATTGGTTTGGATTCCCTGTAGTTACCTATAGACCTGGTGGAACATTTGAAGAAATGCGTATCAATAGGTGAAGGTACACACTAGTAATTTGGACTTTGCTCATCAACTTACCCTGATTCCGTACCACAAATTTTTATTATTATTATTATCATTATTATTATTATTACAGCAAAGGTAGTAAAATCAAGGAAGGAGAGAGTGGACTTTTAAAAATAGGACCACTGCCTGGCTTATGGTCACAACATCATAGGTAAACTTTATTTCATGTAGGTTTGCTGCAAATACTTATGAACAGAAGGCCATGGGGTGATGGGCACTTGATTTGAACTGTAGGTAACTGAAGAGGCTTGATTGGTGTGATCATTGTACGGGATCTGACATGATGGTGTTTTGATAATATTCCTGATATCTCAATAACTGTTTGAATACTCATTTTCTTTGCTTCAACCATTCCTAGGTGAATTCCCAATCTGAGATCTCTTTCTATAGTCTTGTTTTTGTTCTATCTTTTGTTTTGGTTCCCCGTTTCCTTCCAGTGCCCTTTTTAAATATATCATTATCTTTGGTTCCTAAGAACTTATTTTCTCCTGAGACATGAGAGTTCTGTTAACTCCAGCCTGGTGATTGATTCTTGAGTGAGTACCCTGTGACTGACTCAGGGGCTGTGAGAAGGAGCCAAGCACTCTTGTTCTTATGGAGATCACCAAAATGAAGTGTAAGCCGATGTGATTAACTTGATGATGAGTGACTTAACAGAGAAGTAAAAAGGGCTCTGAAGGCATCTAGCAAAGGGCTTTCTGCAGTCTATGGAAGTCACAGATGTGGTTCTGCAGAGTCCTCTCAAACCCGAAGCTCAACTAAGAACCTATGCAGTTATGGAGGGATACCTGATACAGTCAAACAGAAAAATTCAAGTGTGGAAATGTGCCTGGACATGTCCAGAGTGGCTCAAAAGCACGGAGTATGAAGTGAATTGGATAGTCTCTCGCCATGAGCTCAGAGTGGGCAGCAGCAGGTCATGGTGATCTTACACGTTATTAAGATGCTGAGCTTAATTCAATGGGAATAACAAACCACTGAAGTATTTAAGTATGAAGAATAAGTCATAGTATCCGCCTCTTCCTCCTAAATAGCAAAAAATAAACTCCACTGCAAATCGGGATAATAGAAAATTTTAGTTCTACGTACCATGTACTAATTGTGGCATTTAAGAGAGAGGATGTGGTGGGGAGGAGCTAACTTATTTTTGTTTAATGTACTTTTCTATTACTTAAACATACATTATTTTTGTAAAAACATCATTTTTTGAACATCGTGTTTAAGAAATAATAGAGGATTTAATAAACATTTTTATCAAAAATATCAAGTAGGAGACCAAGTTACATAGAATTGAAAGAAAGATAAGTTGTTCAAAACAGTTGAACGTAAATGTAAACTTAGAAATTTAAAATAAATAGCAAAAGAATAAACACAAAAACAAAAGCCTCTGAGTGTGTTTTTCTCCAATGATCCTCTCCCCATTCTCAAAAACTAACACCGCATAGGTTCTTGTATTCTAAAAGACAAGGCTTTGGACAAAGTTGTGTTTGTTGCGTATATTGCTTTCTTAAGAACTTGGGGTTCATTATAATTTTGAAGACAATATTTTTCCCCAGGCAAAAACATCCCCCAAATTATTATGTGACTCAATCATAAAATATTATTTTACTTAGAGAAATTCTGTTTTTTGTCAAGTATCTTAGGTTATCTAGGCTTTAAAGCTGAGGTGGAAAAAAAAAAAAACCACAAATCTCTTCTTTGTCATTTATGGCCCCTGTTAGATTTCTGTTGCCCTAATACTGTGTAACAATTAGCCCTTACAATGACAAGTATTTATTTGTAGGCTCGCGATTTTATAATTTCATTGTGAGTCAGCTGATCTTGGCTAAATTTGGCTGGTCTGGACTGTATTTCAGGCTCTGTGTCAGGTTCAAGTTTATTTTATGTGACTTCATTCTGAGACTCAGGCTGAACGATATCTATCTGGGACATGCTAATCCCACGTCAAAGCACAGAAGCTCTATAGGACCGAAGAAATCTCCTAATACCTCTTGAGCCACAGCATAAACTATCATTTTTGCCCACTGGATAAAGCAAGTACAATTGACAACTCAAAAAGTCAGTGGGGTATGGATGCCTATTCTGCCTCTAGGATGTGACCAACTAATCACATATCTAAGGACATGGACAATTTTTTTTTAGATTTATTTATTTACTTGAAAGGCAGAGTTAGAGAGAGGCAGAGGCAGAGCAGAGGCAGGAGGAGAGAGAGAGAGAGAGAAAGTCTTCCATCCGCTGGTTCATTCCTCGGATGGCCGCGATGGCCGCAGCTGTGCCGATCCGAAGCCAGGAGCCAGGAGCTTCTTTCAGGTCTCCCTTGTGAGTGCAGAAGCCCAAGGACTTGTGCCATCTTCCACTACTTTCTCAGGCCATAGCAGAGAGCTGGATGGGAAGAGGAGAAGCCAGGACTCGAACCTGTGCTCATGTGGGATGCCGGCACTGCAGGTAGTGGTTTTACCTGCTATGCCACAGTGCCAGCCCCCAGCCACATAGTTTTTGGCACTTTGCTATAGCAGCCCTAGAAAAATAATCTATTTACTCTCTGCACATCTTGGAGCAACGTGCTTCAAGGTATGAAGCCTTCGTTTCCTCAAATTTACAATAGCAATAAAAGCAGTAGTTTGCTCTTGGGGTTGGTGTGAGATTTTGAATGTAAAGTGCATTGCATATAGACTGACATGTAAGCAGTGTTTGTTACCAGCAAGGGTTTGCCTTTCATCATCACTGCCAGTATTAACTAGTAGTAATTGGCTTCTCCCAGATTTTTCTGACAGAGTTACTCCACATCCTTTTAATTTCTTATAGTCCTGTCTTCAGCAGCTGTGTCTCTCAGTTGCCCATTCGTATCTTGGTTCTCAGTGTCTCTTCAACATTCCCTTGGTACTGACAGAAGACAGGCCCGAAGGAGTTCCAACTATTATCTTCAATAGTCCACAGCATTTGGGAATGTTCTTTCAAGGCTTACACTAATTTTGGATTTACTCTGTTTATATATGCATTTGTTTAAGTATAAAAATGAATGTTCCAAATTATTACTTAATTTGCTTTATTTCCTTCTAAATTTTTAAGGGAAATGTCCAGGTCCTAGAGATACAACCTAAGGCCTCTTGTGTCTTTCTAACTTTCCCCTGCCCCCATAGGCTCCTAAAGCTGACTTGCCCCAAATGGTAGAGCTAGAAATATGCCAGGGGATTCCAATTCAATCCCATCAAGGTGGCATATACCAATGCCATCTCACTAGTCCAAGTGATCAATTTCAGTTCACAATTGATCATACTGATAGGTCTAAGAGTCAAAGGGATCACACAAACAAGACTAGTGTTTGCTAAAACTAACAGATAGAACAAAAAAGGGAGAGAATGATCCAACATGGGAAGTGGGATACACAGCAGACTCATAGAAGGGCAGATGTCCTAAACAGCACTCTGGCCTCAGAATCAGCCCTTAAGGCACTCGGATCTGGCTGAAGAGCCCATGAAAGTATTTTAGGCATGGAAAGCCAAGACACTATGGCAAAAAAAAAAAAAAAAAAAAAAAAAAAAAAAAAAAAAAAACACAACAACAACAAAAAACAACAAACAAACAAAACCACCTAAATGAAAGATCTCTATGAGTGAGAGATCCCAGTAGAAAGAATGAGGCCATCAAAGAAGGAGGTAACTTTCTCTGAAGGGAAGAGTGAACTTCCACTTTGACTATGACCTTGTCTAAATAAGATCGAAGTCGGCGAACTCAAAAGGCTTCCATAGCCTTGGCAACTCATGACAAGAGCCTAGAGAGATTACTGATGCCATAAACAAGAGTGTCAATTCGTTAAGTCAACAACAGAAGTAACTGTGTACTTACTCCTCATGTAGGATCTCTGTCCTTAATGTGTTGTTCAATGTGAATTAATGCTATAACTAGTACTCAAACTGTATTTTACACTTTATGTTTCTGTGTGGGTGCAAACTGTTGAAATCTTTACTTAATATATACTAAATCAATCTTCTGTATATAAAGATAATTGAAAATGAATCTTGATGTGAATGGAATGGGAGAGGGAGCGGGAGATGGGAGGGTTGCGGGTGGGAGGGAAGTTATAGGGGCGAAAAAGCCATTGTAATCCATAAACTGTACTTTGGAAATTTATATTTACTAAATAAAAGTTGAAAAAAAAAACTTACAAGTTCTTTACATCCTTGCTTACTCATAGGATTTTGTGAATCTCTTGGTTATCAATGCTGGAATGACAATTTATGACCATTGTTTCTTTTTCTTTCATTTTAAATTATTTTTATTTTTATTGATATGAGAAATAAATTACTACTTTCTCCTTTTCCCATCCTTTTCCAATTTTTTTATATATGTAATGTGAACAAATTCCATTTGTTTCACATTTACAGATTTAGGAGCATAGTTATACTGCCGACCCTACCCTGCCCATGGTCTCATCATCCCTCCTTTCTTATCCCTTCTTCTAATTTTCAGAGTGACATACTTGCAGTTTGTTTTATTACCATAAGCTTAGCCCTCCACTGAGTAAATAATTCAACAAATAGGAAGCAGGAAAAAAATACTGTTCCTCAAAGTAGAGACAAGGGCTATGAACAATAATCAAATCTCAAAATGTCAATTTAGTTCATAGCCATCATTTGTTGTACTCTATTGGTTACCAGAGATCAGGAAAAGATATGATATTTGTCTTTTGGGGACTGGCTTATTTCACTAAGTATAATGATTCCCAGATCCCAGAAGCTCTTTGGCAAACTTTGGAGGAATTTTTCATTGTCACAACTTGGGGTGCTGCTAGCATTTAGTAGGTAGAGCTCAGGGATGCTGTAAGCAGAACACAGTCTGACCTAAGCTGTCAATAGTGGTGAGGTTGAGAACATCTACTCTGATCCAGGCCAGAAATTTCCGCTTTTCACTAAGGCCACCACCATAAAAATGTCTGATTTTTTTTTTTCCTTTTCCCTTCTTTTTTCTCCACATACATCAATAACATTTGTGTCTTTGTGTTCTGTTCAGCTCTGAGCACTAGCTTGGAAACTAGCAGGTGCTCAGTGAATGTTTAAGGCTGGAATCTACTACTGGAAAAATGTTCTTGACCTGTGTCACTCACCATTCACAAATCTATAGCTATTTTCCCTTTTCTTCTGGTCTAAATAGCATCAAGAATGAATAGGGTTTCAGCTGGGCTCTATGAAGATGGGTCACAGGTCACCAAACTGAGATTTGGGGAAAAATGTTTCCCATCCAAGAATAGGAATGCGGTAAATAAAATCAGGTCATGGATCAGAGGTGTGACTGTGCCCTTCTCACCTGCGGGTAAGCCGTTCCCACCAGGCCTTGACATTTTTCTATCTGTATAATTTGCTAACTTTTCCCTGATCCCTCAAAAATGATGAAATAGTGATAATAGTCTCCTATCAGTGGACATCATGTGTTTAGTTCATCACCTTGTACTCATTCCTCCTAAAGACATTCCTTATATGGGTCAGACTCTAAGAGTACTCTCAAGCAATGCTGAACCCTCAGGGTGTTCCTGCTAACTGTAACCAAGCTATCCTCATATTGCACATAGTATCTTTTTGGTATGTCTGCCTTTATTTTAACACATTGAACTCCTGGAGGGGTTGTGTCTCACTTTTCTGTTTTCTCCCGTGCCTGGCGCATGGTGGATGTTCAATGCATGTGTCTACTACAATGAGTCTAGTAGTCAATCACTCTAGAAAGCAGTCACTCAGTTTGAATGTAGCACATGTGGCATCTTCTGTCTCACCTGTTGTCCAAAGTGCACACAGCGTTCTTTTAGCTGAGAAAATGAACTTAAGATTAATGGAAGGAAAAATCAAAGGGAAGTTTACTGCCTCAAATAATTTAAAAGTCGCTGAGTGTACTTCCTCATACGGAGAAAAATGATGTCGTATTTCTGTCTCTTGCGTCTTGCTCCTGCTCTGTTTTTCTGTGATTTCTTTCTTTCGTTCTTTCTTTCGTTCTTTCATTCTTTCTTTCACTCTTTCTTTCGTTCTTTCTTTTTTTGACAGGCAGAGTGGACAGTGAGAGAGAGAGAGACAGAGAGAAAGGTCTTCCTTTTTCCATTGGTTAACCCTCCAATGGCCGCTGCGGCCGGCACACTGCGCTGATCCAAAGCCAGGAGCCAGGTGCTTCTCCTGGTCTCCCATGCGGGTGCAGGGCCCAAGCACTTGGGCCATCCTCCACTGCACTCCCAGGCCACAGTACAGAGCTGGACTGGAAGAGGAGCAATCGAGACAGAATCCGGTGCCCTGACCGGGACTAGAACCCGGGATGCCGGCGCCACAGACAGAGGATTAGCTTATTGAGCTGTGGCGCTGGCCCTTCTGTGATATTTTTCATCCATGACTAGAACCAGGGGCTCATAACCCTTGTCACTGCTCCCTGTCTCTCTCCATCTCACAGGCTGGCTCTCCCACATAGTAGGGGTGATGACCACCATTGGTCCTGAGGAGTGACCAATCCCCATAGCTTCTCTAGAACAGTCCTGGAAACAACTTGAATTGGTCCTCCTTGGCTCATTACTGATAACTGAGCAATCACTTTGTCTAAGGGAATTGGATCGTGTGGTCAGGGGCAACCACAAGCCTGTCCACTGACCGAGGGACATGGTAGTTGCCTAAGTCAGCTGCATGGAATGAACTGTGGAACAGAAGGAGGCATTTTCTTTTGTTAAATTAACTAATTTATTTGGAAGGCAGAGTTACAGTGAGAGGAGAGAGAGAGCTTTGATCTGCTGATTTACTCCCCATAAGGCCACAATGGTTGGGGCTGGGCCAGGCCAAAGTTAGAACCAGGAGCTTCTTCTAGGTCTCCCACATGGATGCAGGGGCCCAACGACGTGGGCCATTTTCTGCTGCTTTCCCAGGTGCATTAGCAGGGAGCTGGATTAAAAGTGGAACAGCTGGGATTTGAACAGTGGGATGCCAACACTGCAGATAGCAACTCCATCTGCTGTGCCATAAGCCCCGGCCCCAGCAGGTGTTTTCTTATTGTGAGAATATGCTGTAGGATCTCCTGGACAGAAAACATAGTGGATGCCCAGTACGTAAGAGTGCTTCAAAATGCTTGTGGAAAAAGTAGAATTAAAAGATAAGCTTATTTTGGTGCAATTTTTTTAAAATACATACATATTTCTCATAATATATGATTTTGAAGATTTCTTGTATTAGATAACCTATTACAGGCTCAGTGTGTGTCACTTTCTTCTTCAAAGCTGAGAATCGTGCTTTATATCCCAGCAGTAATTGGTGAATATCCATATATACATATATATAATCACAAACTGAAGAAAACATGTAATAATTTACTATGCTTGGTCTTGCCAACACACTAGTATATATAGAATGATTTGCCAGCATGGTGCCTGGAAAATTTCCTAGCCCATAAATAGAACACTTATGCTCTGCTAAAATATGTATTCCCTGAGCTTACTGTATTGCTTTTCTTAATAAAATGGTGAAATGTAAGACAAACAAGTGGGTATGCTATAGAGTATGCACCTTCATTGGAACAGGTGTTTCTTTTGGAATTACTTGATTTTTACCTGATACATTCATGACAGTTCAATCAGGAGGACAAGCTCCCCTGAGGTTTAGAAAATGCACTGAACATTCCATCAGGCAACATCAAAAACCCAGGACCACTGGGCTTTCATTCTCCTTGTAAGTGGCAGCTTCTAATTATAAAGAAAGAAATGTCAATGCCTTTAATTTTTTTATTGCTAGCAGTGTGGTTGTATTAAATCTAACTTTAGTTGACAAGAACCACTCATAATTATGTCCTATAGAAATATGCTGTCAGGCAAAGCATGAATCTATCTTTTTCAAAACTACAAGGAGACTCTTATTTTAAAACTTAACAAATACTGTACTATTAGTCTGTGATAATAAACTTGGTTCCATATTCACTGTGGGGGAAAATGCCTTTAGAAAGCTGAGAGCTGGCCAGCGCCATGGCTCAATAGGCTAATCCTCCACCTGCGGCGCCGGCACCCCGGGTTCTAGTCCCGGTCAGGACGCCGGATTCTGTCCCAGTTGCCCCTCTTCCAGTCCAGCTCTCTGCTGTGGCCCAGGAAGGCAGTGGAGGATGGCCCAAGTGCTTGGGTCCTACACCCGCATGGGAGACCAGGAGAAGCACCTGGCTCCCGGCTTCGGATCAGCGTGGTGCGCGGGCTGGCCGCAACGACCATTGGAGTGTGAACCAACGGTAAAAGGAAGACCTTTCTCTCTGTCTCTCTCTCTCTCTGTCCACTCTGCCTGTCAAAAAAAAAAAAAAAAAAAAAAAGCTGAGAGCTGTCAGTTACATAGTATCATTTTTCACTCTGGGTTTAATTGTTCCTTAATACAGGTGAATGTTTCTGAGACTTGAATTATATGTAATTAAATGTAACGTAACTCCAGTCCTACTAGAAAGTATTCACTGTGGCTAAAGAGATTTTTGTTTGTGTTAGTGTTGCACCCTAAGGGTTTAGAATGTAAATGTTGATTGATAAATACTTACTGTAAGGTGATATAGGTTTTTAAAGATGAAAACCTCTGCCACTCAAGTTGTACCTTTTCCAGAAAGTCTTAGACTTGTCATCATGTAGTAGATAACCTCTTCAGATTGTCAGTAATATGCGTTTAAGTTTTCTGTCTGTCTTTCCCTGACCAGGTAACTCAGCACTAAATAATATTCCAGTGTCTAGATACATCACAGTTTACTTACTTGCTCACCTGAAAGGCATCTTGATTCCTTCCAAATACTGACAATTATAAATATAGCTGCTATAAACATACACATAGAGCTTACTCAGAATGGTTTTCCTCTGCTCCCCTGTTATAGGCAGCAGGGGACTTTCCTGCTGTATTCACTGTGAGGATCTGGTGGAGCTCCCAGGGGTGAAAGTCACACAAGTGTGAGAATTCCTCTACCCCTGTGGAGTTTTGTACCCTCACGCTTGTCCACACCACGCAATTTATAAATTGCTGTGAAGCTTTTCCTACCCTGGCAGTGGTTCCTGGGATGCTTTCTGCCCTGGCGTGTTGTCATTGCTTTCTGAATGTGAGGGCAGCATCTTCCCTGTGACCTTACTTCCCTTAGGGTTCTAAGATTTCTTTTTGATTTTTCTGTTTGTCCAGCTTTTCATTTCTTTCATTCTTTTTTTTTTTAATTTTTTTTTGACAGGCAGAGTGGACAGTGAGAGAGAGAGAGACAGAGAGAAAGGTCTTCCTTTGCTGTTGGTTCACCCTCCAATGGCCGCCACGGCCAGCGCGCTGCGGCCGGCGCACTGCACTGATCCGATGGCAGGAGCCAGGTACTTATCCTGATCTCCCATGGGGTGCAGGGCCCAAGCACTTGGGCCATCCTCCACTGCACTCCCTGGACACAGCAGAGAGCTGGCCTGGAAGAGGGGCATCTGGGACAGAATCCAGCGCCCCGACCGGGACTAGAACCCGGTGTGCCGTCGCCGCAAGGCGGAGGATTAGCCTAGTGAGGCACGGCGCCTGCCCCAGCTTTTCATTTCTTAGGGTGGAGGAGCAACTTCCAAGTTTCTTACATGTGGGACTGGAAAACTAGTCTCTTCCTATCTTTCATCTTGGCTTTTTGATTGGGGCAGGCAGGGGCAGGGTTGGTGGCTAGTAGCACTATGGTCTTCTAGTCTAGTAGCACTATGGTCATGGTAAGACCCAGGCCTTTCATTTAATGATCCTATAAAAGTTAATTCAGTTTGAAGGGGTGACCTTTGTCCGTTTTTATTTCCTAAAGTGACAGTGATTGGCCATCTTTGGTGATGTCATAGGCTCTGGACCTATAACTGTGTCCAGAGGTGGGATATTCTGCTAGATTGGTCTTATTAGTATGCCTTTACTTGGGCCAGAAAGGCAAAACTGGCATTGACATCTGCTAGAACTCATAAGGATTAGCAAAGGAACAGATCCCCAAAGTAGGGACCATTTAAAAGTAACATCCACAAATGCTCAGATGTCCACTATATTCCCCGCAAGAGTCTTCTTTATATAGGGTCCTAACTAATTTAAGTGGTGTCCTTTTCCAGCTCCCTTATGAAAAAACTAAAATTCTCACAGTGGAGTGATTTGCTCAAGGTCATCTAGTGAGTGAGTGACCAACCTGCGAGCTACCTGAGATCTACAGTTTTCTAGTCTAGAACCTGTTCACGCTGTATCCTGCATGCCCTATAAACACACTTCCTTTTTTCCCCCCTTTCATTTCAAGCATAACCATTCCCACTCAGCAAATCATATCTTCTTATGGAATTATAAAGCAGTTAGGCCAGTTGTGGTTGCATACACAGTAGAAAACTGACCTCGTGCAGAATGTATTGGAATCTCATAATCCAGGTAAGCCCAAGAAAATGAACCATGACTTCATAAGACTGCAGCACAAGGATTACGTGAGGGAGGATTTCTGTTAACTTATTCTGTAAGATACAGGTGATTTTTACACATTGCACTCTTGTGAAGATGATTTAAATCAGTTCAATAACTGGGGTTAGTGCTTTATGAGCTGCAACTCTTAGTCGATAAACCCAATGGGAATCATTGCAAGGAACGAGGCTCCAGCTGTGCTCATTTCACAGCCCCTCTCATCCCATGGTTTCTGTCATACTGGGAGCATAGTCTGCAACATTTTAGACCTTGTCCTCAAAGCATTCAAGAAACGGTAAATGACTGTGAGGAGCAGAGGGAATGAAAAAAAAAGCAGCGTCTGGACTCTGTGACCCCAGGCAGAGCAGATCATCTCTGAGTCACTTTCTCCAGTTTTAAAATCTGGATATTTGGAGCCCGAACACTGGTCATTTCCATCATCATTTGATGACTCGACTACCACTGTGGGACAGAGGTGGACTTAGCATGACTGTGGATTCCTAGAAACTAGAACATGTCCCCAGATGATCTTTTCTTCAAATGTCTGTGCTTGTTTCTTTACTATTGATGCGAATTTCCACAGGACCAGACTGTCAGTAATGCCTACGTGATCACAAGCTGTGTCTCAGAAGAGCAGCGTTGTCATTCACCTGAGGGTGCACAAAGGGAAAGCCACAGTTAGTCACCGGCTTGGTCCTCTTCACACTAACAGTAAAATACAGTTGGTTGAGAAATAGTAGCATGGATAAATTGAGTCTCGTCCAGATTTTCTCTTTAGCTAATTGAACTTTCAGGAGATGTGCAAAAATGTTCTCTGGTTATAATGCCCTGGAATTCCTTGCAAAAGAAGTGAAAATATGTCACCCTCTGATTAAGGACAAACCTAAAATCCCTTTCTCGTTTCATGAGTTATGTAGATATTGAAATCATTTCAAGAGTTCTCATTCCTTTTTGCATACTTTATTTTTAAAATCATAGGTTTACACATAAGCAACCCGTAGTCTTTGGTAAATAACAGCAAAATTCAGTAGACATTAAGTAGATTTCATGCTATGTCTAACATTATGGTAGCAGGAAAGATATGCACTCTGTGTTTACCAAGGCAATAGGATAATAGTTGATTTGAATTTACTTCTGTGTCAGTGTAGACAATATGATCCTTTGTCAGAAAGAAAAGGATGACAACTAGTGGCAAATAGATAACAGCATTTTGACAGCCTTAAAATGAGATAGATGTTCAGATTTTTTTCTCTTTCATATGTCTCTGATTTGCTGTGAAACGTGATAAAATATTGTTGACTATGTGTTAATATTAAGTTACTCATGTTTTATAAAAAAATCATTTCCACATGGCAGTATTCAGGACTCTTTCAGCTAAGGAAAAAAAATCAGTGTAAACTTGCTTGAGTGAAAACAGGATTCATTGACACCTGTATGAGAATTGAACAACAGTGCTTATTGGGACTTCAGGCCAATTTTAGGTGCATTGGTTCTGTGTCACCATGGATCCCAGTTGATCTCTGAGCTCTGTTCTGCTTTGGATTGATCTTATCTGGCAAGGTCTTTCTGTGTGGAACAAAGGACCTACCCCTCCACCTCCCGATTTGTATTTTATCATCTTTTTTTCTTTGTTTTATAATTTTTAAAAACATTTGCAACATTTCCTACAAATGTAGACCTTTCATACATGTGTACTTATGTATATGTAGGCTGTTTTTTCTTGAAAACATGGGTATGCACATCACAGAGCGAGGGGTTCATGACAATGAGCACCACATGGAAAGCGAAGAGTGTATTGCCACGCCCAAGGTACGATCCAGTGAATTGGTATTTGTAATTAAATCCTTGATGATATCACATCCACACAGTTTTTGTACTCTATATTAACTTCCACAAGTAAGAGAACATGTGGTATTTGTCTCTCTGGGTCTGGCTTATTTTACTTAGCATAATGATCTCCAGTTGCGACCATCTCCATTGTTGCATATGTCAGTATTTAATTATTTTGTATGGCTGAGTAATATTCTATCATCCCAGATTTTCCTTATCCAATCATCAGTTGTTGAACATCTATGCTATTGAGTCCATATCTTTGCTATTGTGGATTGAGTTGCTGTTAACATGGGTTCAGGTATCTCTTACATATGCTGATTTCATATTGGTTATATCTCCAGGAGTAGGTTAGCTGAGTCATATGGTACATCTATTTTTAGCTTTCTGAGGAAACTCCCTAGTGTTTTCCGTATGGTTGTACTAATTTGCATTTCCACCAGTATTAGGGTACCTTTCTTCTCTACAACTTCACCAGCACTGCCTCACTCTCCTTAGAATGGCTGTTATCCAGAGATAATTTATCATCTTAATTACCCTAAGCCAATGGGAATTTTGCTTGACAATGGTTCCAAAGTGCTGGAGTTCCATTTCATGGACCGCCTTGGCCTCCATGTCCATACCTGAGCCAGTTACTGTGGCTGGAGGAACAGGAGCCAGGGGCCAGAGCTGAGTATTAAACCCAAACACTCTGATGTGGGACATGGGCATCTTAACCACTAAGCCAAATGCACGCCCTAAAACCTGCCATTTTATTTCAATAACAGGCAGCACCAGGAGAGTCCACCATGCCTTAAAGCAATCATATTGGTTGAATTAGTGGTTGAACCAAGTTGCTATTCTTTCAGGATGGTGGTTACAGCAATCTGATTTGCTATACCATGTCTGGGTCCAGTTTTTCCTTTGTCTCTTTGCAAACTTGAGGTATATTTTCTAGGGACATAAAGACAGGTTTAAGGAAACACCTGGGGGCTGGTGCCATGGCACAGTGGGTTAAGGCCCTGGCCTGGAGCGCCGGCATCCCGTATGGGCACCGGTTCTGGTCCTGGCTGCTCCTCTTCCAATCCAGCTCTCTGCTGTGGCTTGGGACAGCAATGGAGGATGGCCCAGGTCCTTGGGCCCCTGCACCCATGTGGGAGACCTGGAGGAGGCTCCTGGCTCCTGGCTTCGGATCGGTGTAGCTCTGGCCTTTGCAGCTATCTGGGGAGTGGACCATCGGATGGAGGACCTCTCATTTTGTCTCTGCCTCTCTCTGTGGCTCTTTCAAAATAAATAAAATAAATCTTTTTTTTTTTTTTTTTTTTTTAAAGAAACACCTGAACCCTTTTCCGACACCTGCATTTCTGTAGTCAGGTTAATGTCACCAATCAGGACAAAGCTACTCAGTGTGAGTTTTTCCATTAAGGGATTGGACCTAACACACTGCTTTGCTAGTTCTTGAACCAATTTCAGATCCAGCACTTTATTTTCATAGTGGGAAGAAAATAGTGTCAGTGTGAGTCTGAACAATACTTTATCCTCTGTGCTTTCAGGGTCCCAGGAACTCATTTTCCTATATCCCCTCCCCCTAGAAACAAGGGCCATGCCAAGTGTGCCAAGTTTTCTGGTTCTAGCTCACACTGTCTTATGCAAAATTTTCAACACACTGTAGGCTTTTGTGGTAGGCATGGTTCTAAGACGACTTCCAAATTTCCTATTCTCTATTTTACTCTGCAGTTTCACCTCTTGACTGTGCCTGGGCCTGGCCTAATCAAGTGAGCCCTCCCCAATCCTTTTTTTTTTTTTTTTTTTTTTTTTTTTTTTTTTTTTTTTAAAGAGGATCTAATGGTCAGAGATAAAATATCTGAGAAATTGAAAATTTCCAGAGGTGTCCTCCTGGGTGCATTGGCAAAGCAACTGCTGCTTCATGGATACCTCCATGTGGCAAGGGCCTGAGAGTAGCCTCTGGGTACTAAGAGGGGTCCCCAACCAAAACCTAGTAGAAAAAAATAGGAAAAAAATACAGTATCAAGGACATGAGTTCTTCCAGGGATCCAGGTGCACCTGTAAATAGACCTTCACCCAGCCATACCTACAAGAGAGGATACAACTAGTTGATCTCTTGATTTCAGCCTTGTGAAACCCTGGGCAAAGTATCCAGCTGAAATGGGCCAAGGACATGATACATTTGTGTTGTTTTAAGCTGTTAGATTTGTGGCAATTTGTTATGCAGCATTGGAAAACAAATACAATCTGGAACATGTTTCAGTTTCCTCACGGAATACTACATTGTGGAGTGGTAATTTCTAGGACTGTTACACAAGCAAAAAGGATAATGTGGCTTCATAACAAATGGAAAGCAACTCAGAAATGTTGTAATTCTCATAGACAATTAAGTTTACAGGGTGGCATATCATATTATCATTGTCCCTTCTTGCGTCTTAAATCGTTTATTTGCTGTCTTCCACATGCATTATAATATTATACGTCTGTTCTCTGCAGTTTCGTTCCATGATTTTCTGGCTTATGATGTGTTTAGACATTGACTCAAATTGCAGATGTATGTTTCATCTTTTGAATTGTTGAAACACTATCATTCTAGCAACAAATACCGTGACATCCCTGATAATATTTTTCTTTCTGTCATTCATGTTTGCTGTGGTAAAGAAAACTTCATTTTTTCTTGATTTATAATATAGATAAAGCAATAATAAGAGGCATAAAACCAACACATTTAATGTATTATTTGTTGTCTCAGAGGTTGAAATTCAAAAAGGCATAGTCCAAATGAATAGATGTAAAAACTATGGGTCCTGAAGTTGTGAGTCTGTCTTTTAAATTCATCAGTGTCAATTTTGCTTTTCTTCCTAAGCATGGTTAAACATGATTTGGAAGGACCAAACTGCATCACAAATCTATTTTTTTCCTTTTTGTTGCCTGGGATTTGTAATAAGTTCATGTTTGAGAGAAAGAGAAAGGGAGAAAATAATTGGAACTGTCTCTCCTATTACCACCCAGTCCTATTTTTGAAGATTTTTCTATTATTTAACACCTTCCATTTGTTTTACCTTGAAAGTGTGATTCAGTTATCAGAACCTGAAGAAATTGAAATCTAACTTAGAAGGCTTGGTCACAAATATCTCAACTCAAGTTGGGAAATCTTTTAGGATCTTGCCTCTAAAATAAAAGTTGGCCATACAAATGTCTCTGGAGACACTCCTGGGGGACCAGGTGATGCTGCTGTAATTATCAGCATGAACACATGGTGACAAAGACTTCTTGTGATAAGAAGCTTTGCTAGTTGCTCATCCTTTGTGCAAAGTCTGATGGGTGTAGATATGGGACTTGTTCCACAGAAAACCATATCCTCCTGGGTTATCCACCCTGGCCCACCCTCCACTGTTTGTTGTGGGCCTTTGGGGGAGTGAACCAGCAGGTTGTGTGAGCTATCTCTCTTTCTCTGTCTCCACTTAAAATCAAATGACAACAAACACATATTTTAAAAAGAGATGTGCCAGGACCCTTAGGAGGTGAAGTAGTGATGGGGGCCCTCATGAATGGGTTCCTTTCTCTCTCCAGGGAAAGGGTTAGCTAGTGTGAAAGCAGGTCGTTATAAGGTAAGGTCATCCCTCATGTTCTACTTCTTTCACTTTTCTGTCATATTATCACACAGCTTGAGGAGACTCTTGCCAGGTGCAGGCACCTGATCTTGAATTTCCAAACTTTAGTACTGTGAACTAAATAAACATGCATTTCTGTTATAAATTACCCGTTTTCAGGTTTTCTGTTATAACAGCAGAAAATTGACTTCTCCTCAGAGCTTTACAATACTGCAGCCAGCTTTGATCAAGCCAAGTGATCCGAGGGAGAGCAAGGCAGTCCCTAGCTGTACACTTTATGACCTTGCCTCAGAAATTCCAACCACTATTCCCACAAGATGTTACTGGTGATGCAGTTAGCTCTATTCAGTGTGAAAGGCTACAGTACACAAAGGCATGAGTATCAGGTGGCAAGAATCATTGGAGGCCACGTTGGAGACTGGCAGTAAGAGGTAGGTATAGCATAGATTTTGTGCTTATAAAGCATATTTTTACATGAGTTATGATCATGTGATTATTATTATATAATCTTGCTGGTGTGAATGTTATTTTTAAGAGAGAAGATTCTGACCAAACTGATTGATGCCTTCACTTTCATGATGCTTACATCTGAATCTGTAAATCTGTGTATTTGAAAATATTTGTCCACTTTTTGTCTGCCAGGCATCATTACAGACACTGTAGGATACTATGGTGATTGAGGTAGGCAGACTGGCAGCCATCATGGAGACTGGAAGGGAGGAGACTCTACCCAAGTAACTAGGCATTGTTATGAACACTATAACTGAAAAAGCGAACACTGGGTCAGACAGTAACTGGGAATAGAGGCTTTGAGTGAGAGTATAGCTACTGTTGGCTGCCCTGAAGATACAGCATTTGACCCAAGATGGACAGCCTGATTAAGAACCTGTTCTGTGATGATGGTGAGCTTCACGGAGGACAGATATGCTCAAGAGCTGGAAAGATGCATGCAAAGTGAGTGGGAAGCAGAGGAGCAAGAGATGAGATTGGAGAGAGTGAAGGGGGCCAGATTGCATAGTGTCCTCTAGGTTACTTCTCAATGCAGTGAGGGCATTGAGAAATTTTGAGGAGAAAAACAACTTGAATTTTTTTTTTTTTTTTTTTTTTTTTTTTTTAGGTACTGGGCTGATTACTCTTGCTACTAGGTAGAAAAATCCATGATCAATGATCAGTTTCAGCTTCTGTTACCATTATTCCTCTTTTTGTGTTCTTCTAAGCCCTTGTGTCTTTCGCTTTTGCATAAGATATAATTACCTTGCAGGAGCACTTGCTCTTCTTTCCTTCTGATGGTGGAACACGATCCAAATCAGAAATCAGTCACACAAAGTGAATCTGTCACCCAGTTCTTATATGTTCTCTGCCTTTTCCCCATTTCTAAATTGTGTTTTACCTGGAATTCCTTTTCTTGGTGCTAACAGACAATATGTCCATCACTTTTTTAATAGGATGTCTCAATGAAACCAGACAAAGTGAGTTGAGGCAAAGATGGGTGGTTTGGAGAAAAGTAATGGTTGCCATGGAGTTATTTACTCTTTCCTCATGTGAGCATCTTTGGCTGGTCTGCGCTGGTACCCATGAACTGAGATGGCAGATGGGATTACAGCCCAGCGTCCCAGCCAAAGGCGGAAACACCATCTTTGGAAACTTTCAGGATACTCCACATTCTGTCTCATTAACCCTCCTGTGGGCTCAGCAAATTTGACTTGCAAATTGTGATAGTTACAAAAATTCTCCTTGGGGGGAGGGAGTACTTCATGCACAGAGTAAGTTTATTGGCTTCTCTCCACTTCAACAGAAATTGGTAACTGATTCTGTTAGGTTACATGGTCAGTCATAATGTTTTGTTGTCAGCAAAAAAAACAAACCAACTCCAGCAAATATAAGTAGAAAATGGATTTATTGGAGAACTTGAGAAATTGAATGGGAATGTTGCGAAAACAACTTTCAAGGGGGAAAAAAATCAGCATTCAGCATCTGTCCATGAGTCAAGACTCAGCATCTAGTTCACAGTCTCCACAGGTTATCATTTGTGGAATGAACTATTTTTATATTTTTGGGTTTTACATCACTCTGGTTGATATAAAAATGTCAAGAGAGCTTATTGGTCCAGCTTCGCTCTATGTAGTTATGAGAAGTAATATCTCAGAAGGAAATCAGGGTGATGTTCCCTAAAATGATACCTTTTCATTTGTCTTTCCCCCAAACTCCCTTACAGGATCAGGAGGTAGGATATTGGATGTACAAAAGATACTAAGTCTTATGGAAAATGCTGACAAGTCTGTACATTCCATCATTTCTCTACCTAATTGGGAGAACACTCAACTTCCATATTCAGGTAGTTTGATCAGTAAGTTACAGAAGTCATGTGCCGGGTCTTTCTGTATAAAATCCCCCAGCTTATGCATACAATCAATGTCTGAGACCAGAGGTTAGGCCCAGCCTAAATCTTTGTACCCCTAGAGCCAGCAGGAAAATTCTGCCTGTAGCCAGGATAGCCTTTGGCACATTCTTCCAATACTGAATCAGTTCAGCTTTGCCTTTCATAAAGAATTGTCTGAGCTTTGCCTTTCTTAAGTTCAGATGAGTATTATTATACACAGAAAATGACCATATAAAGAAGAGTTAACATCAAAATAGTTAATATCATTCTCCATATTAGTGTGTGTGTGTGTGTGTGTGTGTGTGTTCTATTGTAATATGCTATTGGGTTGTATTGAAACTGTTTCCCAATTGATTCAGACTAGCCCTGTCAAACACATTAGCACTGGTTCCTTGGATTAGATTGTTAGAAGCAATACATGACTGGGCTATTGGTCTTAGCTGTGACATGCATATATAGGTTGGCTCTCAACATGGTCCAAATGCTTATGTCAGTCCTTTTCATGGTTTCTAGTTATGGTAGAATACGGTTATTTCCTTAGTTTTCAAGGCACACTTGGAATAATTCTGTGTGGTAGCAAAACTAATTAGGAGTTGAACTAACTCTGTGCTAGAATTATATCTGTGAACAATATTGAGTATGTTAAAAATTTAAAAAACTAAGAATAATTATTCATTTTTTAAAAAGGAGCTATGGTGTTTTGTTACCTGCTTGGTCATATGGCATACGTAAAACATCCAGTAAAAAAACTCGGCATGGTGATGTTCTGTGCTTCAAACTGCACGATTTTCCTAGAGCACAAATCACAGTGTGTGAGAGCACAGCCTTTGGGTTTTGAGAGATTTTGTGCCATTTCATTCTCACCCTGAGTTCTTTTTTTAAAGATTTATTTATTTGAAAGGAAGAGTTACAGAGAGAAGGAAAGGAGAAAAGAGGAGAGGAGGGGAGCAGAGGGGAGAGGAGAGGAGGGGAGGGGAAGGGAAGGGAAGGGAGGGGAAAGGAGAGATCTTCTGTCTGCTTGTTCACATCCCAAATGGCTGCAATGGCTGGGGCTGTGCCAGGCTAAACCCAAGCTTGAACCAGCTCTCATATGGGCCTCAGATGGGGTGTTGATGTCGGCAGGTGGCAACCTACCCTGCAGCACTACAATGCTGGCCCCTCAGTGTGAGTTCTTGAATAAGTTACCTAATTTTTCTGGGACTCTGTTCCCTGACTTTCAGATACGTATTAATAGTAGCCAAAGTTAAGTAAGATCACATGTGCTGTTTCTAGTAGTCTCTAATTTTTAATAAAAAATATTAAAATTTGTTATCAACAATTGCAGGTTGGCCTTACAATGTACTTCCCAGAGGGTGGGCATTGGGGTAACCTCTAAGATGTTATTCATAATGCTTACATTCCATACCAGCATGCCTGGATATGAGTCCTGGTTTTGCTCCTGACTCCAGCTTCCTGCTAATACGTACTCTGGGAAGCAGCAGGTGATGGCTCAAGTACTTGGGTCTCTGCCACACGTGTGAGTACTCTGGATTGAGTTCCCATCTCCCAGATTCAGCCTGGCCCAGATCTAGCTATTATAGGTGTTTGGGAAGTAAACCAGTAAGGGGAGATCCCTAGCTATCTGTCTAGCTATCTCTTTGTGTGTGTGTGCTTCTGTCTTTCAAATAAATGACTGAATAATAATATTTTTAAAATGCTTTATAGAATGCATAAACTGTCTTTGGATATTTATTGCATTCATGAGAGTTCATTGTCCCCATCTCTTAAATTATAGAAGGCAAGTGTTTTCCTTGATGATGGGAAGGAAAGAGATTCTTGATGGAATCAGCGGCAACTTCTCTACAGTCTTAGTTGAAGTGCCCTGCCTGAGTGTGGTGCCTTAGACTGCTCGGCCATCTGACACTGAAGTGCCTTAGTCAAGAAGACAGTCACAGTTCTGCTTAGAGGTGGTCCATGGTGCTGCTGATCTCTGCAATGAAGGGCACTCAGATTGCTGCATTATTTAGTCACATCGATATAAAGCCCCATAAATGACTTGATACTCAGTGAGGCTTCATTGCCTGGGGTGTCAATGAGTTTTCACTGTGAATTAGTGTGGTGATTGCTGGAACCAAAGCCTGAGGTAATGCATGTGCCTAAGAGGAATAACAAGAGCAAAAGTATTAAGTATAAATAGATCATATTCCCCGCACCCCAGTCACTTCCTATGCATTATCTCATTTAATTTTCACTCAGGGTCTCACTAGGTACAATGTTTGTTAAGACTGTAGGGTTTGAAGTCAGACAATCTGAGATGAAATCCAAGCAATGTGACCTTGACCCTGATACTCTTCACAACTAAATTTTGTTATTTCACAAATGGAGTCTAGGAGTCTAAAAATTTTGAAAGCTAGAGGGTTATAGAAAATCTAGTTGACAATGGGCTTGCTGGTAAGTTTTTTGATGCACACTGAAAGTGTCATACAACAAAGAAAGTATTAATGAGTTAGACAGTTATAATCAAAACTATCTGCTCTGTATATGGCACTGTTAAGAGACTTTAAAGAAAAAGAGAGAATCAAAGAAATAGCCTCGGACTGATAGAAAACATGTAAAAACACGTATCTGATAAAGAACATTAAATCAATATATGGCTAAAATCTCAAAAACTGCCAATAACAAATGCTAGCAAGAATATGATGCACCTGGATCCTCTCACGCATATTGGAGACCTGTCTCCTGCCTTCTGCCTGGCCCAGCCCTGGTCATTGCAGCTGTTTTGAGAGTGAACCAGTGGTTGGAAAGCCTCTCTCTGTCTCTTCCTTTCTCTCTGTTACTCTGCCTTTCAAATAAATAAATAAATCTTAAAAAAAATATGAAGCAACTTCAAGTAAGGGTTAAGAGGAAATGTTGACATAAGTAATCTTGTCAATAAGGATAGTATGTAAAACTACAAGAAAAAGAAACTGTATAAGCACCATAGTTTAGTTGATAAAATTATATCCCACAGTCATAAAGGTGAAATGGGTATACACATGGAATCAATATGCAATGTGAGGGCACAAAAAAAAAAAAAACCTGGTGGAAAATTTAATTAAATGATAAGAATTTTAGTGAAAATTTGATGTTTAAACTTATAAGAGGTCTTCAAAATGTTCTGGAAAAAGCGTATTATGAAAAAAGTACGTTGGACTTCAATTTTTTAAATCATTGATTTGAGAAAGAGAGGGAAGGAAAGAGAGAGAGAGAGAGAGGGAGAGGTAGAGAGAGAGAAAGATATTGCATCTGCTGAGTTATTCCAAAATGCCTCCACCAGCCAAGGCTAGGAAAGGCTGAAGTTGGGAGGCAGGAACTCAATGCAAGGCTCCCCACTGGTGGCAAGGACCCAATCATATCAGTCATCACCACTACCTCCCAGAGTCTGCCTTAGCAGGAAGCTGGAGTCTGGAGCTGCAGCTGGGAACTGAACTCAGGTCCTTGGATATGTGACACAAGCATCTTAATGAGTATCTTAAATGCTAGGCTAAACATCTGCTCCAAAACTCCTGGATCTTTAAATTCAGGCTCTGTATAGTGACTTTCCTCCAAATGTACAGTGTGGAAAAGGGGATGGGAATAAGAGCACTTCACAGGCAAGAAACCTGACAAGCATGGCCTCAGCCACACGATGAAGATGATCATAACCTGTAATAAGTCACATGGATGGTCTGTATCCTTGATAAAATGAGATGCAAAAGGTATCTCATCTCTGCGGTCTTCTGCAAAGCCCAGAATCCCAGTCTAATCAGGAAAAAATCTGATCAGTGTAAGTTGAACGATTATCTAAAAATTATCTGACAAGTGTGCCTCAAAATTGTCAAGGGCATCCGGAACAAACAGTCTGAGAAATGCTCATAGCATTCGGGAGTCAGATGTCTGAAGGTCACGGGATATCCTGAATGAGATCCTAGAACAGAAACCAAACATTTGTTAAAAACCATGGCCAACTGAATAAAATGTGGCTTTGGATATTCCATTAATATATCAAGGTTGAATCAATTAATTATGACAAGTGTACACACTAACATAATTATTACCACAGAGAAAACTGGATATGAGGTATACAGAGATGCTGTGCTATCTTCACAGTTTTCCTGTAAATATAATGCTGTTCTAAAAAATTAAATTTATTTTTAATGGGGGGATTCCTATGATAATTAAAATAGTCTACTTTACAAACACTTTATGTATACTGACTTATTTCATTCCTGTGACAACTCTGAGATGAGGGAACTTATCTCACTTAATCCTCACAGGAACACCTTAGACATTCTTATCATTACCGTTATTATTTTTGAAGGCTATTCAGTCTGGAAGAAAGTGAATCCCCTTCAAGGGGAAGAGAGGAACTTCCAGCAACAGGGACTAAGTGCTACATACTTGGGTGCTTTTCTGGGAAGCATGTCCAAAACCCCGTGTCTGCAGATCTTGATGGCAGATGGATTGTCACAGTTTGTTCTCTGGATGTTTAACTGGCATCACACATGATTTGATGTTTCCAATTCCCAGCACTAATTTCTTCTAGAAAAAAAGGAAGATAGCTTCCAGCCTTCTAGCCTTCCAGCTTGCAACTGTAGGAACTCAGTGTAAAGCCCCAAATCTCCACTTATCTTTCAATAGATGAAATCTAAACTTCAGATTATCTTCTCAACATTGAATGACAAATACCTTTAGGATAGAAATGATATTATAAACTAGTTTGTAGTACCTTCTGATGTAATGATGTTCTTAGAAGGATCAAGTGTGACTTTTTCCTGTATCAGTTAATTAATTACATATTTAAAGAGCATTTTATTTCTCCTGAGAATCCCAGTTTCTAGTTTGTTGTTATTAATTTCTAAACCATGATGTATGAGTGGGGGATGATTAGTAGCTGCCTCTTTCAATGGGGCGTGGGGCTTAGACTTGCCTCAGTGCTCATCAGTCAGCTATCTTGTGCCTGTATCTGTGTCGGTCTTTCCTTTTTGTGCCTGGCCTTATTGGTATACAATCTATGAACTTTAGTGCTGGAAACAATTACCTATAAGTAGTGGAAGGGCATCCAGACAGAAATTCTTGTACAAAACTAAAGAGCAAAACATATTAAATGTTAATATTGACATGGAGTTGTATTTCTATGTAACTAACTTGAAGAAGACATTGACTTGTGAGTGATGATATCCTTGCCTGCTACAGCAGGTGTAGCGGAGGGCCCGGATGTGGGTCATCTTAAGTAAATTGCCATTGAATTTCCATCAGGCCCTCAGAGTGCATAGTTCTATCTCTCTCATGCCTTTAGATTCTTAGTAACTATGACCAACACAAGCATAACTTTATTTTATCTTCTAAACTCTGAATGTGAGATCCTTTCAAGTGCCCTTCATGGTGTTGAAAGATTTCTAAATTGTACTACTCAATGCCTAAGCATTCTTCTTTTTTTTTTTTTTTTCAAATTATTTTAAACCAAGATGTTCTCTAAAAGGATTTATAACTTACCATTAGAAATCCTCTTCATTGCTTTTTAGCCCTTTAGGATTTTGTAGGGATTACTAAAGGGATTTCTTTTTATCACTAGGGAAATATGGCTACAGCTATTATATCTTAAAAAAATAAATCTTAGGCAAAGCCTGACAGTAAGAAATGCATTTATATTGCCCTCCAGAACAGGTTTCTTTATAACCCAAAGACATTTTTAAGGTGTTTTGATTTGACAAGAACTAGTAAAATAGTAAAATAAAACTCAGAGGACTTAAATCCACTTGTGTATGTAGTTTACTAATACTGACATTATTGAATATCAAGATATCATTTAGAAAGCATTCTGCTCAGAAAGTGAGGATGTTGTGGCACACTATTACCCCACCTTCTCAGTTTGGCCAACAGCCATTGTCCTCAGCATCCAAGTCCACTCAACCAGCTCCCTTGCTGGCTGTTGGCCAGGGGTCACTCTCAGCTCCAAGGTGACCCTCAAGGGGCCTCCTTTTCTCACATGTCTGCTGGCTTTCTTCCAAACCATTCCACAAGCATGTCTCTGTTGCTCCACCTTCTGTGCAACTCAGCTGATTAGGTCAAATTTATCCAGAAAAATCTCTCTTCATTGACTCAAAGTTGGCTGATTTGTAACCTAATCAAGGAAATGTTATCCTACAGTGCTCAAGGGTCTTGCCCACACTCAAGAGGAAGGAATTCCATAGGGAATATATAACAGAATCTGGGAACTTTGGATGTCACTGAATTCTGCCAATCACAGATGGGTCCAGGTTTTAAAACACTGGCTGTGTTTTAGGATTATAGTTCATGACCAACTTAAACATACAGGGCAAACAAAATTAGAGCAACAATGGTTATCCGTACATAAGAAGGTTTTATTTCCTCTCCCATCTGTGTGAATTTAACATGATAAATAGATTTATAAGTCTTATCTGCCCCTGGTTAATTGTGCAAGTCACAATATGAAATGTGCTTGTATTAGAGCATGGATTAAACCTTTGAAGCAGAATGTTTTTAATTAGAAGAATGCCACTTAGCAAATTCAGCTCATTAACACAATAAGATGCAAATTTTATATGATCACTGGGTTAGGTGCTCTCAAATGGTTTATAATTTTGTGACAACAATAGGTAAATATTGTGTGCAATACAAGGCTGAATAAAGTTGCTTCCAGACTAAAGTGAGGTCTTATGGATCTCAGATAAGAAAGTGATTCGCTCAGGCTGAGATAAATCTTACAGATGAAGGGGCGCTTGTGCTTAGGTTGGAACAAAGCAGGGTAACAAGTTTAGACTTCATCACAACTTGCATGTACAGTTCTTTAATTTGTTTATAATTATTAGGGTCTTCTTTCTAAGTCCTCAATGAACTCATTAGTGAAGGGAAAATAATACCTTGTAGTAACCGTGCAATCAGGTTAATAGCTCTGTCTGATCTTTTAATTCAGTCACTTTAGGGGGAGTTCAGTCTCTTGTACAAAAATGATGAGCATCTCCAGAGGGGGAGAATCATTAGTTTGTAAAATTACCTCTGCCATCACCAAGAAATTCTTCAAAATGGCATCTGGGTATGTAAGTGTATGACTCTCAGTCTCTTAAAGAGATGGTGTGGGGAGCTGGCATGGTGGCCCCAGGGGGTTAAGCCACTGCTTGCAATGCTAGCATTCCATATCTGAGGGCTAGTTCAAGTCCTGGCTCCTTATTAATGTGCTGGGAAAGTAGAGGGTGATGGCCCTCTGCCCACCCATGTTGGAGACCCTGGTGGAGTTCTGGGCACAGTTGTTGTGGCCATCTAGAAAATGAACCAGTGGTTGGAAGATCTCCCTCCCTCTCTCTGACACTCTGCATTGTAAATACATTAATCTTTGGGAAAAAAGATGTGTTGGTGCCCAGGTGATATGGTGTTCTCCAGCTCTTCTGTGCACCAACAATGTTCCTTCTTTGCCTCTCTCTTATTGCTGGGGTAAGGGGCACTTACTGTTTCCTTCAGCCAGCCTTGGGTCCTCTTCCCTGGCACTGGAGCTTCCTTTGTGGATGAGCTGGGATCTCTTTCAAGACCTAGCCTAAATGGTGTGCTTTGTACTGCTAGCAACAGGGCTGTCTTTGTCCTGCTACAGCACCCCTATTGGAGGTCTCCAGCCTCAGTTGGATTGTGAGCAGCTTCTAGTCCTAGAGACCAAACAGCAATCAAGCGTTGCTCAGGAGCATGGCCCCTGAGTTCATCCATCTGCCTGCTCTTGTGCAGTACCTTGGTCTCCCTCTGGTCTCCTTCCAGTAACAAATGTCTTTCTTATTGTCTTCAGTAGTACTCTTGCTCATGTAATTCATGTCATGTATGAGACTTTGGCTTAGAATGAGGAATATTGGGAACGAAACTGGCCCTTTACTTTCCTTCCCTTCTTTGTTCTCTTTCTCATTATTTTGTAGGGGAAAAAAAGTTTTGTTTGCCCCTATTCTTCTTTCTTTCTGCATCTTCCTAACATAAAACTTAGTGGCAAAGACTCTGAATTACCTCCTGATAAATCAAGTGAGAAAGAAAATAATTTAGATTATGTGCTTTTGAGAAAATATTTTAGGAGATGATTATTTTATATCTTTTTTATGTCAGAAGGAGAAAGTTGTCTTTCTTCATGTATTGTTTCTGGCCATATTCTCCTATCTCACTCAGAACAGAAAAATTGGGGTAAAGTCTAAAAGAGCCAGAAAGTGAAAAGAGGAAAAGCACTTTCAAGTTTTTGAAAGTAATTTCAAAGATATTTAAGGATCGTCTCAACTAGCAAGGCATCTAGGTAGGGGAAACAGAATAAGCAAAGGGACAGTGGGGGAATTCTCAGTGAAGATGATACATAACAAGTAAATATGATTATACTGTTTCACATCTTTTTAATGTAAGGGATGGGGGAGAGAGAGAGAGAGCGAGCATCCACTGGTTCACTCTCCAAATGACTGTCTGTAATGAGCAGGGCTGGGCCAGGTAGAAGTCAAGAGTCAGGAACTTAATCCACATCTCCCAAATGGGTGGTAGCATTCCAGTTACTTGAACCATCACCTGCCTCCCAGGGTCTGATCTAATGGGAAGCTGGAGTTGAGCCAGAGCCAGGACCGAGCCCTATTACTCTACTTTGGGAGGCAGGTGTCAACCTCTGGGCCAAATGCTCACCTCTGTTTTGATTATTTTAACCTAGTCAGATGTAGCAATAGAAATCAAAACATTTTGCAGCATAATCCAAACACACAGAATTGCCATGTATTTGTGAAGTAGAATTAAAATTTATGGTGTAGTTGTTGAACACAGAACTGTTCATAGGGAATGACACCTGCAAGGTGCTTTGGGGCCCACTGTAGAGAGATTATGCCCTCAAGATGAATAACTTTTTGTCCCGAGGAGGTCAAAATGCCTGTAACTTTTTTCACTTTGCTTTCAAGGTTTTGTTGGGCTTGAGAGGAGCAGAAGAGAAAGTCTGACTTCTTTAAGTTTCTGGCTCTGTGTTGCATGTAAGAAGTTCACACACACAATGCCGTGTGTTTAAAAAGAACCACAAGCCTCAGGAATAAAGTCTGCAGTAGTTTCTCTTGCCCTTTAGGGTAAACTTTATCTGATGTCACTAAGAAAGAAGTTTGCCTTTTCGTAATTGTTCTTTTTACAAGATGAATTTCATGCCACATAGAAAAGCTATAGATTGCCCCTATATTAGACAAGGAACAATATAGCTTTATTTGCAGTTAGAAGTAAGCCAATTAGAATTGGTTTCTTAGCTTATGGCCTATTTCCTGACATGTTCTGAGTTCTATGAAGACTGCATATTTTTCTCCATAATTCCATCCTCTTCTGCCGCCATGATTCCTAGCCTAGGTTTTTTGTTTTTTTGTTTTTTTCCCCACCTGGTGGGCATTTAGTATCTGTATGATTAGTGAACCTCAATGTCAAACACAGGTTGAATCAACTTTCCACATTTTACTTGTCCAGGCCCTTTATTCCCTCTCAATGTGGCAGATCAAATATTCATATCTTCCTAATTTTCTTTTTTAGAGAGCAAGCAGTACTGTTTATTTTCAAATATGAATTTTGCATTCTCTTGAAGATCCTTAATGGTGGCATTTTTCCATCTTTTGAGGCTTAATTTCTTTTTTGGAAGAAAGCAAGTCTTTCAGAGCCAAGTTTGGTGATGAAGGTAGGGATTCAGACTGTGTGCTCCTCTTTCCTGCCAAAATAATCCGGTGACTTCCTACAGGGCCTCTTAAATGGCTACATAGGCATCTCTGATGCACTTTGGGCTGAGACAGCTTATCAAGCCTCTCAAGATAGCCACAGGCATTGCAAGGGAAACTTCAGCCAATAAGCAAGGTGAAATTCCCATTCGAACTCATCTTCCAGGAGCAGACATTTGTCTGGTGGTTAAGATGCCCGTGTCCCATAGCAGAGTTCTTCAGTTCCATACCTGGCTCCAGCTTCCTGCTAATGCATGCCCTGGGAGGCAGCAGTGATGGCTCAAGTATTTGGGTCCCTGCTGCCCACGTGGGAGACCTGGACTGAGTTTCTTGCCTTCTGACTTTGGCCTGGCCTAATCCTGGCTATTGTGGGTATTTGGGAGAGTTGACCAGTGTGGGCGTAGGGGAATGTGGATCCCTGTGTTTCTCTCACTCTCTTTATTTCACTTTCTCTCTCATTCCTAAATAAATACATTTATATAAAATGGTCACTTATCCAAGGCTGTGACAGCTAGAGGTCAAGACAAATGTAGTTCATGCTTCAGCCTGAAGGGGTCAGCAGTCTTGATTGGAATACACGATTGACCAAAGCTTTCTTGGCTTGACCCAGGCTTTATTTTAACTTCTTCGTTGAAAATTGAGTGCAAGTCCACACAATCATGTTTATGTGACTCTCTCAAAATCAAACATATTAATTTGACTAAACCTTAATCCACTGCTTTCTTTGGCCAGATCTCAGTTAATGAGAATAAAATTTATTGAGCACAGATTTTATAGCCATAAACCATGCACATATTGGGAAACTGCTAGTATTTTGGGGTGTTTTATATCTCCCCCCCTGACCAGTGTTTTCTGGTTTGATGCTCACAGTCAACAGAAAATCGAGAATATTTTAGAAAGCTTTAAATGCATGTACAAATTACCTCCAGTCAATAAAGGTAGATGTTGGCAAATTTAAGACTTGCTGCTTATAACAAAGAATGAAGACCAACATTGATGCGCCTTATAGGTGGATTTTATTCCTTCCAGTATTATGAACCCCCACACCATGCAGATTTAGCTGTGCTTCAAGGATGAAAGATTATGCTGATTGATCCACCCACTAAGGACCAATCTCTGTCCAAGGAACTCACAGAAAATTAAACAAATTGTGACCTTCTTCTTGTTAAAAATTTTGCAACATCAGCTGAAGGGCTGCTAGTATAATTAATTTTGTTGGCAGCCTCTTTGGCATCCTAGAAATCTAGTCGTCAGAGGGCTATGAGCTTGGTGACGGATGCCTGTTTCCTGAAAACGTTCTAGCTTGCAACTTTCCTTTTATTCTTAAGATTACTTATTTATTTGAAAGGTAAGGTGACAGGAGAGAGAGAGAGAGTAAGAGACAGAGAGATAGACATGTCTTTTATCCACTCCTTCACTCCCCAAATGGCCAAAGTCTGGGCCAAGCCAAAATCAGGAGTCAGGAACTCCATCCTGGTCTCCTACATGGGTTTCAGGGGCCCAAGAACTTGGGCCATCTTCTGTTCTCTTCCCATGCATATTAGCAGGAAGCCATATTAGAAGCTGATCATCTGGGACTCCAGCTAGTTCTCAGATATGGTATATGCTGGCCTTGTATGCAACGGCTTAACTCTCTGCACTGCAACACCAACCTCTAGCCTGTGATTTTCAACACAAGAGACCATGCACAGTTGGTAATAAGGACACTGCACAATGCGGTGGGCAATGAATTCACCCTCCTGACTGAGATTCATTAGCTCTTATCACTGGTGATTTTTTTCATTGCTCTGAGTCTTAGCTTCCTCATCTCAGAGAGCAGCCATTCCCCCAACTTCTGAAAGATGTTTATGTCATATAAAAGAAAGTCAAAAGTAGAAAAGTAGAACTGTAGACTCACAGTGGGGAAGGAGGTAGAAGGCTGGTGATAGTGGGCCTGTGGCTACACTGCTTAATATTTTATGTTTCTGAAACCTTTGGCTTGTGGCATTTTATTAGTTATTTACTGTTAATTTTTCTGGGTTCAAACCTAGAGTAGTTTTGTGTTCAAGAAGAGACCTGATAAGGGTTTTTTCACACTGTCCAATCTAATTGGGATCCTGGCTAAGCATTCATAGTGACTTATTCAGGGTCATCTATTTAAAATGAACTTACGCACACCCATAGAATTCATCAACAGCAGGAGTCAAAATGGATTGCCTGCGAGTTCCTGCAATATGGTGCCACAGAGGGAGAGCCAGCTGGCGACCTTGAAGGGTCATATCTCCTATAGCCATGTCTGTTCTTTCTACCGCAGCTCATGGGCACTGAGAGTGGCTGGCAATGCCTATTTCCTGGGTGCTTACTGCATTCCAGGCTCTATACCGGGGATCCAACAAGTGGAGTGGTAAGGGAGTAGGGTGTGGAGTAAGTTCAGTCCTGTCTCTACTACTTACTTTGAGACATTGGGCAATCTATATCATTTCTCTAGGCCTGCATTTCTACATCGTAAATTCCTTTTCTTCATTCTTACTTGGTCACTTGTAGAACCTTGAGTAAGTTTCTGAAAACATCTCTGAGCCTCAGATCAGTCTTCTGTGAAAAGAAGGGGTTACCATGAGCAGTAGATAAATAAAATCCACATGAAAATATTTAGAAGCCATCCATTTGGAGAGAGAAGATATTGTTATACATAAATTTGTAGTATATAGCAGAGATAGGACTGAGAAAGTCATGTTTCTCCAAAAGAACTGTGTACATCAAAATGCTTTTCAGTGCACAGTCATTAGCAGAACTGAAATTCATATCCTATTTTCAAAGTTCAAATTATGTTTAAAGAAAGACTGACTGGTGGGAAGATATTGTGATTTCCTCAGTCTCAAGGGTCTCTCTTTCCCCACCATCCTTAGCACGTCTTGATCAGACAATTAAAAACAAGGTTCAGGTTGGAGCTCAGAATGAAATGATTTTGTGTCATAGGAATATGCTGTTTGCTTATCGGCTGACTAACACGCTCCCTTGTCTGACATGTGTGTGAGAACAAATGTGTTATAACAATCACAGGTTTCACATCCCTTGGCCTCATGTCCGGATGAATGTGTCTCAGGCTTACACATGTGAGTTATTATTTCAAAATGTTTGCCTGCCCTCTCCTCCCCCCTACCCCACACCCAGTGATGGCCATTTCTTCCATGTCTTTCTATGATATTCCAGTACAAGAGACACAAATAGATGATAAGAATAAACCTGTAAATGTATCCTTGACCTCAAGGATACGTGTAGTCTGAATGGAGAGAGGAGGCCTAAGCATTGCTTGTCCTCCCCCATGCCCTCATCTTCTTCATTTTAAATTCATTCTGATAGCACATTTTATAAGGCACTTTCAAGTATATTATATTATGGAAGAATCTCAACTGGACTGAGATGTAGACAGAGCCTGCATTATTATATGTATTTTTTTTATATTTCTTTTGAAGTCCAGAAAACCAAAGCTCAGAAGTGAACTGGCCCCAGTTACAGAACTAGTAATTCCAGGGGACTGGTCACTTCCCATCTCAGCCCCTCTGCTGAGGCCGGTGAGTTCTGTTTTCTACCATAGTCCCCAAGGACACACTTGCAGAAACAAATCTTTACATCAGCAACAACACCACCGAGTGCCACCAGGATGTTCAGGGAGTAAAGGCACCAAGGCTTATGCCAGGGTTGAGGGGCTGATGTGGTCTCCATTATTTAAAGTCTGTTTCCTACAATGGAGGAGCCCCATTGCATGCATAAGGCGTTGGAAGCTGCTGTAAGCCTAGAGTCAAAGCAGTCATTGGTACGGGTGCAGAATGATAGCCTTCACACATGTCAAGATTTCTTTCTATGCACAGAAGGCAAACGGTCTAGGAGGTATAACTCATCTGCAAAAATACATACATTTCCAGTGTAGGTTAGCTTGTATCCTAGCAATCTCTGTTTAGGTTTCTTCTAACAGGAGAACTAAAAATAAATCATATGTCGTTAGATAATCTCACAGTATATCCATTACTTTCTCTTCCTGCTAAAAAGCCATGAGATTATGATTTGAGCTATGCTAAGAACATCACAAGAAAAATGAGGAGAGGGAATAAAGACAGATTAGAAAATAATTACGGGGGCTGGAACTCAGCCAGTCCCTTCGAAGCTTTGCCACGTTGGAAACGGCCAATCTCCAGGTGAACATGAAGGAGGACTGTGTGGAAATTACCATGTTACTTCCCACCAGCCTTGCTCTGTATAGAACACTGGGAAAATACTGATTCACACAAGGCCATCAAATGCAAGGGAGGAATTCGCTATGAAGCTAAATGGCAGATGGAGATTATAATGCTGATCTACTTCTGTTTTGTAAAACAGTGTTGGGTTCCCCTTCCCCCAGTAAGAGATACTAAGTTTCTCTCTACAGATCTGACTTAAATCCTTAGTAAATTCCCTAACAAGGTGTGAGTTTATCACTCAATATCAGAAGCATCGAGGGTTTTTCATTTTATTAAAATGAATTTTTTTCCAACCTCAGATGCTCCATGGAGCAAAGTCTGTACATTACAAGTGAAAAGTGATTCCCCAGAAGGAAATCTTTTATCACGGGTGGTAACCTGGAGTTGAGCACATACTTTATTTTGGGAAGCTGCTTTGTGGAGAAAACAGCTAAAAGTTGAACTTGGAGACAGGATGACAAGTGCATAAGCGTGCAGCGTGCAGCTGGGCCTCCAGGATGGAAAAATATAAGATAGACTATTGTAGCAGATGCATTCGAGGTTTGCTCATTTGTGAAACAGGAAGAATAGAAGCAGTTACTCACTGGGTTATTGAGATAATGAGTGCTAAGTATTATCACATCATAATGTTGTAAGTCCTTGATAAATATTAACCAATATACCAGGCCTGATAATTAAACTCAAAAATATCTCTACAGAAAGTACATTGTTATTGTATATTTTCTGTTCTATGTAACAGTACCATATGGCTCTGTTCTTTCATTTCATTTGCTCTTGATTAATTGCTTAGTAATTAATTTGTTTAGCAACCCATGTCTTCTTCTATACATTTGAAAGTCTTAAGAACTGGAAATGTCCTTGTCTCTATAGCTCTAGTGCCTAGCACAGAGTTCAGAACTTACTAGTTCTTAATGTATATGAATTTCTTTGACTTAAAAGCAGTGATTGCTTCTTCATAAAGCCTGCTCTGGGAAATATAGTAACATTGGAATAAAAGTACCTGGTCTGATGTTGGAATTTCCAAGGAACATAGGCCAGGACAGTACCCTTTAGGCATTTGTTCACAGACCTAAGGCTAAGTGAAAATTGAAGGAAGAGGATTAGGAGAAATCAGACAAGTAAAAATGAACACTGGCAGTGGGGGAAGTACTTCTACACTCACCTCTTTTCCTTTAATCCCTGAACCACCCACTACCTACATCCTACAGATCCAGGAGGTAGCTCAACTTTGGAAAATAGATGGCTTGATTTTCATCAGAATTCTTGGCTATGGACTTGGAATTATTGGACCAAAGAGGCTCCATAGTCTTAGCAATATTTTGTGTTGGAGTGGATTTACAAGGTATGTTGACTATTTCCTCGCTGGATTTCCTCACTGGCAGTCAAGCAGATAACTCAGGTTTCCAGTTACTCTTCCCTGTTTTTCTCACTGTTCAAAAATGAGTTTCACTTCTTTGAAATAAACATATGTGAGAAATCTTTATATGCTAGCTGAAAAAAAAATGCAAACGTTTGCTAGGAT
The DNA here is from genome assembly GCF_051225735.1 of Oryctolagus cuniculus. Taxonomy (NCBI): domain Eukaryota; kingdom Metazoa; phylum Chordata; class Mammalia; order Lagomorpha; family Leporidae; genus Oryctolagus; species Oryctolagus cuniculus. The sequence goes on along the minus strand of NC_142876.1, from coordinate 82,559,809 downwards.
ATCTTATTCTAAAACAAAGAGGAAAAAAAAAAACTTGTGACTGTACTGTCTAGTATACTGTCTCATAATCATTCTCTCTGGCTTGAAAAAGGATAAAATATCCCACAGCAGCCAAAGTAGTGGCAAAAGATGTTTTGATTTTGTGTTTCTGTTTTTTGGAAAGTGATGCAAAATTACTATTCTATTGTGTAAAATGTAGAAACACAGGTTGGAACTATAGGATGCTTAAGATCATTGTAAGAGAGTCAAGTTTTTATTCACATTATGAATCATTGTTTTAGTGGATGAGGAACTAAGAATTCCACTATTAAAAATGTGATCATTATCATATAAGCAATTAACATTTTGTTCATTTGATCTTCGTATGGGTATTGGTTCTTCTTTTTTTTTTTTTTTTAAGATTTATTTATTTACTTGAAAGTCAGAGTTACACAGAGAGAGGAGAGGCAGAGAGAGAGAGAGAGAGAGAGAGAGAGAGAGAGAGGTCTTCCATCCACTGACTCACTCGTCAGTTGGCTGCAACAGCTGGAGCTGCGCCAATCTGAAGCCAGGAGCTTCTTCCAGGTCTCCCATGCAGCCGGTGCAGGGGCCCAAGGACTTGAGCCATCCTCTACTGCTTTCCCAGGCCATAGCAGAGAGCTGGATAGGAAGAGGAGCAGCAGGGACCCAAGCTGGTGCCCATATGGGATGTCGGTGCTTCAGGCCACAGCGTTAACATGCTGTGCTGCAGCGCCGTCCCTGGGTATTGGTTTTTCAATGTCATCTCTCCTTCAGATTCCAGCTCTTCCACATCCCTGTTTATCTGTAAAGTGGAGACATTTGTAATGTCTGCCTTAAACAGCTGTTTATGACACCTAGTTGCCTAATACAGGTGAAGTCCCTAGAGCAGCAGAGGACATGCGATGATGGCAGGGTCAGTAACCCCTTCGTTACCATTTACTCAGTCTTAACTGACAACCATCTTTAATCTCAAGAATTTATCATGTTCGGTGGACTTTCCGAAAAAAAAAAAAAAGTAAGGGCTTTTTGTTTATTTGCTTGTAATTAAATCTAGTGTGTAAACAAAAACTTGTGTTTATTTGTTTATATTTAGGTAAACAATACCTGTATGCCTATTAGTGTATCTACAAAGAATCATACAAAGTGAGAGGTCACACCTTTTCCAACATACCCAGATATAAATTTTATACATAAATATTTTCCTTGACATATATTGTGGACATTACGTATGGCTGAAAAAGTAGACTAAGTGTACAAGATGTATCTATTCCCATCACCTGGGTTGCACAAAGACCGTTTTATTATATTTGCTTTATTACATATTTCTCAATCCATCTACTCCTCAATCCATCTTATATTTGCTAATGACTTTATTGAGATATAATTTATGTAGCATAAAATTCACTTGTCAAAAAAGACACAATTGAATGATTTGTAAGTAAATTCACACAGTGTGTAACCATCATCACCTCCTAGTTTCAGAACATGTCCATCATCCCACAAAGCTGTTCCTTGTACCTACTTGCAGTCCCTCTCTCTTTCTTCCCTCAGCCCCAGGCAACTGCTAATCTACTTTCTGTCTCCACTGATTTGAAAAGCCATAAATTTCAGCCAACATAACAAGAATTCACGAGGTGCTCCTTTACCCGGGTGTGCAGGATTGCAAAAGTTTTACAGAAACTTTCCAGACTGTGGGAAACTTATTTTTTTTTCATGAAGCAGAATTTTACATGGCACAGAAAAATCTGGTATTTAAGAAAAATCCTTCTTCTAATTCTGTATGCCCAGAGCATTAAATCATTCCCATTTTCCTGAAGAAGTAACACCTGTAAGTGTCAGGAGAGTGGGAGGAATGGTGCTTAAATGCAAACTTGAAGGTCCCCTTGTTCATCACTTTGCTTACCACTCTGAGGCTGGCTTTGTTGAATATTGCTTTACCTCCATGGAACATCAATGGATGGAGGAATAGACACAGATTCCCCAAAAGCTGGTATTTCTGTGGGTTTTCAGCCAAGGTGGTGATTACTTGAACAGATTCCCCACTATGGCATTTGAGAATGAAATCAAAGAGCAGCAGAGACAGGTGTTTGGAAACTGTATTTGGAACTGGCCTCCTATGGAAAGAAGCTAGACACCGACTTCATGGGGGATGAGAGGAGTCAACAGTGTTCTCAGAGGGAAGTGACTTGCCTGGCAAGTTTCCAAGCAAGCAGATTTAGGTTTATTTCAAATCGAATTCCCTGAAGATATATATGGAGGATGAGGAGTGGGGAGCAACCGAATGCCACCTTCAGGTATTGAGTATCTTCTCTTTTGGAGATAAAATTGTCCATGCTAACCCAAGGGAGAGTATTTAAGATTCATCAACTGTGGGTGAGATTTCATTGTAGAAAAGCACCAGTTCTTCCTGCAGGCTGTGCAACTACACTTCACATTCTTCTGTTTCCAAAAAGAGTGGCTTCTGACTCATTCACAAGGAAACTGTTCTGGGTTCCCTTTTCACGACTTCTCACCTGGCCCACTAAGCTCTACTCTGTTTGGTCTTCCTAGATGGAGTCATCCCTGCCTACCTTTTCTCTCCCACATTTTATTCTCATCCTTGGTAAGCTAAACACACACACACTCCAAAAACTCAATGTAGTTGGTATTTGCAGTATATATACTTAGACTTCCACTGACTACTCAGTCACTGAAAATCAGGTGGTTAAGGCAAAGATGAAGGGCCAGCATTGTGGTGTAATGGGTTAAGCTACCGTCTGTAATGCTGGCACCCTCTGTGGGTACCAGTTTGAGACCTGGCTGCTCCACTTTTGATCCAGCTCCCGGCTAATGTGCCTAGGAAAGCAACAGAAGATCGCCCAACTCCTTGGGCCCCTCCCCACATGTGGGATACCTGTATGAAGATCCTGGTTCCTGGGTTCAGCCTGGCTCAGCCCAAGCCATTGTGGCCACTTGGGGGCATTGAACAAAATGAATGAAAATCTCTCTCTCTCTCTCTAACCCTGCCTTTCAAAAAAATAAAAATAAACCTTTAAAGAAAGGCAAAATTGCAGAGAAGGAAACTTGATTTAAGCAACACAGCTTGAGTGTCAGTGGGATACAGCTTAGTGGGAATCCCTGGTACAGTGTCCATGCTCAGTAAACACTCCTGAATGAATGAATGAGGAGCACAGCTGAACTCTACTCTCTCCTGTAAACATTGAAATCTTTCCTGAACCCCTGTCCCTCCTCATGTGTGCACACACACACATTCCCTGGAGTTTTGAAGGTCATGCTCCTCTCAGCTCAAGGTGAAGGGGCTATTTGCTGCTCTTTGAGGGTCGTAACCCTTATCTCAAATATGGCAACTGTGGAGAGACTCTGAGTTCAGCTAATTAGGTAGATATTTTATTTGATTTCAGTCAATGAATTATTTTAAGTCAGATGCCTTCACTTCCCATGTCTCATCACATCTCACAGTGTCAGCTATGGAAAGCATCTGAAAAAGACCATGGTTTTATGGAATGAAGCCCTTCTGGAGCAATAACTTTGTCCGTGTTATAGTGATAGCAGCTAAGAAAATATCAATAGTGTCTCTGAAACCTATAGCAATGAAATCCTAGACCAGTTATACAAGTCTTCTGTGTACCAAGTGTCTCATACAGATATCACATAGATTGATTCTAACAAATAAATGGGATTGAGAGGATCCAATCATACATTATAGGTTAGTATTTGTTGGCCAAAATAATTAGCACCTGATGGGAATGCTCAATTCTTATTTCCATATTTTCCATAGAGTAGTTGAGTTTCTCTCCAGGTAGACATTATGATCTGGTTAGTGCTGATCCTCCTCATAGGATAAGTATACTCTGTGACCCATAGCAGTCCAGTTAAACTCAGACCTAGATTTTTGGTACATATATTGGTTGAGAGAAATTGTTGAGAATTAAATGTGAGAGGTAAATAAATCTGGAACCTCTAAGAACTAATAATATATGGAAACTTCTTAAGAGTAAGGAGAGGGTCTGGCACCATGTCACAGTGGGTTAAGCCACAGGCTGCTGCACTGGCATTAAATATGGGCACTGGTTCAAGTCCTGGCTGCCCCACTTCCAATCTTTCCGCCTGTTAATGTGCCTGGGAAAGCAGAGGAGGATGTTCCAAGTACTTGGGCCCCTGCCCTCATGTGGAAGACCCAGAAGAATCTCCTGGCTCCTGACTCCTGTCTGCTGGCTGCTGGCTTTGGCCTGACACAGTCCTGGTTGTTGTGGCCACCTAGGAAGTCAACACCAGTGGATGGAAGATCTCTCTTTCTCTGTCTGTGTGTGTATGTGTTTCTCCTTCTCTCTAACTCTTTCAAAACAAAAAACAAAGAGTAATGATAAAGTAAAGCCTAGCTGAGATATGGGAAAGAGAGTCTCTCTTGCATAAATTGAGCATTGTATTGCCATACCTGAAACCAGAACCATTCCAGAACTTTTCCATGAGGAGTTAAGTGCTATGAATTTTCCTTATTTGTCTCTTTTATTTTTTATTTATTTATTTATTTTTTTTTGACAGGCAGAGTGGACAGTGAGAGAGAGAGAGACAGAGAGAAAGGTCTTCCTTTGCTGTTGGTTCACCCTCCAATGGCCGGCGCGGCCGGCGCGCTGCGGCCTGCGTGCTGCAGCCGGCGCACCGCGCTGATCCGATGGCAGGAGCCAGGAGCCAGGTGCTTTTCCTGGTCTCCCATGGGGTGCAGGGCCCAAGCACCTGGGCCATCCTCCACTGCACTCCCTGGACACAGCAGAGAGCTGGCCTGGAAGAGGGGCAACCGGGACAGAATCCGGTGCCCCGACCGGGACTAGAACCCGGTGTGCCGGCGCCGCAAGGCGGAGGATTAGCCTAGTGAGCCGCGGCGCTGGCCGAATTTTCCTTATTTGTTTAAGCTGATTGGAGTTTGAGTTTTGGAATCTACAAATGGGAGTCTTAATTAACATATTGCTATGATTATTAATAGTATGGCTATCACATTACCCTCCAGTGCCAGTCGTCTTTGTTTTACAAGGTGGATTCTCGGTAAATGGTGAACACCTGAAAGCTCATAGTGGAGTAGGGTAGAGTTAAGGGCAAAGCTCACATCATAGGAAAGCTGAGTATTCTGGAGCCACTCATTTACACCTGTAACTTCCCATGGCATCCTGAGTCATACTCTAAGATTTTTATTAAAAAAGAAACTCTAAGATTACTTCAGTTGTAGCTTGATTTAAATAATCTATACTTATAAAAGTGTATTTCCACAAAGCAGCTCATTCAAAATGAAATTGTGTTACTATCATTATAGGGTTAGGAAATTGCAAGACACTAGGCTAAGACCACTTGAACTCCTTCCACTTAGTTATTTTACGAAGTCCTCTTAGCAGAATTATCTTAACAAGATGTGTGGAAAGAAGGGATTTGTGCACCTGAGGAGACAGATACTAACAAACTAAATATACTGTAGTAAAAAAAATGCTAAGATGGAGTTGTTGAAAACATCCCTGTTTCCCGAAATATTGCAGTTATTCCTTCATATTCAGGGTTAATGCTATTCATAGGGTTTTAGTTTTTCCTGACACTAAGTGTTCATTAGACTGTCCATATCTGGTCACATTTACATGGATTCCTAGGGCCTTCTTTGGGTTTCCTTTCTAGCACCTTCTCCTGAGATCAGGATCATGGAGGATCGTTGACAACCCATCAATAGGAGTCCATGCAATATGTGCTGGAATTAAGGGGGTTCTCAGACATAATTAGATTGCCTTCAGTCATCGAATACTGTCACACACATATGACAACATTATAAGATATTGGCTGGTTCAGGCAGCTGTAACACAATACCATGAGCTGCATGGTTTATAAACTTTAGAAACTTGTTCTTTGCTATTCTAGAGACTATGAAGTCCAGGCTAAAGGCAATGGCAGATTTGGTGTCTGCTGATGGCCTGCTTTCTGCTTCATGGACAGTGCTTTCCTGTTATGTCTTTAAATGGCAGGAAGCACATCTTGGAAGCAGATTGTCTCTTCACAATAAGCATACAGTTGGGATCTAGATTTTCCTTACTGACAGATTTTTTTTTTTTTTGCTGAAAACATTGTTGATTTTTGCTCAATTGCAAGTATATTCCATACTCATTGTAAAAATCTAGAAAAAACCAATCGGAAAGAAGAAAACATGTAATGATTAGAATAGGAATTGAATATAAAGAATTATGTAGAGCAGGAGAGTGGAATATCAAGGGATTTGCTGCTAAAAATGACAAAGAACCTTACGTAGTATCAGAATAACACATATAAGGAGGCATTGGATGAGTAGAATTGTTTTAATTCTTTCCTTTGCCAATGTAATGGCCATTGAGTAAATATTTTGTAGTATCTTAACACAAACACGACACTACAGACAACTGTAGTATTCAAACTCCTCCCCTTTTTCTTCTAATTTTCTTCTTTCCACCATATCAATCAATGCATACCTAATTTTATAACAGGAAATTTACACTGAAGGGAAATATTTCTCTTTTAATGAGCATTCAAATCCATAGTTTAAGGTTAGTTTGCCTTAGATCAATATCTAAGTTTGAGACATAGAAATTAATGATCTGTAGAGATCGTTGAGAGTGAAGGCCTCACAATGCATCACACTTCTTTAATCAGTGGATTTATTTAGTCTAATTTCCAGAAATAATTTCCCAGATAGAAATATTAGCTAAGTAGTTCCTTTGTATATTAATTTTTTTCTGGAGAGTGATTTTGTGAGGCACAGGCTTGGATCATGTTAGGGATATATATTTCTACTTACTTGGAGCAAAAATTAACTTTTATGAATGCAGTAAGAAATCTTAAAGATTTTTTCTTCTTTTTCTTTTTTACATCATTTTCAATTTGCCAAGAATTTTGTACTAAGAACAGTGATGGTAAAGAACCCAAGGACCAAGAATTACTATAGCATTGACTTGAGTTGATTTTAAGATTCTAGAAAGTTGTCCTAAGTTATAGGAACTCACAAGTCTTGAAACTGAACTCAGACCCTGAAATTCAGTTAAGAGGCCCAAGTGTCTATTTCACAGTTGTGGTGAGCTCCCAATATATAGTCAAAGAGATACCGTGTTTTCTTCATCCTTGATGTTTGATAAGTGGGTATTTTTCCCAATGTTCCCTCCTTTGCCCTGGAAAGGCTCCTGAAATACCATATGGATTTTACCAAATAACCCCAAACAAAAATAGTAGCCATGGTGACTACTGGTCATAGTCCTGGGGGACAGGTCCAAGACTCTTGGGTTGCACTCAAGTCACATATAGATGAATTAAAGTAGTGCTTAGTTTAACTTCTAAGCTCTCAAAGGCTTAGTTGCCAAAACAATTAGCAGGTTTAGTCAGGGGGAAGGAAGGAGTCCATCTGCTTCTTTTGTGCCATTTAGTGCGCACAGCCAAGTGATTGACTGAATCCCTCAGACAATTAGAACCATTCACAGCCCCCATGTCCCATAACAACTTCATTGACACATTTATAGATGAGGAGACAGATGGTTTCATTGGAAATGAACTTGCCTTTTAAATATATAATAGCACCTCATAAATAAATAGTGTTTTACCACTAAAGGTTTTCTTATGCATTCTGAAATCTGGTGCTTTTGTAACTGAGTGATTTTGCGAATGCGGCGATGGAGTATTGCAGAGGTGAAGTGATTGCTCACGGCTGTGTATGAGCTGGGTTTAGAACCTCTCAGCTTTTGAAAGCCAACATGGTGATCTCTCTGCTGCATGTTTAGGAACAATGAAGAAATGGGGAAACTCTTGACTATTCTGCATCAGTGATCTAGAAGTCCTCAAAGCTTCTCGCCAACTGTCCCACCCTACTAAGCATGGGCCTTTAGGAGATCCCCAGACAGGGGGAGTTGTTTAAGAAAACACAACAGCCCCACCGGTACAGCTGGGCATGTGCAAAACAGAAAGTCAGAGCTTCTGTAAAATAGGGGAAGTTGGGGAACTCTTTCCTCTCTCTTAAACACGGAGGCAAATCGCAAGCTATTGTCATTGTCATTGGTCCAAAGGAGACGGTGCAGCAGACAAGAGATTCAGAACATAGCATTGTCCTTTCTTTCCATCACTCCAGCTGCACAGAGAAGGACCCCTATCCTCAAGGACATGACGTTTATATGAACTTTGACTACACCATGACTTTGCAAACCAGCCAACAGAGACTATTCTGTGACACCATTATAGAATGTCCTAGAGGCTAAGCTGTTAAGTGTGTGCCTTTCTCCTTTTCAGAGGAACAAAATGGATGGGGAGAAAGGGGGAAGAAAAGCCTTGCATGCATCTGTTCCTTTAGAGATCGAGGTGCATTCTGAAGCTGCGGTCCATGCCTAATCTGCCCTTTTCCAGAGAGTAGATGTGTCTTCCCTCCCAGATTTGTCTGGCCATGGAAAAAGCATGTGTGTGCCCCTTTGGATCACTCTGATCCTGTTGCACAGAAGCAGAAAGAAACTTAGCCGTGGACATGGAATGGTTAAGAAGCATTGAGTCATTCTGAGTCTTGGCCACACTGACTTCTGCCAAGGATGGTTTTCAGGCTATGAAATAACTGTAGTGTAGATATTTTCCTATTTTTCTTTGATGTTAGGGGTGGAGAAAATACCATCTCTACAGATACAAATTACCATGGGATATTTTTGGTGTGCTTGTTTAAAACCAGAGTATGAGATGTTTCTATCTTCACAGTGGTTAGGTCAGTGATCTTGTGGGTACAAGGGAAAAGTTGGGGTTGTAAAACAATGCATTGTTTCATCAAGCTGCCAATTAGAGTAATTATTTTATATAAAAGGCTTAGCTACTTGATCCCACTGGGAAGAGTAGAAGATAAGTGAAGTCTGTCTTTATTGCAAATTCAAAGAGGAGAAAGGAATGTAGCAGGTGTTTGGAGGTCTTCCAGGTACCCTGAGACCTGGAAGTACCTTTTGGGAATGACTTTTGGGCTGATAATACTGTTTCTACAGGCTTCAGTTTTAATAAGGCTCTCTGGACGTGAAAATAGGAAGACTCTTCAAAATATTCATGGCAAATATGCATTATGCAAAAACTGTGCATGGATTTCAAGAACTTTTTTGCACCCAACTAAATCTGTCTTTTAATTCCATTCTTCCACTGAACATTGTGAAGTGTCCTCATGTAAGGGGAAAGACTGTACTGAGGAGCCCTCCTCTTCATGACTTATAAAGAATTTTATTTTTCAGCTTGCAAATGAATTGGTACACTGGAGAGTGAAACACGGAACACAGATGTGCATGTTCTGAACATCAGTGTGTGTGCTTTTTCAGGGAAGTACAAGGTTACTTCAAAAACAGCATAGAAAATGGAGTTAAACAGTAAATATAATTTGGAACAAAACTACTTGAAATCCATGCATAGAAGTACATAAGAGGGCCAGCGCTGCGGCTCAATAGGCTAATCCTCCACCTGCAGAGCCTGCACACTGGGTTCTAGTCCCAGTCGGGGCGCTGGATTCTGTCCCGGTTGCCCCTCTTCCAGGCCAGCTCTCTGCTGTGGCCAGGGAGTGCAGTGGAGGATGGCCCAAGTGCTTGGGCCCTGCACCCAGGTGGGAGACCAGGAAAAGCACCTGGCTCCTGGCTTCGGATCAGTGCAATGTGCAGCCGCAGCACGCCGCAGTAGCGGCCATTGGAGGGTGAACCAACGGCAAAAGGAAGACCTTTCTCTCTGTCTCTCTCTCTCACTGTCTACTCTGCCTGTCAAAAAAAAAAAAAAAAAAAGTACATAAGAGGGCTGGCTTTGTGGCATAGCGGGTAAAGCCACTGCTTACAGTGCTGGCATCCCATATGGGCACCATTTCGAGACCTGGCTGCTCTACTTGTGATCCAGCTCTCTGCTGTGGCCTGGGAAAGCAGCAAAAGATGGCCCAAGTCCTTGGGGGCCCTGTACCCACATGGGAGATCTGGAGGAAGCTCCTGGCTTCTGACTTTGGATCGGTGCAGCTCCGGCCATTGCAGCCAACTGGGGAGGGAACCAGCAGATGGAAGACCTCTCTCTCTGCCTCTCCTTCTCCTCTCTCTGTGTAACTCTGACTTTCAAATAAATAAATAAATTTTTAAAAATAAAAAGAAAGTATTTTAAAAAAGAAGTGTATAAGAGAGCTTCAAAAATTACGGAAATCTGTATTAGGGAAAAAACTGCGCATGAACTTAAAAGCTTTTTACACCAAACTAAATTTGTTTTCTAATTCCATTTTCCACAATTTTGTGAGGTAGCCTTTTATTAAGTTACTTGTCATGGTATCGTGTGTGGAACATTTTTGCATCTCAATTTCCTGAAAATTCATCATTATATTTCCTTATGACTTTTTTAGGCGAACGATCTAATTTTTTTCCTCTTCTTTCTAAGACAAGGAATACTGACTAAATCTGGGCAAAGGGTATGACAGGTACATTGGCCTTACACTTCATTTAATGCTTGATTTGAAGATTTTACTTTTCATTTACAGCAGGATGAAAACCTCAAAAAGTTTACTTACTTTTCAAGCCAGAACCAAAAGCAAAACCTGCAGGAAGCCTAGGGTCTGGGAAAAAAGATTAAAAAAATCTATAATTGGAAAATTTTGCAACTTTGCAAATTACCTGAAGAGTATCACACAAAAATTTGACTCTAGAGATTTCGTCTTGCCTTTTGGTTATGTTAATTTTGGTTTTTGATCTATCAACTCTGGACTTCAACATGACCAGTCCCAAGCCTTGCTAGAGGCTGCAGGAATACACCCTGAGATCAGAGTAGTAGATTAGGTAGCTGGAGGTACTTTTCATGGTTCCTGATGGGAGCTGGGAAGGGTCGCTTTTGCAGTGAATGAGCTTAGAGGAATTTTGTGTTAAGGTTTAGCTCCTACTCCTGCACTACTTGTGATATTATCCTCAGTCTTCCTATGACTCTGGTTAGATGGGAATAGTTTCTAATGAAACTTTTCATTTGTGCTCATATGTAAGAAAAATAAAAGAACTTCTGAAATACAGATATTTTAGAAGCATGTTCTGTTTAAACCTTTCGCTTAGACTCTTCTTTGCACAATTTATTTGGATAGTCAGTCCTTTTTTCCATGCACATAAAAAAAAGTGATCTCTAAAGCAATCATCCTAAGTGCTCATAAGTTCCAAATTAGTGGCATCTGAATTAATGAGATTTTACTGCACATTTGGTATAATACATCTCTAGTATTTGTGCCTGATGAATTTTTGCTCCTAGTAATTAGGTGCTATTTAATTATAGTTTAAATTCTTTAATATCACCTAGTTTAATGGCTATATTAAGTACTATTTTGAGAGTTGAAGCGATTTGCCTAACATCACAAATTTAGCTTTGGAACAGAAAATATCATTTATTTTTTCCAGCTTGTTACTAGTGAGAATTAAGTGCGGGTGCAATCATATATTATTATATAAACTGTGATTTTGATGTAGACAAGATAGCATATCTCTGACTGTGTGTGTTGCATGTAACACTTAGCATATGGTGACTCCCAAGTATTAATGTGAGATGTGTTTGCATGTGCACCAGAGCAAGTGCAATGAGATAAACTAGAAACATGTTGTATTTCCTAAGAAGTATTTTAAGTTGATTTTTATTCTTCTGAGAATAGAGATGAAATGATCAATTTATTCCTGATACACTACATGATGGTTGCTGATTTCTACTGGATATTGGCTGAAAATTGGAAGTGGGGATTGTTGGTGCTGAATCATATATCTCAATTACAGCACACACACCAGTGAACTTCAGATTTTACATTGGAATGTGACATGTCAAAAGTTTTGAGAAGGCTGACCTATGATACTTATAAACATGGTTTCTTAACCTTCTACTTTAAAATACCTATACAGTATAGTCATAGAAAGGTGCAAAATAAATGTACAAAGATGTCCCTTCCCTAATGTTAACATCATTCATAGTTATAATGCAATATCAATACTAGGAAATTGACATTGGTACAATCAACAGCACATATTCTGATTTTACCAGTTATACTTGCACTCATGTGTGTGTGTATATGTGTGTTTGTGTGTGTGTAGATCTATGCTACTTTATCATATTCATAAATTCACTAACCACCACTACAATGAAGAAGCTTAATGTACCTTGGCCACAAGGTTCCCCTGAGCTAATTATTTATAGCCACACCCTCCAAACCCATTCCAATCATTAATCTACTCTCTATCTCTACAATTAGAATATTCTACACATTTTATATAAATGGAGTCATACACTATGTTGCCTTTTGAGATTGGCTATTTTCATGCAGTGTGATTTTCTTGTGGTCCATTCAAGTTATATCTGTCAGTAGTTCATTCCTTTTTATTGTTGATAAGAATTGAAGTAGCCCCTGAAAAAGAAAGAGAATCATAGGAAGCAAAAGTAGGTGATGGAACTCTCCAGGAGCCCTGAGGGAGGGGGAGTCAGGAGACTGGTGAAACACAAACAATGTAATTTTTCAGCTCTTGTTGAATCTGCCCAATGGACCTGATTGAACTCTGCAGGCTTCTGGTGTATAACAAGCTACTCCAATGTCAGTTTCCTGATTGGTTCACACTGCATGCCACAATAAGCACACACATCAACCAAGAACTTCCTGCTTTATAAGTGCATAAAAGTGCGTAAAATCCAAGCCAGGCAGCTAAGGGCAAGTGCTACTGACTGCTGGAGCTTCCCTCACTCCTAGCTTATCCGATGCCAACTGCAGGAACTTCTTCAACATTGTGAGTAATAATCCATATGTACTACAGATTGTTTAGCTCCAAATCCCTCGAAGGACATGAGGATACTTTCTAGTATAATTAGGCCATTATAAGCACAGATGCCATAACCATACTGAGGAAGGTAATTTTTTACCTCTCTCAGAAAAAATATCGAAGTGTGTAACTTCTAGGTCTTTTGGTAAGCTCATTTTTAGTTTGTAATGGACATTTTATAACTTCCATTGCTTTCCAGAGTGGCTGTAGCTCTTCCATTCCCATCAGTAAAATCTGAGTGACTACTTTCTCTGCATTTTCACCAACATTTAGTGTGATGACACAGTTTCAGTGTGGGCATTTTTCTAGAGCTCTAGTGAGTTCTTGTGTGGTTTTAATGTACATTTCCCTAATGGTTAGGGATTTTGAACTTTCATGTGCTTCTTTGCCATTGGTTTATCTCCTTCAGCTAAATGTTTCTTCATGTCTTTTCTACCTCTTATAGTTAGATTGCTTATTTTGAATTTTGAATTTTGAAAGAACTTCATCTGATCTCAATGCAAGTCTGTTGTCATCTATGTAATCTGCGAATATTTTCTTTAATTCTCTAGTTTGTACTTTCATCTCTTTCAGGAGGTCATTTACAGGGTGAAAGTTTTTAATTTTTATAAGGTCCAGTTTGTCACATTTTCCTCTCATTGATTCTTCTTTTGATGTAAAGTCTAAACATTCTTTGCCTAGTCTTGAGTCTTGAAGATTGTCTTCTATGATTTTCTAGAAATGTTATGGTTTTAGATTTTTAAAAAAGATTTATTTTATTTATTTGAAAGAGTTACAGAGAGAAGTAGAGACAGAGAGAAAGGTCTTCCATTTGCTGGTTCACTCCCCAGATGGCCACAATGGCCAGAGCTGCACCAATCCGAAGCCAGGAGCCAGGAGCTTCTTCTGGGTCTCCCACCTGGGTGCTTGGGCCATCTTTTGCTGCTTTCCCAGGCCATAGCAGAGAGCTGGACTGAAAGAAGAGCAGCCGGGACTAGAATCAGCGCCCATATGGGATGCTGTTGCTTCAAGCCAGGGCTTTAACCCACTGCACCACAGAGCCTTCCCCTGTTTTAGATTTAAGTTTAGGTTTTAGATCCATTTCTAGTTAAATTTTGTGTAAGATGTGATGTTTATAGTTAGGCTTATATCTTTTGTCTACAGCTGTTGCATTACTACACCACCATTTTTTGAAAACATTATTCCTCCTCCACTGAATTATAGCATGATTTTTTTAAAAGCAACACATTTAGCCCATAGGGAAATTAGACACCCTGCATAATAATGTTTAAAAATGTTTGAATGCCTACTGTGTTGCTAATCAGGGGAGAAGACTCATTTGGACAGTTCTGTATTTTCATTTTAGAAATACAGAAACTAAGTTTTGGAAAAAAAATATAAATGATTTGCTAAATTTCGTAAAGGTAGCACAGTGCAAAGAGAAATTGAAGTCATGTCTATATGACTTGAAAGTCCACAATGTGCTTAATAATAGCATATCTCTGACTGTGTGTGTTGCATGTAACACTTAGCATATGGTGACTCCCAAGTATTAATGTGAGATGTGTTTGCATGTGCACCAGAGCAAGTGCAATGAGATAAACTAGAAACATGTCCTATTTCCTAAAAAGTATTTTAAGTTGATTTTTATTTTTCTTTTCTTTAAAGATTTATTTTATTTATTTGAAAGTCAGACTTACACAGAGAGAAAAGGAGGGAGGGAGGGAGGGAGAGAGAGGGGAAGAGAGAGGGAGAGAGAGAGAGAGGCCTTCCATCCACTGGTTCACTCCCAAATTGGCCACAACAGCCTGAGCTGGGCCGATCCAAAGCCAGGAGCCAGGAGCTTCTTCCAGGTCTCCCATGTGGGTGCAGGGGCCCAAGCACTTGAGCCATCTTCTGCTTTCCCAGGCCACAGCAGAGAGCTGGATTGGAAGTGGAGCAGCTGGGACTAGAACCGGCGCTCATATGGGATGCTGATGCCGCAGGCGGAGGATTAACCTACTGCGCCATGGTGCCGGCCCCTCAACGCCTGTTTTTACACCTGCATGTGGAGATTGCAGGGCAGTACAGTCAGCCAAGTGTGCCTTAGAACCTCATACCCATCCTAAGAGAGCACTTCCACACCTCAGGCATCTGTTACCTTCATTGTGCCCAAACAAACCTCCTCTCACATCCCAAACATCCTGGAGGGACACAGCTGAATCAAGAACAAAAAATCTCGGGGCTGGTGCCTGATTTAGTGGGTAAAGCCACCATCTGTAGCACCAGCATCCCATATGGGTGCTGGTTTGAGTCCCACTGTTCCACTTCCAATCCAGCTCCCTGCTAATATGCCTGGGAAAGCAGTGGAAGATGGCCTAAGTGCTTGGGTCCCTATCTATGTGGAAGACCCAAAGGAAGCTCCTGGCTTCCTTTGGGGAGTGAACCAGTAGATGGAAGATCTTTCTTTCTCTTTCTCTGTAACTCTGCCTTTCAAATAAATAAATACATCTTTTTAAAAAACTGAGAACAAAGAATCTGGTATAATCTTGGTCCATCTGTCTTCCCTCCTTTGATCTCTGTATTCTCTCTATGAACTGGGACTCCCTCCAGACCTCAATGAAATGAGACAATACAGTGAGAGAAATTTCCCAGTGAGCCAGCCCTAGCTGCAATCTAAGTAGTCTTGTTCTGGTTGCCCAGTAGTGTGGTGGCACCACAGTTCTATGTCTACTCAGACCCCCTGGCTCAAACTTTAGCTAAAATACCAGCCAGTAAAACACCTCAAAAATGGACAAAACCTCCATTTTCCCCATAAGTAAAGTGGGGGGCAAGATTGGGTAAATTTGAGGATTGGGAAGGCTGATAAAGGTTAGAAGGTGGAACTAGACTGTTTGGACTCAAAAACTGGTCTTGCTACTTTCTGGTCCCTCGGTTTCTTTGTCAGTTAAGAGCTGTATGCTGATGTCTCTTATTTTATGTGAGAAAGAAATGGAATTACATGAAGTGATCATCAATATGCCTGACTCATGGTAAATTCAATAAATAGGAATTAAAATATTACTTATTAATTAATAAGCAATATTACTTATTAATACTTCCACCCACTCTGTATACCTCTTGCCTGACTCCCTCTCTGTGCCTTCTTCCGACTTGCGTGGATCTTGAAAGATGAGTGCGAACGGAAACCCAGAAAACTTTGTTGTGTTGAAGAAAGCCCACCTGGAACGTTCCCTCATACTGAGAAATCTCTTTCCTTCGTATGCACAGTTTAGAATAAAGTCTTCTTTTGCTAGGCACTTTCTAATTGTTTCTCATCCTGCTTTAACCAAAGAAGAAAATCATGTTCAAGTAGTATTTATTTTCTAGTCCCCAGCCATCACCAGAGCTAACACCTGTCCTAGTTCCAGCTCTGGTAAACTCTGGCAATCCTCCTCAAATGGACAGCATTAGGAGCCTTGTCACTTTCACAGTGCCTTTTGCCTGAAGCCACCACAAGCACCTCACACTACACATATTGTGAGTGGGCTGCAGGTGACAGGCTGTTTAGCATCTATGCATGCTGGGGCTCAGGTGCTATAGGGCTCCAAGGGTGGTCATGTTTCACTTTCACCCCTGCCCCTGCCCTCATCATTTTTATTTCTACTTTGTGGATATTTTCCATTGCTGAAACTTTGTTTTAGCCATGATCTGAATATAACCCTGTATAGGAAAAAGGGATGCATTTTTTTTTTGTAATTTGAGAAGCAGAGAGAGAGACAGACAGACAGCTAGCTCCCATCTTCTGGTTTACTTCCCAAATGCCTGAAAAGGCCAGGGTTGAGCTGGGGCTAGAGCCAGGAGCCAGGGACCAGGAGCGTAATCCAAGTCTCCTGCATGGGTGGCAGGAAACCAATTACTTGAACCATCACTGCTGCCTCCCAGGCTCTGCATAGGCAGGAAGCTGGAGTCAGAAGCCAGAGCCAGGATTTGAACCCAGATACCACAATGTGGGACACATGGATCTCTATAAGGGTAAATGCCACACCTATGACAATGATTTTATTTATTTGAGAGGCATATTGGTGGGGGGGGGGGGAGAGAGATTGTATGTGTGCATGTATTAGCCCCTGTCTGCTGGTTTGCTTTCCAAATTCCCACAACTGTTGAGAATGGGCCAGGCCTAAAACTGGAAGTTGGGAACTTCATCCAGATTTCCCACATAGGTGACAGAAACCCAGTTACTTGGCCATTACTTGCTGCCTTCCATGATAAAAATTAGCAGGAAGCTGTTTTCTGGAGCTGGAGCCAGGTATCCAAAGCCAGGGAATCCAAAATAGGATGTGGACATCTTAACCAACATCTCAACCACTAGGCTGAAAGCTTGCTTCTCGTGATATTTTCAGATCAGAGCACAAATTGTGGCTCCATCCCAGAAGGTGACAGGGAACGTCTCTCTGTTTGATGACTAAATTAATTTTGTTGAACATCTATATCCCTTATAAACTGAAGAAAATTTGAATCTAAAACCACTATTGCCTAAAGAGACAGATTTAGGGATAACTCCATCTGCAGTGTTTGATTGCAAAACTATTAAGGAAAAAAAACTCATTGTAAGATTCTTTTAAAATTTAGATTTGAGATGGGGTAAATGTAAGCTTTTAGTTTAAATTGACGTTCAGGATATGCTTCTTTGAAAAGCTAGAGTGGTTCTTTTTGTTTTAAAATTTATTTTTATTTATCTGAAAGGCAGAGATATGGAGGGTGGGAGGGAGATGTAGGTGGAGGGGGCCCAAGGACTTGAGCCATCTTCTGCTGCTTTCTCAGGTGCCTTAGGATCAGAAGCGGAGCAGCCGGGACTCGAACCAGCACCCATAAGGGATGTCAGAACTGCAGATGCAGTTTAACCTTTTATGCCACAGCACAGACCCCGCTAGAACAGTTTGAACACTAAAAATCTTTATCATATTATTTCTAATAACCGTTATGCATTGGCAATATTTCATGAATATTTATTTATTAAATAGGAGATTGTGGCTACTTATTTTATAAATCTAAGAAAGGTTCAGTTTGGCTCATTTAAAATCTGAATAAAAACTACTGGAAACACTTGATAAACCTGTGAATTGAAAATTATTAGAGGAGAAGGCTTCAGTTAGCCATAGGTTTGATGATTCTAGAAATGAAATAAAATTATGCAGAAATGATGAAGAATGGGATCAGGCAGTTGGAGTGAAAATGATGTCAAAGTCAATGCATTATTATGAAGGTGGGTGTGGCTAGTTGTAAGATTTATTTGTAGAACTCTTTATTTAGTGGAGCTTTAAGCCTTTGGTGATAACATAAATTAAAAATGTTATCTAAAAATATAAAATAGTAAGTTAAAAAAAAGTTTGCCCCCAAACAGAGCACTTGCCTTCAGTAACCCAATTCAAATTGTCTTAAGCACCAAAAGAGAAGTATTAGCACAACTGACTAAAACAATGCAAGAAATAACTAGATCCAGGAGCTCGGATGATGTCCTCAGAATGTGTCCTCTCCTGGTCCCTGACACTGCTGTCCTGATGTCAGTTTCACTACTGGGCAGACCCTTCTGATGAGTCGAGGTAGTTTTGAGAGTTTCAGGCTTAAACTCACTAGCTTAGCGATTCCATTGGGGAGAAAATGCCATGGATGGGTGTGTCAGCCACATTCTGACATCCAGTCTCAGTTACCTGATTTGGATCATCAGGCTGGCCCTGAGAGAGATAGAATCACAGTCGTGAGTGCTTTAGATGTGCTGTTTGACCTCCTTGTATCGACTGGCATAGAAATACAGCAGGGGTGTTTCCCGGGAGGAATGTGAGAGTATGTTACCAGAAAGGGGATTGGCTACTCAGAAGACAGAATCCACCCGTGCATCCTCCGACACCCATTTGCCACGAGTACATGTGGAAGGTGCAGGACAGGAGAAAGGCAGACAATGAGCAGCTAGGATCCTGAAAGACAAACAGAAAAAGGAAAAACCTGCCTGAGGCCCATCGCACACACTCAGACACAAAGGGGCAGAATGACATCAAGGCTGCTGATGGCAAAGCATGCACCCCAGTGGACCCAGCATGAAGCCCTGCTGTGCAGAGGTAATAAATGGCTCTCTAAATATCTATTTTTCTTACAATTTCTCTATATCCCACATTTACACTGAGACTATTTTATTAATGTTAAAGCTCATAATAAATTCATTCATAAAAAAATATCTCCAGCCACAGACCATACCTTCTCAACACCTGTAGCCATGTCGCTGCCTCTTTTGTCCTGGATATGATTCTAATCCAGACTTCTCCATGTGTGAATTGTGTCACCCGGAGCAAAACTGGCTCTCAGTGTGACTGTCTGTGGAACTGGGATAAGAATAATGTCATCTGCAGAGTTTTGTTGTCACAGCACCTGACAGAGGATAAGCAGCCGGCTGGAACAATTGATTGGCCCTTTTAGTTTCATTTGGAAATGTTCTCAAAGTCAGTCTTTTTGTAGAAGACATGCTTGCTTGTAGTCAAGTATCATTTCTAGCCTAAGGCATACCTGCTTATAGTATTGCAAGAAGCTGTAATACTCCAGTGCTCAATATTAGTGATTTAGGATCAGAAAATGAGTAACAGTAATTCTAGCTCAGCCTGGCCCCTCCACAGTATGCCCCCCTTTACCTGTCCAGGCAGCCTAGGAATAACCCAGGACATTCCTATTGTCAGGAGACTAGCTCTATTGCAAAAACATTGAAGTACTCAGTCAGCTACAAGTTATCTTCATATTTTAAAATTTCTATTATTTCTTTTTAAGGTGTCTAGCCCTATGGCAAAATAAAAATTGCTTTGGTGAGGATTTAGACAGGAATTCAGAGAAGGAATTTTCTAGCCAAATTGGGCAAGCCTAAGTGATCCTTTAGTCATTTTTCTAGCAATTTCCTTCTTCCCTGGAGCCTGACCCTGCAGGACCAGGATCTATTTTTCAAGTCAATTACTATTCATAAAGGGCATAATTACATAAAAATCAGAAAAAGAACTCCATTTCTCTTATTATGGTAATGTAATGGTAATTTTTGAAATACCTACAATACATATGATAGAAATGGCATTTGCTTTCTTTCAGCTTCTCATTGTTTTTAGTTTAATACTGTACCATTCCCAAATCTCCAATTTATCAGCAAAGCAGCCTTAAAGGCAAGGTGTAGATGATTTTGAAGCAAGAAAACAAAACAAAACAGCTTGTAGCACACCATTGTGGCTACTCTATTTCTCACTGGTTAACATTTAAATGTCTCCCCAAGAATTCAAATGTGGGCAAGTCTGGAGTGGTGACTGTAGATGACAGTAGCTTGAGCTGCCCAAGCTTGTTCAGTGTCACACTCTCAGCTCCTATACCTGACTCCTAATTTTGACATTTCCTGTCCTTCCTAGCTAACTTTTTCAGTGTTCACTGTGACTGTGTGTTAAGTGCTGTAACACATTTTCTCATTCAATCTATGCAGCACTTCCCTGCCAAGAGCTCTGTGATTCTGTTCTCTTGTCATTGTCATTCCATTTCTTCAGGTCCTTCAGTAAGCATTCCCTGAATGGCCATTCTAGGCCAGGCCATATCCTATGTGCTATGGATACAGCAATGAAGAAAACAAAGACTTGAGTTTCCAGGGGTTAGAAACACAGTAAGTAGAAGGATTAGGTGAAGGATGAGAAGAGGTCAGGAGGATGAAGTTTTTCATTTTTTTTTTATTTGAGAGGCAGAAAGAGAAAGAGAGAGAGAGAGACAGAGAGAAAGAGACAGAGACAGAGAGACAGAGACGAAGCTCTCCTATCTTCTGGTTCACTCTCCAAATGCCCACAATGGCTGAGGCTGGACCAGGTTGACACTGGGAGTTGGGAACTTGATCCAAGTGGCAGACATGCAACCACTTGAGCCATGACCACTGCCTCCCAGGGTGCATAGTAACAGGAAGCTGGAGTCAGGAGCTGGAACCAGGCATTCAACCAAACATTCTAATGTAGGATTTGGGTATCTGAGCCAGCATCTTTTTTTTTTTTAAGACTTATTTATTTATTTATTTGAAAGGCAGAATTACAGGGGGAGAGAGAGAGACAGACAGACAGAGAGACAAAAAGGCCTTCCATCAACTGGTTCACTCCCCACATGGCCGCATTGGCAGGAGTTGCACCCATCTGAAGCCAGGAGCCAGAAGCCAGGAGCTTCTTCTAGGTTTCCCATGCAGGTACAGGAGTCCATTTGGGCCATCTCCTACTGCTTTCCAAGGCTGTAGCAGGAAGCTGGATCAGAAATGGAGCAGCTGGGACTCGAACCAGTGACCAAATGGGTTGCCAGCACTGCAGGCATTGGCTTCACCTACTACACCACAGTGTTGGCCCCTAGCCAGCATCTTAACCATGAGGTTAAATGCTTATCCTGGGAGATGATATTTAAACAGAGAATTGAATGGTTGATCTCAGTTAGCAGATAAGAGTTTCAGACACAAGAATCATTATGTACAAAGGCAATGGGACAGAAGTAATTTAAGGAGCAAAGCATGGCACCTGCAACTGGAATATGCTGAGAGGGTTGGAAGTATGTGAGCTGGAATGGGGGTGGGGCAAGGCTTTTTAGAGAGCTCTGCATCTCTGAGCTTAAGGGATGCTTACATGGGTGACATCAGAGGAGTGACATGATCTACCTGTGAGGAAACTGAAGCAAAAGGGGATGTTAGGCAAATTAACAATTTCACACTTACAAGAAGCCCAATAGTCCACTGTCACAAAACCTCAAATGTTTATAACTTATAGTCACAGTTTAGCTTCTCAATGACACAAGTAATAATGCCACGTATATGACATGTCCTTAAGAAGCTTATAAAAACTGCATAATATTAAAAATATGCATGGATTTCAATATTGCTTCACAATAAAACAAACTTACTTTTTTTAGAATGCTTTTATTTAAAAAATACAAATTTCATAGGTACAGCTTTTGGAATATAGTGGTTCTACTCCACATACCCGCCCTCCCACTACCAAACCGTCCTGCCTCCTACTCCGTCTCCCATCCCATTCTTTATTAATACTCATTTTTGATTGTCTTTATATATAGAAAATCAACTCTATACTAAGTAAAGATTTCAACAGTTTGCACCCACAGACACATAAAGTATAAAGTACTGTTTGAAGACAAGTTTTACCATTAATTACAGCACATTAAGGACAGAGATCCTACATGGGAAGCAAGTACACAGTGACTCCTGTTGTTAATTTAACAAATGACACTCTTATTGAGGCTCTTGTCATGAGCTGCCAAAGCTATGGAAGCCTCTTGAGTTCACAAACTCTGACCTTATTTAGACAAGGCCATAATCAAAGTGGAAGTTCTCTCCTCCCTTCAGAGAAAGGTACCTCCTTCTTTGATGGTCCCTTCTTTCTGCTGGGATCTCACTCACAGAGATCTTTTGTGTGGACCATTTTTTGCTACAGTGTCTTGGCTTTCCATGTGTGAAATGCTCTCATGGGCATTTTAGCCAGTTCTGAATGCCTTAAGGGCTGATTCTGAGGCCAGAGTGCTGAAAAACTTACCTTTAATTCCATTTCCCGGCCAGTTCCATGGCTCACTAGGCTAATCCTCTGCCTGTGGCGCTGGCACCCCTGGTTCTAGTCCCAGGCAGGGTGCCGGATTCTGTCCTGGTTACTTCTCTTCCAGTCCAGCTCTCTGCTGTGGCCCGGGAAGGCAGTGGAGGATGGCCCAAGTGCTTGGGCCCTGCACTCGCTTGGGAGACCAGGAGAAGCACCTGGCTCCTGGCTTTGGATCGGCGCAGCGCTGGCCATAGCTGCCATTTAGGGGGTGAACCAATGGAAGGAAGACCTTTCTCTCTGTCTCTCTCTCTTACTAACTCTGCCTTTCAAAAAAAAAAAAAAAAAAAGAAAAAAGAAAAAAAGAAAAAAACCACTAGGCTAATTCCATTTCCCATGAACTTTCTGACGTCTCCTTGGGTATGCTCTACTGTTGTTTCTATAAGTAAATTTAATCCTCACAACTAATGTCTTTCTGTTGAGATCTCCTCACTTAAAATCTCAATTGACTTGCTTCACACTTTCTTCCTTGAGTTAATTGTTCAAAACTCTGCCCTTCCATCCACATACCCAGTTAATTATCCCCCACAAGGCTGATTAGAGCTCTCAATTCTTTTCCAGTGCTCCTGGTTATTATTCTGGATTTGGGCCTCATCTACACCATTTTCCCAGGATTTCTAACCCTTTGACAATCTAGTACCAAATGACCTTTTCAGTCTCATCCCTGATGCCTCAAATTTGATGACATACCTATTTTTGTGACAATACCAGGATGTTTTGATTCTAACTGTCCTGTAGTATGTCTTAAAATCTGGTATTGTGATGACTCTGGCTTTGTTTTTGTTGTTTACGATTGGTTTTGGTATTTGGGGTCTCTTGTGTTTCCGTATGAATTTTTTTTTTTTTCTTACAGGCAGAATGGATAGTGAGAGAGAGAGAGAGAAAGGTCTTCCTTTTGCCGTTGGTTCACCCTCCAATGGTCGCCACGGCTGGCACGCTGCGGCCGCGCTGATCCGAAGCTAGGAGCCAGGTGCTTCTCCTGGTCTCCCATGGGGTGCAGGGCCCAAGCACTTGGGCCATCCTCCACTGCACTCCCAGGCCATAGCAGAGAGCTGGCCTGGAAGAGGGGCCACCGGGACAGAATCCAGCGCCCTGACCGGGACTAGAACCCGGTGTGCCGGCACCGCTAGGTGGAGGATTAGCCTATTGAGCCGCGGCGCCGGCCTCCATATGAATTTTAGCATTGTCTTTTCTGGATCTGAGAAGTATATAATTGGTATTTTGATTGGGATCACATAAAATCTGTAAATTGCTTTCAGTAGTGTGGACATCTGAATGATATTAATTCTTCCAATCCACAAGCATAGACAATTTTTCCATTTTTTTGTGAGTGTCTTTTTCTGTTTCTTTCTTTAATGTTTTGTAATTTTCATTGTGGGGTTCTTCCACCTCCTTGGTTAAATGTATTCCAAGGTATTTCTTTATTTTTATTTTTTGTAGCTATTGTGAATGGGACCATATTAGAAGTTCTTTTTCAGCTATGACATTGTTTGTGTATACAATAGCTATTTATTTTTGTGTGTTGATTTCATATCCTGCCACTTTACCAAACTCCCTTATGAACTGCAGTAGTCTCTTAGTAGAGTCCTTTGGTTCACCTGTATACAGAATCATGTCATTGGGAAAAGGGATAATTTGAATTTGTCCTTTCCAATTTGTGTCCCTTTGATTTCTTTTTCTTCCCTAATGGCTCAGACTAAAACTTTCAGAACTCTATTGAACAGCATTGGTGAGAATGGGCATCCTTGTCTGGTTCTGGATCTTAGTGGAAAAGCTGCCAACTTTTCCCCATTCAATGCAATGCTGGGTGTGCGTTTGTAATATATTGCCTTGATTGTGTTGAGGAATGTTCCTTCTACACATAGTTTGCTTCAGATTTTTATCATGAAAGGATGTAGTATTTTATCTAATGCTTTCTCTGCATTGATTGATCTAATCATATGATTTCTATTCTTCAATTTGTTAATGTGATATACCACATGTATTGATTTGCATTTGTTGAACCATCCCCATATACCAGGGATAAAGCCCATTTAGGCCCAGTGAATGATCTTTCTATTGTGTTTCTGGATTTGATTAGGTAATATTTTGTTGAGGATTTTTGCATCTATATTCATCAGTGATCTATAGTACTCTTTCTCTGTTGTATCTTTTTTTCTGGCTTCAGAATTAAAGTGATGCTGGCCTCATAGGAAGAGTTTGGGAGGATTCTCTCCCTTTTGATTGTTTTTGAACAATTTCTGAACAATTGGGATTAGTTCTTTAAAGGTTTCGTAGAATTCAGAGTGAAACCATCCGGTGCTGGTCTTTTCTTCGTTGGAAGAGTCTTTATTACTGATTAAATCTCCATCTTGGTTATTGATCTCTTTAGGCTTTTAATTTTTTTTGTGCTTCAATTCAAGAAATCTTCAGAAATCTGTCCATTTCTTCTAAATTTTCCAATTTGTTGGCATATAGCTATTTGCAGTAATTCCTGATGATTCTTTGTATTTTTGTTGTATCTGCTTTCACATTTCCTTTTTCAGCTCTAATTTTATCAATTTGGGTCTTCTCCCTCTTTTTTTTTTTTTTTTTTTTTTGATTAGTTGAGTCATAGTTGAATCAATTTTGTTTGTTTGTTTTTTTGTTTCCAAAAAAACCAGCTCTTAATTTACTGATCTTTTTTATTTGTTTTGGTTTTATTTCTTCTCTATTTTTAATTATTTCTTTCCTCCTACTAATTTTGAATTTGCTGTGTTCTTGTTTTTCTAGGTCCTTGAGACATATTGATAGCTCATTTATTTGATGCCTTTTCAATTTCTTTTGTAGGCACTAAGTGTTAAATAAACTGTGCTTTTTGTACTGTTTCTGCTGTATCACATAAGTTTTAGTATGTTGTATTGTCATCTTTATTCATTTCCAGAAATTTTTTGTTTCCATTTTGAGTTCTTCTATGACTCACTGTTCATTCAGGAGCATGTTGTTCAATCTCCATGTGTTTGCACATTTTCTAGAGATTCTTAATTTGTTAATATGCAGCTTCATTCCATTGTGGTCAGAAAAGATACATGATGTGATTTGATTTTTTTTTAATGTGGTGGGATTTGCTTTATGGTCTAGCATATGATCTATCCTAGAAAAATTCCATGTACTGATGAAAAGAATGTGTAAAAAAAGCTGTGGGGTCAACTATTGTGTAGATATCAGTTAAATCCATTTGGTCTAAAGTATAGATTAGCTCTGTTGTTTCTTTGTTGGCTTTCTGTCTACTTGATCCGTGTATTGATGAATGTGGGGTGCTGAAGTCCCCAATTACTATTGTATTGCAGTCTATGTCTCCCTTCAGATCCATTAACATTTGTTTTAAATAGCCAGGCATCCTGGTATTGGGTGCATATAAATTCATTATAGTCACATCTTTCTGTTGAATTGATCCTTTATTCATCAGAATGCTCTTTGTCTCTTTTAACTTTGTTTGTATTAAAGTCTATTTTGTCTGATATAGGATGATTACACCTGCTTGGTTTTGGTTTCCATTAACATGAAATATCATTTTCCATCCTTTCACTTTCAGTCTGAGTGTGTCCTTCTTGGTAAGGTGTGTTTATTCTAGGCAGGAAATAGATGGGTCTTGTTTTTTAATTCATTCAGCCAGTCTGTATCCTTTTTTATAAAAAAAAAAAAAGATTTATTCATTTATTTGAAAGGCAGAGTTACAGAGAGGCAGGGCAAGAGAGAGAGGTCCTCCATCCTTTGGTTCACTCCCCAGATGGCCACAATGGCTGGAGCTGTGCCGATCTGAAGCCAGGAGCCAGGAGCTTATTCCTGGTCTCCTATATGGTCAGGAGTTCAAGGACTTAGACCATCTTCCATTGCTTTTCCAGGCCATAGCAAGAGAGCTGGATCAGAGGTAAAGCATCTGGGACTCAAACGGGTACCTACAGGAGATGCCGGCACTGTAGGCGGTGGCTTTATCTGCTATGCCACAGCACAGGCCCCTAGTCCATATATTTTATGGGGAATATAGTCCATTTACTTTCAAGGTTATTATTGATAAATAACAATTTGGTCCTATAATTTTTCCATACATATTCCTATTGTTTGCTTTGGATTTCCTTTGCACTTTTACTAGGAGATATTCTGCCTTCACATTCATTCATAATGATGCCTACTGTTGTGTTTCTGTGTGTAGTACATCCTTAAGAATCATTTGTAAGGCTATACAAGAGATGACAAATTCTTTAAATTTCTATTGTTTTGGAAGGTCTTTATTTTTACCTTCATTTATAAATTAAAGCTTTCCTGAGTGCAGAACTCTGGGTTGATAGTTTATTTCTTTTAGGACTTGGACCGTGTGTCTCCATTCTCTCCTATCCTGTAGGGTTTCTGATGAAGTATCACATATTAGTCTAATTGGGGATCCTCTGAAATTAATCTGGTGTTTCTCTCCTACATATTTCCTACATATTTTATAATTTTTTTATGTTTTACTGTTTAAATTTTAACTACAATGTGTCTTGGTGAAGTTGTTTTCTTTTCTTTCAAAAGAGAGACCAAGCCTCTGAGGTCTGGCAGTCTAGGAGTATTCGTATGTCTTAAGCACCTTATCTCCAAAGAGCAAACACAGTGGTTATATATTAGCTACCATGAAGGCAGATGTAGTCTTTGTTTTTAAAGATTCATTTATTTATTTGAAAGGCAGAGATACTGAGAAAGAAGAAGAAAGAGAGAGGGAGAAAGGGGGTGAGAGAGGGAAAGAGAGAGGAAGAGAGAGGAGAGAGATCTTCCATCAGCTGGTTCACTACCCAAATGGCCACAATGGCTAGGGGTGGACCAGGCCTAAGTCAGGAGCCAGGAGCTTCTTCTGGGTCTTCCATGTGGGTGCAGGGGCCCAAGGACTTGGGACATCTTCCACTACTTTTCCAGGCACATTAACAGGGAGCTGGATCAGAAGGGGTTCCACTGGGACTCGAATCAGCACCCATATGGGAAACCAGCACTGCAGACGGATGTTTAACCTTTATGCCCCAGCATTGGCTCCAAAAATCTTTTCTTATCATATCTATTAGGAGTTCTATATGCTTGCTATACTTAGATGTCCCTTTTTTTTCTCCAAATTAAGGAAGTTTTCTGCTATTATTTATCTGAATAGACCTTCTAATCCATTCTCTCTTTCTATACTTTAAGAAAGTTCTAAGACACATATGTTTGGTCATTTTATAATATCCTATAAATCTCAAACACTGTTTTCTGTTTTTCTAACTTTTTTCTTTTTCTTTTTTTTTTTTTTTTTTTGTCTAACTATTTCCAAAGATTTGTCTTTTGGCTCTGATATTTTTTCTTCCTCCTCACCAAATCTTTTGTGAGGCTTTCCACTATATTTTATATTTGACCTATTAAATTTTTCATTTCTCATATTTCAATTTGATTTCTCCACAATATCTCTATTTATCAGCAAGATTTTTTCATATCATGTATGCATTTCTTTATCTCATGAATTTCTTTCTCTGTGTTTCTGAGTAATTTTATGATCATTCTTTTGAATTCATTTTCAGGCATTTCATCAATTTCTTTGACCTCATATTCCAATATTGGAATTTTGTTGTGTACTTTTGGTTGAGTCATGTTGTTTCCTGTTCTTGTTTCTTGCATCTCTGCACTTATTTTTAGCCATCCATGGAAACACTTGATTTTCTCCTCTGATGGCTTTTGTATTTGAACTTTGCCTTTGTGGCTTAGTAGAGGGTCTTCTCCAGGGAGCTCTGGTCAGTGTTGTAGGGTGGGGCGAGAATCCAGGGTGACATCAAGCTGGGCCCAGAGACCTAGCTACACCCCATGCCCTACTGTGCAATCACAGAATTACCACAGTCACAACACCGCAAGGCTCCCACAGTCACGAGGGGCAGGGGATCCCCTCTCAGCCCAGTGAATCTGCCTAGTCCATGGTGAGAACAGAGACATTCCCAGTGCCAGTGCCAGTGGGTGCTCCCTCTTGGCAGTTTGAGCCCAGAGCCTGTGATATGTTGAGAAGATGTGAACACCTCACAATCCTAAGTGGGTGCCCAGACCCTGTGAACACTCCCAGCCAGACTCAGTTGGTGGAGAATGTGGATTTTCCCCTCTGGTAAAATCCCTTGGTCTTAATGCCCAAGAGCTATGTAGTCTCTACTGGCATCATGATGACACTTTCTCCCTGCCGATTGCCAGGCATCCTTGTAGGGGAATGGGGAGAAAGAAATGTGTTGTCTCCAACTAGGTTAGGTGGGTACCCAGCTCCTCTGGCTAGAGCATCAGGCCAGACTCCAAGTCAGTGTGGTCTGCAAGGTTCTCCTTCAGGCAGCATAACCAGTGGTCTGTTCCCACCTCTTTCTCAGAAGCTGGCAACTCCTCCAGCCCCAGGCGGTGGGAACGGTGGGTGGTGTCCCCACTTTGCTGCTGTACATCCAGGCTTTCCATGCTGCTTCTCAGCATCCCTCTTCTTTCTGTAAAGTTGCCACTGCAAATTTCCCTCCAACTCTCCCCTAGGAATGCACTGCCTCCACTTTTCTTCTGCTGTCTTCCCCTGGTCAAAATCACCACATCTTCTCCTATTCAGCCATCCAGGCTGTATTTTGACTACACCCTATTAGTGTTTTTTATAAAAGGATTTCACTTCCCATGTTGGATCGTTTGGGATACACAGCAGACTCATAGAAGGGCAGATGTCCTAAACAGCACTCTGGCCTCAGCATCAGCCCTTAAAGCATTCAGATCTGGCTGAAGAGCCCATGAGAGTATTTTAGGCATGGAAAGCCAAGATACTATGGCAAGAAAAAAAAAAGAGGACCTAAATGAAAGATCTCTGCGAGCAAGATCCCAGTAGAAAGAATGGGCCATCAAAGAAGGAGGTACCTTTCTCTGAAGGTAGGAGAGAACTTCCACTTTGACTATGACCTTGTCTAAATAAGATCGAAGTCGGCGAACTCAAAAGGCTTCCATAGCCTTGGAAACTCCTGACTAGAGCCTAGGGAGATTACTGACACCATAAACAAGAGTGTCAAATTGTTAAGTCAACAACAGGAATCACTGTGTACTTACTCCTCATGTAGGCTCTCTGTCCTTAATGTGTTGTCCAATGTGAAGTAATGCTATAACTAGTACTGAAACAGTATTTTACACTTTACATTCTGTGTGGGTGCAAACTGTTGAAATCTTTACTTAATATATGCTAAATTGATCTTCTGTATATAAAGATAATTGAAAATGAATCTTGATGTGAATGGAAGGGGAGAGGGAGCGGGAGATGGGAGGGCTGCGGGTGGGAGGGAAGTTATGGGGGGGAAAAGCCATTGTAATCCATAAACTTACTTTGGAAATTTATATTTACTAAATAAAAGTTTAAAAAAATAAAAAAGGATTTCATATAAAGTTATATTTCTCACCTTTTTGTGAAAAAAATAATCATAACTGACATCACCAAGGTCATCTTCTTTCAAGGCTGAAGCTGAGCGGTGGCTGCCCATTTTGGCTAGAGCACGAGCTCTTAAATTTCACAGTGTCTTCCACTCTCAATAGTCAGATACCCACAGGCCTTTCTAACAAGTAGTGATTGCATGAATTTCCATTAAGAATAATAGTTATAAGTCCTTTTTGTATCCTAAGTGCCTGGATTAAAATTTCACCTCTCCCACTTACTATTTACTTACTAATATTTGTATATTAACCAGCAACTTAAAATCTCTGTGGCTTTTCTGTCAAATTTAACAGGTGTGATGATGAAATCATCATACAAATAATACATCATAGAAATCATACATACATACATCATAGAAATAATACATATAAAACATTTAGAATAATTGCTGGGCATAGAAAGCACTCAATAAACATTGACTTTTGCGGTTGATATTTGTGATTGCCACTGCTGTACCAGATAAGTTAGTATATTTCTCAAGGGGAAAATGGTTTTACAATACTATCTCCCTGTCTTTGTGTACTTTAATCCTTCTTTCCAAATGGCCTATTCATTCTTCTCTCATGGAATTCTGTCCACCTCTTAGGCCGCCTTCAAATTTCACTCCTTTGTGAAACAAACACGGGCTACTCAGTCTAAACATCATTTGTTACTGCTCTCTATTCCCTCACCTCTGATTTGTGATCGATTTGCTGTACATTCATCTACTCCCTTGCATTGCTCTCCAACTGTCATATGCTGATGTTTTCATCTTTCCAACCAAATTGTAGAATCCTACAGGAAATTCATGGCTGGTGCTGAATGGATCATGTTTCAGCTTTCTGGCAGATGGTTGACACCAATTCTATATTTTCTAATACTTATTTTCTGAAATATTATGGGGAGAGTTTTATAATGACACTTTTATTGGTCCATGATAGTAAGTTAGAAGTTCAGATTGCTATCTGATGAGTAGGATATTGAAATAGTCAGTTACAAATAATAGAGTTTTGAAGTTGAAATGGTTTTTTCACTCATTCTATTACAGGTTAAGGTTGTTATTGTGTGACATTAGTTTCATATTGGAGATCACTAGGATGTACCACTGTGTTTTGATTTACTTATTTCTTATGTTAATGAAGTTGTAAACTTAATTGGCCCATCTCTAAAAATGACTAGTTAATTAATTAGTCTCTTTGGGGTTCCAAAAGGGATGCAGGAAAATGCGTGTGTGTGTGTGTGCGGTGTGTTGAGAGTTGAGTATGATTCATACCAGGCATCCATCTTCAATATGGATAATAGAGAAACCATGAGAATTCATTGTATACTAACTTGTTGGATAAAGACGGTAAAAATAGTTGCTGGCTAAACATGATAATCAATTATAACAAGATTGAAGTACCTAAGGTGATTGATAGTGGAGGTGGAATGTTAATTTGTGAATTTTCATTAATGCCAGCAAATGCCTTCCTAGTCAAATCTCAAAAGATACTTATAGACCTAGAAAGAAGATACTTGTGGCAACATTTGTAAAATATCTGAAATAAAGTACTTTTCATATGCCTTCATGATGGAGAGGGGGCTGTAATTACTGAGGCTGCTATCTGAAAAATATTGCTGGAATCCATCTATATGAGAACCAGTGAGATCCTGTTATGGATGGGTATTGTAACTAGGGAGGCAAGCTAAAGATACATAGGGATGTTCCACTCCTAGGTTTTAGCATTAAGTTTACCACAATTAAGTCCTAGTTTTTGAAAGTGATCTTCCAGACTTTTCTAGCCTGACTCACTCTAATAAGAGCTCTGGTGTCATGTGGATCACAGAGAGTAATGAGATTATTTGATTTACCAGAGAATGCCAAATTGATCTTGCCTGCAATAATCCCACACTGTCAGCTTACACAGTGTAATAAACTGAAAAGGTAATTTGGTACTCAGACTAAAACTAGCCCTAGAAGTGGCAGCCACTTGTCCTCATTGAAAGGTGGACAGGAAATGAATTATGTAATGAATTACTTGTCACTCAAAAGATGTTTGATTTACAACAGAAAATAGAAACCATTTCAAAGAGTACCCATTTTACCAAAAAAAAAAAAAAGAAGCAATAACTCAAACAACTACTCATGAAACAGATGAAAAGGATTCATTCATCTTTAGGTCATCTGTAGCTCCCAAAATTAGATTGAAGTGGAATGATCCAATCTGAGAAATGTGAATGGATAGAGAAGGAACAAAGAGTCCCCGCTAGTTCTCAGATGAACTTCTATTAAATATTTTTCTCGTGTTAGATTTGGCTTCGAAACCTGTGATTTATGCATCTGGTTTGTGTCCAATTTAAAACATCATCCATTTACATTTATTGGTTTGGTTCTGATTATAGTAATCACTAAATCCGGATCATGAAACCCACTCACCAACTCTTCGGGCATCTAAGTATTGAGGATTGAACACTTTATTTAAGGTCCTCACATACAAGGCCTCACTAGTAGAAAACTAAATCCTCTGCTTGAGACCTTTATGGTTGTTTTCAGTTGTTTGCTTGCCTGGTTGTTTAGTGGGGGATAATAATTTATATGTTTAAGGGACCCTGAGCTTCTTGGAATTTGTTCTTTGCTGAAGATATTGACTAAAGTGTCTGAAGAAAGGATAGTTGCAGATTGGCCGATACATAAGGAAAGACTTGTCCATTCCCTCTGGCTGACATGCACTTAAATCTGTAATAAACAAAGATTTCAATTTTAACAAATATATATATATATATTTAATGAACAGAATAATGGCTAATGAATCAATTTATTGATGATTTACTACTGAATTAATTTGTTAGTTAATACATTTACTAGTAGTTTTTTCCTTTTAGAATACTAGTTCTAATTTCTACAGTACATAGAATTTATCAAAGCCAGAAAACTACATTAAAATATCTCCTAAATATTAGATTCTATCTATAAGACAGACAGTTATTCCAGCTCCTTTAAACTGGAGTATCCCTTTTAGGTATGAGAAAAACAAAAGAATGTTTATTCTCACTTGTTTTTGGATGACCTTGATAGGAACCCTAGTGCCTGGTAGCTGAAAACTTTCCACATTTTCTACATATACTTAGTGATTTACAAGGTTTTCTTTTAGTCATGGGAAAGCTATTTCTCATTTCCAGAGGTTCTCTCAAAAACAAAATCCTCTTAGTTCTGGGAACGTCATAATGCTTCAAAGAAAATACACTGGCTGCAAGACCAAGGCTTGATTAAGCTACCAAATGTGTTGGTGCCTCAGTTAGTACACCTGTAATGTGGGCATAATAGTACTTCCTATCTCCTTGCACTGTAGTGTGAAGTGTTATTATTGTCTTTTTGAGGAAATAATTTCTCTATTCAGATCATCAGTAGCCCTCTTTATTAACAGTCTTGATGTCTACCATAAGAGATAAATGTGTCATTAAATGCATTCCATTTATAAAATTATTTTTTGAATTTTTCAATGTGTACAGCCTTATCAGAGTTTCAGGTTTTTTCTAACACCATGAAATAGGGCATTTGCTGCTTTTCTACGTGGGATACCTTCCACTTGGTACTTTCAGTCTGTCACTCTTGCTCATCCTTAAAATTTAGCTAAACCTAAGTTTCTTCTTTTTTTTAAAGATTTATTTATTTATTTTATAGAGTTACAGAGAGAGAGAGAGAGAGAGAGAGAGAGGTCTTCCATCCAATGGTTCACTCCCCAATTAGCCACAATGGCAGGAGTTGCGCCGGTCTGAAGCCAGGAGCCAGGAGCTTCTTCCAGGTCTCTCTTGTGGGTGCAGGGGCCCAAGGACTTGGACCATCTTCTACTGTTCCCAGGCCATAGCAGAGAGCTGCACTGGGAGTAAAGCAGCTTCAGGCCAGGGCATTAACCCACTGCTCCACAGTGCCAGCCCCGCTAAACCTAAGTTTCTTGGGCAGTCCTTCAAAGCCCAGCCACTCTGACCCATAGTTTAAGTTAGCTTCTGCCCATCAGTAATCTAATTTCTTTTTTTTTTTAAAAAGATTTATTTGTTTATTTGAAAGGCAGAGTTACAGAGAGGCAGAGAGAGGGAGAGACAGAGAAAGGTCTTCCTTTTGTTGGTTCACTCCCCAAATGGCCGCAATGGCCAGAGCTGCGCTGATCTGAAGCCAGGAGCCAGGAACTTCTTCTGGGTCTCCCACATGGGTGCAGGGGCCCAAGGACTTGGACCATCTTCTACTGCTTTCCCAGGCCATAGCAGAGAGCTGGGTCAGAAGAGGAGCAGCCAGGACTAAAACTGGTGCCCATATGGGATGGTGGCGCTGCAGGCCATGGGGTTAACCTACTTTGCCACAGTGCTGGCCCAGTTATCTAATTTCTAACATAGCATGCTGACCTTGTTCTTGAACTGACTACAGTTAGCAGTGTTGTATTCTATGTGCTTAACATCTTCTCCCATTAGAGAGTTAACTCCCTCAAGGTGGGAACTGTGTCTGTTTTTAAATAGTGTACCCTGACTTCTAGTAGAATGCCTCAGACATGGTTGGTGTCAATGAAGAGCTGTAAATCAATGGATCCATCAACAAATGAACACTGGGCCAAGTGCTTAACAAGTATGATTTTGTTTAATACTCCAGGTATCATTTGAAGTTCATTGCCATTACAATCAGCATCTCATCAATGAGGAAATGTTCTTTTTTACATGGTAAACACAAGAAGGACTGTTATATACTTCTGAAAAGTGGCTAACCTCATACCCGAGTATGGGCTGGACTCAGTGACTTGCTTCCGAAAAACAAAGCATGGAAATATAAAAAAGGTTTAACAAAAATGGTAATTTTACACCAGATCATCTTGGGGCACATCATGTCAACCAAGTGACCAAGGTTAACATAACCAGCAATAAATACAGATGATATTGTTTACCCTGATATGACGTGATGAGAAAAACAATCATGTCTGGTATTTTCCTCCCAAACTTACAACCCCACCCTAATCAAAACTCTCACGGTCATTAAATACAAGGAAAAGTGGAAAAGGTGGCACAGATCAGGGTGCAAGCACTACAGAGATGAGGTCCTAAATGCAGTTTTTGATCCAGGAACACAAAAAGGACAAACGTGAAAAAAAGACCAGTGAGATCCTACTTCAGTCTACTCAAAGTAGAGTCCTCATGTTAATTTTGCAGTCCTGTCAAATGGGCTGAGATTGCACATCCACTATTTGAAGAAACCGATTAACGGTGGACAAGAGTTATCTGGAGTATTTTTACAACTTTTGTAAATATGAAATTGTTCAAAAATATTTTTAAGTGGCTAAATTGGTTTAGAAAGCAGGGCTGACAGTTAGTTTGTGATGGTTGGTAATGGCTGACATGATTCAGGTCAGAGAACATATTGGGTCCAGTGGGTCGGGACCTGCCATGGCTTGTTGTCAACATTTTGAGAATCTCTGCTCTGCTGTTCTGTACTTGCCTCTCTTTCTCAAAAGTCATTACAATGAATTTTCTATTTACTCTGAAGTATTTTCTTTGACATAATTTTTTTCAAAGCAGCAAGGAACTGTGTTGTGACTGGAAACGGTGTGGTTGCCATGGTGAATGTAAGTGTTCAGAGAATATTTTCATGTCGAAACTCCAGAAAATACTAATGGCACAGCCCAAGAAATCCAGGCTCCCCAGAATCGTAGCACAAATAATTAATGTGTACATGACTAGGGGAGCCTTCTGATCTACCTCACTCAGGGCATGTGAGAGTATCCGTAGAAGATTCAATGTGTCTTTCCAAATTTTTCCAGGTTCACTTGCTTTCCCCAGACAGCAACAGAACTGAACTCTGTCAGAGACATGCTATGACATCTTTATTTCCTGTGCATCTCCAGGCAGAAGAGCCCCACCAATGTAATTCTCAAGTTACTTGAGAGCTCTTCTCTGGACACTGATATCTCAGGTTCTGCTGGGCTCAGATCAGGAGTCCCAAAGAAGAGTAAGGCAGGGATTCTCAAGTGGGCTAGGGCCAGGTCTCTTAGTGTTTTGAACCTGCCCTGTGCTGTGGCAAGACTCTGGGCTGCGTTTTGAATGGAAAGGTCCTAGGCTGTCTTTGCTGATTGCTAAGTAAAAACTGTACCACCAGGGGTGTCACTGTATTTTCCAGAGATTCCTTTTCCTTTTCAGCTTAGTCTCTGTAGCCCAGTAATTAACGTTTCTGAAGTCCCCAAGTTAGATTACAAAATGAAAAAAAGAAGAATTTGTTTCACTTTTGATATCCCTTCACAAGGAATTGATAAAAAATAAAATTGTATCACCTACTTTGTCAAAGTCTGATTTCTATAGGATGATGTGTTCCTTCATGTGCTAGGACATCTTCAAGTTGTCCGTGGAAATGCACATTTTGAAAAAAAAAGTACGTTTTTCCATCTTTTCACAAATATGAAATTCACTATTGAATTATGTTTGAGAGGCAGGGTGAGAGAGAGAGAGAGAGAGAGAGAGAGAGAGAGATCCTCCATCTACCCATTCACTGCCAAATTCCCTAATTCCATTTTCACCAGGAACTTTTTGAAATGTCCTCATCAGATCATCTGCGTTGTATTTTTTAAAAGAATTATTTATGTATTTGAAAATCAGAGTTGAAGAGAGAGAGGGAAAGGCAGAGAGAGAGAGTTTCCTTCTGCTGGTTCACTTCCTAGATGGCCTCACTGGCCATGGCTGAACCAGGCTGAAGCCAGGAGCCAGAAGCTTCATCCAGGTCTCCCACATGAGTGGCAGAGTCCAAACACTTGGGCCATCTTCTGCTGCCTTTTGCAGGCCATAAACAGGGAGCTGGATTGGAAGTGGAGCAGATGGGATACCAACCTGTGCTCATGTGGGATGCCAGCATCCCATGTGATAGCTTAACCTGCTATGCCACAATGCCTACCTCTTATGTTGTATTTTGACCAAATCTGAGAATCTCTCCTATGCTTGATCTCTAAGTGATTTAATGGTTTTTGTCAATTTGTCCAAAACTAAATCTAATTGAGGGGCTGTTTTCCATTAGTTATATAATTTTGTTGGTGTTTGTATTCTTATCAGATTTTGTTTGTTTGTTTCCCCCACCCTCATGCCTTGATTACCAATGTCTTCTCAAACCTATGTCCTTGGTCCAGGAATTCGTCTAATGTGATCAAGACAGATGGCATGATTCCAGGGATGCTAGACATAGCCTGTTCTATGCATTTAAAATCTTCACAACACTGCACATTTTCATGATGTCTGTAATTTTATTGATAATGTTTATACTGTTTATTTGAATAGCAGGTTGTCCTATTTAGCCAGGAAGACAGATACTTGATAAAAGACAATATTTCTGGTTAGTCAGCATAGTACCTGCTCTTAGACGAGTACTTGTGAATTTGAGAGCTTGCTGTCATTCAGGGATTCTAGCGTGCCTCACACAGTGTTGACCCTAAAACATCATGAAGATCTATTTCTACAGTGGACACCAGTGTATCTTTTTAAAAAAAGACTTATTTATTTACTTGAAAAGCAGCTACAGAGAGGGAGAGAACAGAGGATAGAGGAGAGAGTAATCTTCCATCTACTAGTTCACTTCCCAAATGCCCACAATGGCCATGGTGGGCCAGATTGAAGCCAGGAGCCTGAAACTCCGTCTGGGTCTCCCAGGGACCCAAGTACTTGGGACATCTTCCACTGTTTTCCCAGTAGCATCAGCATGTAGCTGGATCAGAAAGTGGAGCAGCTGGGACTCAAACGGCACTCATATGAGATGTGAGCATCACAGGTGGCGGCTTAACCCACTGTGCCACAAAACCAGTGTATCTTTTTATCATGGAATTTCACTAGGATGTTAATACTTGACACATATGGTGCTCGTTAATCTCCTGTGTGCTACCATCCTGATTGATGGTCTCTTATATTTTTTTCCTGAAATGTATGTAAATATCTTGTGTAAAACTGACTGTAATCCTGCATAGTAAGTAAGGTAGAACAGATGCTTTAAAATCACACATGGTCAGCTTTGTAGTGCAGTTGGGTTAAGCTGCCACTTGCAATGCTGGCATCCATACTGAAGCACAAGTTCGAATCCCAACTTATCTGCTTCAGATCCACGCCCCTGATAATGCACCTAGGGGAACAGTGCAAGATGGCCCATGCCACCCACGTGAGAGACTTGGAAGGAGTTTCTGTCTCCTTGCAACCATCTGGCTAGTGAACAATATTTGGAAGATCTCTTGCTGTCTGTCTCTCTCACTCTCTGTCACTGCTTTACAAATAAGTAACAAATAAATAAATTTTAAACACACACACACACACACACACACACACAGTTTCTATGGGAACACTGAGGCCCAGGACTTGCTCATGGACTCGAAGTTGCTAGAAGCTGATTCTGGGAGAGATGATAGAAATTTCACCAGAAGAAAGGATTGAAGCTGAAAGCCTGGGTTACTTGCTCCAAGTGTTACAGTAAGGGAGTAGAGAATCAGGACCCAAAGTCACCCATGTTGCCCCTCACACCAGGAAACTGCCTGGGCCTGGAGAAGCAGTGGGCACCAACATGCTCATTCTTTAGTCCAGGTCTGAAAAAAAATCACTTTTTCTTCCAAGGTTCACATTGGTAGGAAGGCAGAGTCAGGAGCAGGAGGTAGAAATAGAACCCAGGCAAAGGGAGTTTAATCTTAACTGTAAAGCTGAACACCCACTCCCAGTCCAGATGTTCTGACTACACTGTCAAACTGTTTCTGAAGTGAACTGCAGAGGTGATTGTCAGGTTAGTGTATGTCGACATTTATTTTCAAATTCTTTATTTTAATGTATAGTTAAGTATATTAATATCTTTATTTTAATGTCTTTGGCTTCCAAGTAATAATGATGTACCCATTAGTAGCTCATTAATATCAATTAGGTAAAATAAAAAGTGGGTTTTTAAAAACCAACAGTAGTCTTCGTCATCCGTGGTACAGAGATTATTGAAGTTTGCAAGCCCACAAGGTAGATTCCCAACACCTTCTGCTTTGAATTACTCAAGTATGTGTCTCTGAGACAAAGAAGTGAAATGAGGCATGTGAAACAGAAAAAGAAGTGTGTTAACCACATGCTCATACAACACAGGGCAGGTAGATAGTGATCATTACAAATCACTGGTAGGATATTTTGTAGACCTTTTTAGCATAATCCTTTTAAAATAAATCTTATATCCCTCTTAGGATAGGAATCACTTATTTTGAGCTTAACATAGCTGATGAAAACATGTACGGGGTAGACCCTTGGCACAGCGGTTAACATACTTGCGATGCTTGCTTCCCATATGGGAGTGCTTGGGTTCAAATCTTGATTCTGTTCCCATCTCCAGCTTCCTGCTTATGTGTACCCTTGAGGAAGCTGGTGATGGCTCACCTTCTTGGCTCCCTCCCACCCATGTGGGAGATCCACATTGAGTTCCTGGCTCCTGGCTCCTGGCTCCAGACTGGCCTAATCCTGTTGTAATAGGGATTTGGGAGTGAGCTAGTAAATGGGAGATGTCTGTCTGTCTCTCTGCCTTTCAAATAAGTTTTAAAAATACTTAAAGTTTTAAAAATAAAAATAAGTATTTTTAAAAGTGTTTATAGAAATAACTTATCACAGGGAAAAACTTTTGACAGTCTGCTTAAACTGTTTAAAAGTTGCTTTAGTAATAGAGCATTAATTATATGTTATTCATTCAAAACCTTCATAATTTGACAAATTGAGTGCTATATCTGAGAAGACAAACATGACCATTTTTATAAAAAATGAATATATAAGTAGAATACTTTAAGATTTTGATAATTATTATGATATGCTATCATAGCATATACCTCCATGTATAATTAGCATATTTATATGAAAATGCATACAAATATTGGGATTTTTCACATAATATTCATTTTAGGAACTCATATATTGTTTTTTCTGGCAACATAAGATGTGTGTTTAATTTGGGATAATATCTACTTTCCTATTTTTATTTTCACATCATCATGGGTTTGCTTAATTTAGAAGCTCTGTTGAAAGGACTTTTATCAAAAACTCTTTCTGAGGCTGTGATCACTTAGATCTTAGTTTCCTGTTTAATTTTCCTCTGCCATTATTATTATTTTATTTTTTGACAGGCAGAGTGGATAGTGAGAGAGAGAGACAGAGAGAAAGGTCTTCCTTTTGCTGTTGGTTCACCCTCCAATAGCCGCCATGGCTGGCGCGCTGCAGCCAGCGCACCACGCTGATCCGAAGCCAGGAGCCAGGTACTTCTCCTGGTCTCCCATGGGGTGCAGGGCCCAAGCACTTGGGCCATCCTCCACTGCACTCCTGGGCCATAACAGAGAGCTGGCCTGGAAGAGGGGCAACCGGGACAGAATCCGGCGCCCCAACCAGGACTAGAACCCAGTGTGCCAGCGCTGCTAGGTGGAGGATTAGCCTAGTGAGCCGCGGCGCCGGCCTCCTCTGCCATTATTAACATGTGTTGGTTTCATTTTCTTTGTCTTAGTCATTTCTTGCTAGGAAGTCTAACCACAGCATTTTTGCTGTGTATCCCAAAGGGTCCTGGCCCTGCTGATTTCTACATCAACCTAATTTGAGAAGTCCTTCCATGTGAAAATGATCTTTCCCATGAAGGCCAACTCACTTAAATTAAAGTTGATTCTGAACGCTTGCCCAGCATCCTACCAAGAGTCGCTTTTGGATTCCTGCAAGGTCTGGACATGTCCCATTTGATGTTCCCAGTGGGAATTCTTCAAAATTGCAAAGCCTCAGAAAGAGGATTTGCTCTATTCCCACTTGAGAGAGAGAATTTTCTAGAGCACAGTGTATGGTGAAGCCTGAACCGAGTTCATCTTCAGGTCTGAGAAAGATCACATAAAACAGGAAAACAAGACCTTGGCACCGATTGGAAAGATCCTCTCTAGGAGATTTATTACAGAGCTGGCTCAAGACACACAGAGCCCTCCCTTCCCGTGGCCTGAGTTGTTGAGTGACTAAAAGTCAGTCCCCTACATGGGGCTGGATGGTTCTGACACAGCTAATTCAAGTGCCAGGCCTTCCTAGTATTGGGATGTTTCTCTCAACTCTAGTGCATTGCCTTGTATGGTTTATACCCGGAAGTCAAAATCCTGAATATTAAGAAGGAAAAGAATTTATGCAGTCTATGGATTGTTAATGTCTTGAGTTTCTAAATTGAATGGAGCTGTTAGATTATACTCCCCTGACAGAGTCAGCAAGTTTTTGTTCTTTCTGCCCATGTAACTGTTGCCCTTTAAGACATAAAATACTTCCTTCGAAGGCAAAAGAAAGCACTCCTGGTAAGAATGCCATTGGAGCAAAGTGGCCAGTATGGAGGCTGAATTGAGACAGACGTTGAATGTCATCTTTGTCATGTAGTGCCATTTAATTTACAGCCGGGATGGTCACTTAAACTTTTACATTCTGTCATAAGGTATCCTAGCAGTTGGTAGAGTGTACAGTTTGATCTTTGGCTTAAAAGAATGAGCTCAAAATATAAAATCACTTTAATTGGCGAGATCTGTAATATGTGGATTGCAAAGTTGACGGTTTTATAAGAAATGTAAGTTCTGTCTTTACACAAAAGAGTAGGTATGAGCAGGTCAACCCTAAGTAAATCACTGATGTCCCTTCAGTATCATCCCTAATGATATTGGCATTTGGCTTGTTTTTAGAAACTCGTTGAATCTTCACACCCCTCTGAGTTACATTGCGCTGCTAGTCTTTGTTTACCCAAACTTGCTTCACATTTGAAATTCTGCATGTCTAGGGCACAGGGCTGCCAACACTATGATGTGGCTTGCTAGGAGAGGCCATTCCAGAGAACACCTCCCAAGGGAAGTCTGTGGTCAGAGAAGAGGGGTGACCTAGCAGAGCCTGGGGCTGTGGGAAGGGGATAGGGAAAGGGATGCCAAGGAAGCTGGTCACCCTGGTCCAGTAATTGATCTGTGTTCTGCACCTGCCTCTCTAGAGGATGCTGCCTAACTCCTAGAGCTAAGTGTGTGATTTTAATTGGCTTGTTACCATAATTTGAAGCTATGTGTCCTGCCTGACTGGTCTTTAATGAGGCACATCCACTCTTGGGCTCAGTCAAGCAAAAGAGGCTTTGTTGGATTAATATTCTCCAGTTTCTCCTGTGAATATTGCCCACAGTGCAGGGAGGTCGGGTGTCTGATAAAAGTGGGTCTCCTGGGGATAGTCCTCTTTTTATGCAAAATATCCTCCTCCCCAGAGGATATAGCAAGAGAAAGCTGAGTTTTGCCTCACAGTAAACCAACTTTACTCAACCCAACACCACCACCATTTGTGTATATTTGTGTATTCAAATACTGAATGCGTATTTGATGCTAAGCATGTAGCATGTATAATTTTACTCAATTTATAATTTATATTTATAATTTATATTTATAATTTTACTCAGTCACAGCATACCTATGTGGGGACAATGGTGATTATGTCATCATCATTTCAGACAAGGAACTCTAAAAGCTCAAGAAACTGGGACAGGCATTTGGCCCAGTACTGAAGTCACTGCTTGGAACGCCCACGTCCCATATCAGAGCGCCTGGTTCAAGTCCCAATTGCCCCAGTTCTCATTCAGCTTCCTGCTCAGGGTTAACACCCTGGGAGGCAGCAGACAATGGCTCGGTATCTGGGTCTCTGCCACCCACTGAGGAGATGCTCCTGGAGTCAACCTGGCCAGCCCTGGCTATTATGGGTGCTTAGGGGAATGAATTTATGGTTGGAAGAGCTTTGTCTCTCTGTCTATCTGCCTTCCAAATGAGGTGAAAATGAATGAATACACTTCAAGCAACTATCACAAATTATATAGAAAGTTAAATATGAAGCTAAATTTGAAGACTAGCTGTGCTATCCAATATTTATGTGGGGGTCACAAGAATTACTGCACACCAAAGGTGGAAAAGCTTTGGACTGGTGCTCTGGCTTCCGGGGAATTTGTGTAGGGAATTTTCAGGGATTTTACTTCATGAAAAGATAAGATTTCTCTCCTGGAAATTTTGTTCTACCGCACATAGAGTGTTTAAAGGATTTCTTTTTTTAGTATTCAGGGGACAGGGAATATAACCCTTACAATTCTCTTTGTATTTTACAACTTTTCTCAATTCTACCTTCTCCTCTAAGTGCATTTTCTGTGACTCCTTGCATGTCTACACTGGGAACACAGTGGTCTACACTGGGAACACAAAAAGCACCAGATGAACTCTCACTAGACAATTGTTAGGTAATATTCCGGCTGCAAGATGTTCCTATAAATGTGAACTGGCGAATGTGGTCTCCCAATTCTGGGATTTTTCTTCTGCATGCACTCCTTAGAATAGCTCTAAGTTCCTCTTCTCTGGCAGCCCAGAAAATGCCTTAGTCTTTGTGTTGCAAATGTCCTGCCTTGTTGAAGAAGTGTTCAGAGCTGAGGCAGAGTTTCCAAATCAGACTTGTATGCACCAGCTCCAGCTGTAAAGTTCTCAGGTCTTTGACGGCCATTGTGAATCCTCCTCATTGTGGAGAAGATAACCAAAGTTTTGGCACTGAAAGATCATACTCTAATAAAGGACAGCCACCTCAGGGTACAAGAAAGCAGGAGGGAGCAGAGCATCATTTCAGTTTAAAGGAGAAAAAGCCACATTTTGAGATGTTGCCTAAACTTTGACATTTTGAAGTTCAACAGATCCAAACTGGAGGCCAAAACTGCCTGGCCCCCTTGACTTCACTCTCTGTGGGTGTTGAGAAGCAGAGGGGGCTGGGTGGCAAGTTCAGATGTTAGTTTAATATTAGAGTCCTTGAGATATTTTCTTCCTGTGCTATTTGACCTCTTTTTGATGGGTATTATCATCATTTTCCTCCCGCTGGGAGAAAATACAGTGAAGCGAATGAAAGGTAAAAGGGCTGGAAAGGAAAAGAATGGATGAATAGTGGGTCGAGGCCAGACCTCCTGACCCAGGGAG
This sequence comes from Oryctolagus cuniculus, assembly GCF_051225735.1. Taxonomy (NCBI): domain Eukaryota; kingdom Metazoa; phylum Chordata; class Mammalia; order Lagomorpha; family Leporidae; genus Oryctolagus; species Oryctolagus cuniculus. Next base: position 82,516,083 of record NC_142876.1, on the reverse strand, counting down.
GAGAGGGGCAAACGAAGCCCTTTGGTTTTCTTCCAGGAATCAAAAAACACCCACCTCTTGCCTGAGTGACATTTCCCCTCTGCTTTCCTCATGCATGTGCCCCAGGGGCTGCTCATGTCGCTTAAGCAGCGTGTTTCTTGCCGCTAGAAAGAAACCAGTCAGTTGGGTAATCATGATAATTAAAAAAGATGTAAACCTTCAGAGTGGCTGACACTAAGTCATTACACTATGCTGTCTTGCCTGACGAAGCTAACATTAATTCCAGTACCCCACTCTTGTGACATGTAAGAATTTCTAGCCAATCTGGCTTTTTCCTCTTTCCTCCCTTCCCTTCTTTTCCTTCCTTTGCTTAGCTGTCTTTTTTCCTTCCATCCCTCCCTCCTTCTGCTCCTCTAACACACTAATGCTGATGCTGATGCTGATGCTGCCTGTCCAAGGTGTTTGATATAGCATTGTTCCAGACTAGACTGCCCCAAAGTTTAACGTGCGCCTGAATTGTATGTGTGTGTGTGTATGTGTGTTGTAAAAGACACAAATTCTGATTCCGTAGGTCTGGTATGGGACCTAAGATTTTGCCTTTCTGTCCGCGTTCCAGGTGATAAAGGCACAACACTTTGAAAGGGTTCAGGACAATCGTCCAGGCACTTCTAGCACAATGCGAGACATCCAGCTGTAACGCCTCCCAAGACTGTGCTGGAACCTGTTGCTTAGAATCCCATTTGGTGAAGTAGTTCCCAGGCCAACCCTGACAAGCTTGTGCTGCTTTCCCCACTGCTGGAGAGCAGGCTTCAGTGACCTACATTCAGATGTGCAAGATCTTCAAAAAGTTCATGGAAAATGGAATTAAAAGCTACATTAACTTGGGTGTGAAAAATTCTGAAATCGGTGCATACAAAGGGTTTTCAAAAAATTTGTGAAAAATATACATTACAAAAAAAACTAAAAATGGATTTCAAAACATTTTCTGCACCTGAATACATTTATCTTTTAATTCTGATTTTTTTCCATGAACTTTTTGAGGTTCCCTCGTATTCATCCCTTTCATTGCGATGGCTGGCTGGCTTAGCCCTCTACATTGAGACAGAAGTGAGTTTCAATCTGCTCCACCACTTGCTTAAGCTACTTCCTTTATTTCTCTAAGCCCATGCTTCGAATGGGAGTGAAGGGACTGGCATTGAGTGCAGCAGGTGAGGTCATGGCCTACAATGCTGGCATCCCATTTTAGAGAGCTGGTTAGAGTCTCAGGTGTTCTGCTTCCAAACCTTCTTCCAACTAATACACCTGGGAAAGGTAGAAGATGGTCCTAGTACTTGAACCCCTGCAACTCGTGTGGGAAACCTGGATATAGTTCCTGGGCCTTGGCTTCAGTATGGTCCAGCCCCAACTGTTGTGTCCATCTGGGGAGTGAACCAGCGGATGGAAGTTCTTTCTCTTTGTCTCTCCATCTCCTCTCTCTGTATGTATAACTCTGCCTTTTAAATAAGCAAAGTAAATCTTTTAAAAATGTGCTGTACATCATGATTTAATCCTATAACTAGTACTCAAACAGTATTTTTCACTTTGTGTTTCTGTGTGGGTGCAAACTGTTGAAAGCTTTACTTAATATATGCTAAATTGATCTTCTGTATATAAAGAGAATTGAAAATGAATCTTGATGTGAATGGAAGGGGAGAGGGAGCGGTAGAGGGGAGGGTTGCGGGTGGGAGGGAAGTTATGGGGGGGGGGGAGCCATTGTAATCCATAAGCTGTACTTTGGAAATTTATATTCATTAACTAAAAGTTAAAAAAAAAATTCTAAAAAAAATGAGGCTGAAGGGTCTGGAATTGTGCTATAGTGGGAATAGCCACTGTTCTGCAACACCAGCATCCCATGTGGGTTCCAGTTTGTGTCCTAGCGGCCCTGTTCTGATCCAGCTCTCTGCTATGGCCTGGGAAAAGTATCAGAACATGGCCCAAGTGCTTGGGCCCCTGCCACCCACATGGTTGACCCGAATGAATCTCTTGGCTCCTGGTTTCAGACTGTCCCAGCCCTGACCAGAGCAGCCATCTGGGGAGTGAACTAGCAGATGGAAGACCTCGCTCTTTTTATTTCCCTCTCTCTCTTATTCTGACTTTCAAATAAATAGATAAATCTTTCAAATATATGTGAGGAATTACTTAACAGGGTTGTGAAGGAGCCCCAAAGACAGGGCTAGCTAGGAGTTAGACATTCTTGCTGCTAGTATTTTCAATGGACTCTTGTCAAAGCTGGTATTTTGTATCCAGTAAGAACATTCTGAAGCGCCTCACATCACCTATACTTGGAATTAAAAATATTTAGTGTAACATGGACCGAAGGTCAGATGATTCTCAGTATATCAGAGATCTCTCATTTCTATTTAGCAGTGATTTCCCAGTCACTGTAATCATTTGGAATTTGCTTACACTGGGTGTGAAGGATTTATCAAGAGGGCCAGGAGGCCTGTGGGGCAAGTTTGAAAGTATAACCTGGGACTTCCAAAAGCTCTTCCAACCATGAATGCACTCCTCCTGGATTAAAGCTCCCATCATTGGAGCTGAGCCTCTGAACGAAGGCCCAGAGAGAAGCTGGGAAGGCACTTCATCTCATGGGGCTGGAGTGGCACCTGGGTCATCAGCGGCTGCGGGAGGTGCTATGGATTAAACAGTAGACAAAGATCAACTGTAAATTTAAAATTTGTTGCAGTACCTGAGGGCCATTTAGCTTTCATGAGGGCTTCAGAAACTTAGCTCAGAGTGATGACAAGATAAACTGATTTTGTTATTTTTATTGAAGCCTTCTTTAATTTTTTAATTCTTTAATTTTTTAACTTTTATTTAATAAATATAAATTTCAAAGTACAGCTTTTGGATTACAGTGGCTTCCTGCCCCCCCCCTCCCCCAATAACCTCCCTCCTACCCGCAATCTTCCCATCTCCCGTTCCCTCTCCCATCCCATTCACATCAAGATTCATTTTCAATTATCTTTATATACAGAAGATCAATTTAGTATATACTAAGTAAAGATTTTAACAGATTGCACCCACACAGAAACACAAAGTGTAAAGTACTGTTTGAGTACTAGTTATACCATTAATTCACATAGTACAACACATTAAGAACACAGATCCTACAGGGAGAGTAAATGCACAGTGACTCCTGTTGTTGACTTAACAATTGACACTCTTGTTTATGGTGTCAGTAATCACTGGAGGCTCTTGTCATGAGCTGCCAAGGCTATGGAAGCCTTTTGAGTTTGCCAACTCCAATCTTATTTAGACAAGGTCATAGTCAAAGTGGAAGTTCTCTCCTCCCTTCAGAGAAAGGTACCTCCTTCTTTGATGGCCCATTCTTTCTGCTGGGATCTCACTCATAGATATCTTTCATTTAGGTTTTTTTTTTTTTTTTCCCCAGAGTGTTTTGGCTTTCCATGCCTAAAATAGTCTCATGGGCTTTTTAGCCATATTCGAATGCCTTAAGGACTGATTCTGAGGCCAGAGTGCTGTTTAGGACATCTGCCATTCTATGAGTCTGCTGTGTATCCCACTTCCCATGTTGGATCGTTCTCTCATTTTTAATTCTATCAGTTAGTATTAGCAGACACTATTCTTGTTTATGTGATCTCTTTGACTCTTAATCCTTTCATTATGATCAATTGTGAACTGAAACTGATCACTTTGACTAGTGAGATGGCATTGCTACATGCACCTTGATGGGATTGAATTGGAATCCCCTGGCACATTTCTAGCTCTACCATTTGGGGCAAGTCCGATTGAGCATGTGCCAAACTGTACATATCCTCCCTTATTCCCACTTTTATATTTAACAGGGATCACTTTTCAGTTAAATTTAAACAGCTAAGAATACTTGTGTTAATTAAGGAGTTTAACCAATAGTATTAAGTAGAACAAAAAAAAATACTAAAAGGGATAAAGTATTAAGTTGTTCCTCGACAGTCAGGACAAGGGCTGATCAAATCATTGTTTCTCATAGTGTCCATTTCACTTTAACAAGGTTTCCTTTTTGGTGCTTGGTTAGTTGCAACCGATCAGGGAGAACATATGATATTTGTCCCTTTGGGACTGGCTTAATTCACTCAGCATGATGTTTTCCAGATTCCTCCATTTTGTTGCAAATGACTGGATGTCATTGTTTTTGACTGCGGTATAATATTCTATAGGGTACATGTCCCATAATTTCTTTATCCAGTCTACCGTTGATGGGCATTTAGGTTGGTTCCAGGTCTTAGCTATTGTGAATTGAGCTGCAATAAACATTGAGGTACAGATAGCTCTTTTATTTGCCAATTTAATTTCCTTTGGATAAATTCCAAGGAGTGGGATGGCTGGGTTGTATGGTAGGCTTACATTTAGGTTTCTGAGGGAACTCCAGACTGACTTCCATAGTGGCTTAACCAGTTTGCATTCCCACCAACAGTGGGTTAGTGTCCCTTTTTCCCCACATCCTCTCCAGCATCTATTGTTGGTAGATTTCTGAATGTGAGCCATTCTGACTGGGGTGAGGTGAAACCTCATTGTGATTTTGATTTGCATTTCCCTGATGGCTAGTGATCCTGAACATTTTTTCATGTGCCTGTTGGGCATTTGGATTTCCTCTTCTGATAAATGTCTATTGAGGTCCTTGGCCCATCTCTTAAGTAGGTTGTTTGTTTTGTTGTTGTGGAGTTTCTTGATCTCTTTGTAGATTCTGGTTATTAATCCTTTATCTGTTGCATAGTTTGAAATATTTTTTTCCCATTCTGTCAGTTGCCTCTTCACTTTCCTGACTGTTTCTTTTGCAGTACAGAAGCTTCTCAATTTGATGCAATCCCAATAGTTAATTTTGGCTTTGACTGCCTGTGCCTCTGGGGTCTTTTCCAAGAAATCTTTGCCTGTGCCTATATCTTGCAGGGTTTTTCCAATGTTTTCTAGTAATTTGATGGTGTTGGATTGTAGATTTATATCTTTAATCCATTTTGAGTGTAAGGTGTAAGGTAGGGGTCTTGCTTCATGCTTCTGCATGTGGAAATCCAGTTTTCCCAGCACCATTTGTTGAATAGACTGTCCTTGCTCCAGGTATTGGTTTTAGATCCTTGATCAAATATAGGTTGGCTGTAGATGTTTGAATTGATTTCTGGTGTTTCAATTCTGTTCCATTGGTCTATCCATCTGTTTCTGTACCAGTACCATGCTGTTTTTATTGTAACTGCCTTGTAGTATGTTCTGAAATCTGGTATTGTGATGCCTCCAGTGAAGTTTTCTTGAAAAAAATGATTTTCAATTTACATTAATCAAGAATCGTTGTTAAACATGATAGGAGCAAACAAAAATGCCTAAGCCAAAAGAAAAAAATAGATGGAATTTGTAGTGTTAAGAAACTGAAGGTTGCAAGGATGCAGTTTGATTTGGAATATGACATGATGCAACATGCCGATGCTGAATCTCCCTCTCCTAGACCCCAACCTCCCCTCTGTCACTTGATGCTGCTTTCTTCTGGATTTGTGTACATTTCTGGAAAGATCTCTCCTTGAGATGGCAAGGGTGACCACTTGTTTCCCGATAGTGCCACAGAAACCCTGGGATCGAGCTTCACAGGCCTAGCTGTGTCACACGCATATCCAACATTGTGTGGTCCAGGTAATGGAACTGCTTACCTCCCATTGGCCAGGTCTGGGCCACGTCAAATCCCACTTCACCCACATAACTGAGAATAGAGCAGGAATGATTTTCTTGGTCTTCTTGGGTAATTGCTTCAGGCTGAAGACAGAATGAATGCTGAGTATGTGAAACAACCAGTCTCTAAGGACCAAATGAGAGTTAAGATGATTTCTTCTTCTTCTTTTTTTTTTTTTAAAGATTTTAGTTATTTATTTGAGAAATAGAGTTACAGAGAGACGGAGAGAGAGAGAGAGGTCTTCCACCCGCTGGTTCATTCCTCAAATGGCCGCAATGGCTAGAGCTGAGCCCATCTGAAACCAGGAGCCAGGAGCTTCTTCCTGGTCTCCCAAGTGGATGCAGGGGCCCACGTACTTGGGCCATCTTCTACTGCTTTTAGAGGCCATAAGCAGAGAACTGGATTAGAAAAGGAGCAGCCAGGACATCAACCAGCACCCATATGGAATGCTGGCACCGCAGACCGAGGCTAAGCCTGCTGCACCGCAGCTCTGGCCCCAGGGATCTCTTTTAAGAAACTTGGACAAGAGATAGGCAGTTCCAGGCTTTGCAGCAACATTATAATGATCCACATTCTCTGATGTCTGTCTCCAACAAAGGGTTATTGGCAAAAGCCTTAAAGTTTGCAGAGTTACTAATTCACAGGATGGGGGTGGGGAAAACATTTGGGTCACAGCTACCTGTATTTTGTTGTCATTTTCCACGTTAGATCTCTTTCCCTCACTCTCACTCAGGCTCTGTCCCTCCCACCCCCACCATCCCCCAGTCCCACCCCTGACACACACAGATTTAAATTTATACAATCAGCCTCTGCACCTCAGAAACGGGGGGATGTGCTGCCAGCCGCAGGGTTTTACTAACATGATTGAAATGTGGTTAAGTGATTTTCAAGTATACAGCGATTTGCACTGTGTAACTATAAATAGATGCTCGGGGGAAATTCTCTTTCCCCAATCCTATTGACTTATAGAGATGTATGTGAAGATCGGAGCTCTGAGCAGAGTGAAATACGGCTTTGTATTGCCGCTGCTTTCTGCTGAAGATAAAAATCACTTTACATAGAAAGGGCCTTATTCTCAGTGGGTGAAAAGCTGCTCTTTTGTAATACAACACGAGGCTCTGGAAAGCTGTGTTAGCCTCTCTGTGGCTGGAGCCCCATTTAGGGAGCAGAGTGGTAGTGAACTTGAGGCTTGGGCACCTGTCCGCTCTCCCGTTGTCCTGCTGCATGGCCTACTCTTGCCTGCTTAGCTTATGAACCACGGTCTCCTATCTCCTCGGCGACCATGATAAAACTTCCCAAAGGTAGAGAGGTATGAGGAGAAGATAAGACAAACCCCAGAAAGCCTGGGGCGAGGGGCCTGGCATGCTATAAAGCGACAAAAATCCAAAATGGTCCAGGGTGAGTATGTGGTGTCTGATATGTGGGAATGTCAATAGGGTATAATAATTTAATGCGAGGTAGGCAGAAGCACTAGCTTTTATTCTATTTTGGAGAAATTACTGGATTGAAAGCAAGGCTAGGTATTAGCTTCACAGAGCATGCGGGTTTTGCGGTTTTGCGGTAATTCATCTCCTGGGCTGTGGTTTCTTCTTCTAGGAAATAAAAGATTCAAATGGGATCTAGGTTTCTCAGTGAAACGTATCTGTAGCTGCAGCTTTCATACATTGTTACGATGTGCTGAGTGTTTTCAAGCCAAAGCTAACCTTAAAGTCAATCCAAGAGATGACTTAGTTGTGGCTGAAATTGCTAAAGTGTTAAAAATTCATTTCTTTTAATACCTTCATCTTTGTGCAGACACATAAGCACTGGGTTGAGAGGTCAGCGATTTGAATTCAAATCCCATCCTATTTTTTTTCTCTGAAAAAGCTGCCTGTCCCTACTTTGTTCTAAGCACGGGGGTTATATTCTGGTTAGACGAAGGGAATAAAAACACGTAACAGAAAGAAAATTAATTGTGAATTTTGCTACATGTTGTAGAGAAAAGGAAGCAAAAGAAACAGAAATAGTAGTCATGGAGGCAGCCCCATTTTCTTATGGAAAGGCCTATCAGAGGAGGGCATAAGCTAAGAGGACAAAGCATCTCACCATGCAAAGGAAAGAAAAGGAATTTCAGACAGGGGAAAGCCAGTGCAAAGGCCCCTCAGTCAGCAAGATCTGGATTTGCTTGAAGAAATGAGTGACAGGCATGACAGAAGTCTCATGGCTGACAGGAGAGCAGAGAGCAAGTGATTGGAGAAAGCAAGCAGCCAGACCATGCAGAGTTTCAGAAAGTATTGTGCAGGGCTTGCATTGCATTGTTTGTGTATTGAGACACTACTGCAGTGGAAGAGAATAGTAAAGTTAAGATTTAAATGAATCGTGCTGCGGTAAAGAAAAAGATTGGAAGGTTTACGAATTGAACCCGAAAGATAAATTAGGAAGCTACTATAAAAGTCCAGAGATGACACAATGGTAGGCTAAACTCAGTGGTAACAATGTAATGCCCAGAAAGAAATAATTTAGCCTTATTGTCCCTGGCTGTGTCACTTGCTCAAATTGCTTTTCCAGTCCCAGAGACTCAGTCTCACTGTCAGTAATACAAGCAAGGAGATCACAAGCTCAATGTGTTCTATGCACATTTTATTCTGGTTTGTAAATATCCCTAAGCCAGGCCAACATTCTCATTAAATTCTTGGCTTCGGTAGAATGCACTGATGTGCTCCTATGAGCTTTTTAACCAGACCTTAAGGTAGAGCTGTGGGAGATGACCAGCCAGAGAAATAAGAAATTAGTACAAGTCTTCCTGAGAGCTGTGGGGGCTGGCTGGCCTGGAAATGGCTTCATCTTCTCTATTTTACACTTGGGGTGGCTTCAAAACCCTCCATTCAGTCAGGACACAAGTGAATTTTCTCATTCCAAATTCAGAGTGTAAATTTCACACATCTAGATTATCAACGTTGAGTTTCACTCCATGGTGTTTCGGATGATAGTTTTCATGAAGTGTAAAAGATTAAAAAGAACTAGAGTGAAGGTTCTATTAAATGAAGGATTACAGAGAGAAAGCTCACCAAACCTCCTCCTGCATTTCTCTTGCTGGTGTTCAGAGAAAAATGGTGAATTAATAGAAGAGCAAAACAGTGTGGGATGCCAATACATTCAAGAAAAAGCCAAAGTTCATTTCTGCTGCAGATTCAAGCACTACTAGCAGATCAATGCGAGCTTCACAGCGTTGTTTGCAAAAATCGTTCTACAGCTAATATCCTCAAGGACAAGACAGCCTGCTTTGGCTACCCTAAGGGTTTGGCTGAATTGCTTGGGAAGTGATGTTTTCTATTGGGAGGATTTTGGGAGCCTTCATATTTGCAGCACAAATAAATGATATTATCGAGATCTCAAAGAAAGAAGTGAGGGGCTTTGGTGTTGGCATTTTTTTTTCATATAGAAGACCCTGTGTGTGTGTGTGTGTGTGTGTTGTGGGGAGTGGGGGCTGTGTGTGTGTGTTACTAGCCTTTGTCACAAGTTCCATTATGGGCTTCTGCTTCAGTATAATTGCTTGGTTATTATCCCTCTCTTTTTCTTTTTCTCTCGTGTAGTTGTTTTCTCTAGAAGCGAGTTTATTAGGAAAGGCCTTTGTGTGTCATTTTGTAGTTACTGCAGATCAATGCAGATCACATACAATGCAGTGTGATGGGGTGGATCTATAAAATTTGTATTTCTTGAGAAAAGCAGGCAAGATAAAAGCTTTGTTATATGCTTTATTTGATCTGAGTTTTAAAAATCAATTTCAGGTCTTCAGAATGGGATATGTTAATCAGTGTATATCTGTGTAACACTTATGGAGAAGGAATTATTGCAAGCACTGGGCTGATAGCAATGAACTGGAAGACAAGATTCCTGCACTTATAGAACTTGAAAGCAGAAAAAAGAAGGAAGCCAAAGAAATACACGATTACAATGTGAAAATGTGGGGTAGAAACATAGAGGAGGATTGTCATCCTTTGAATAAGATAGATCCCCCAAATGTCATGCAGACATTTTTTTAAAAGATGTATTTATTTATTTGAAATGCAGAGTTACAGAGAGGCAGGAGAGAGAGTGAGTATTCTGTCCACTGGTTCACTCCCTAGATGGCTACAAACGCTGGAACTGCACCAATCTGATGCCAGGAGCCAGAAGCTTTTTCCTGGTCTCTCACGTGGGTACAGGCACTCAAGGACTTGGGCCATCTTCTACTGCTTTCCCAAGCCATAGCAGAGAGCTGGATCAGAAGTGGAGCAGCTGAGACTTGCACTGGCGCCCATATGGGATGCTGGTACCTCAGGCAATGGCTTTACCCACTCACTACATCACAGTGCCAGCTCCCACACAGATATTTTAACCTCTGTGTCTTAGGGGTGGGTATTGTGGTGCTGTGGATTAAGTCTCCACTTGGTATACCCAAATTACACACCACATCAGAGTGCCAGTTGGAGTCCTTGCTACTCCAATGTTGATCTAGCTCCCTGCTAATGCACTTGGGAAGCAAGAGACGATGGTTCAAGTATTTGAGTCACTGACATCCATGTGGAAGACTCAGAAGGAATTCCTGGCTCCTGGCTTTTTCTTGGCCAGGTCCCAACATTTGCAACCATCTGGGGTAGGAACCACTGGATAGGCAATCTCCTCTCCTTTTCTTTGTCTCTCTCTCTTCATCTCAAGTAAGTAAATAAATAAGTTTTTCAAGTCTTATGTGAATGGTTGATGGCTTATGGGTGGATATTTGATCTGATTGTGGTGGTTAGAATGTGGGCTCAGGGGAGGTCTTCAGGTCCCTGGGAGCTTGTCCTTGGAAGGTAGTTCTTCTCCTGAGAGGTCTGGTTATTTAAGCTAATTTTGGCCTAGCTTTTCTCTTTGCTTCCTGCTCACCTTAATACCCTTCCTCTGTACATGTTCTGCCATCAGCTGCCCTAGTCAGATGCCAGACCAATGGGGCAGCCTGAGCTCAGACTGTGAACCTCTAAACTGTGAGCTAAAGTAAACCTCTTCCTGCCTAAAAAGTTCCCCAGGTATTCTAATTAAAGTAATGAAAAACTGAGTAACACGGACTTTGTGCTTGATGGAAGAAATCGTGCTGAGAGATGACTGTTGGCCAATGAATACTTAGGCAAGAAGTAGGGAGAAAAGTTCTAGGAGACAGAAGAGAAATCCAAAGGACTGGAGAAAATGTGTTCTTTTGAAGGAGAAGAGCAGGACCAGAGTGGTGGGGAAGAAGAAAGAAAGAAGAGTTTCTAGCCAAACTACCTGTGTCCTCAGATGCCCAATCAGCCAAGGCCTTTGGAAGGTCATGAGGACAGACAAATACTGAACAAGTAAGCAAGAGTAGTTCGAATGAAGACTATGAAAGAAAACAAGAAGATGGAGAAAATTTAGGGGAGACAGAAGCCCGGATGGTCAGGTGCAGCTGGCCTATGAGTAGGGAATTGCAGATGGGGTCCCTCAGGCAGCACGGTAAGTGGTGCAAAGACCAGGAAGCAGGGCTGTGGTATTTATCTAAGCCATCAAATCCCAAGTTTTCAATTCTGCAGATATTTCAGTGACATAGCATTTATTTCAGAGTTATTGTAAGTGGGATATTTACTGCTCAATTTAAGTCTTTAGGGGTGTCCATTACACAGGGCAATGGGTTATAATTCAGAGTTCATTTCACTGCCTCCAAACCTGCTGTTCCCTGAGGATTAGGAACTTTTACAGTGTTGCTGGATGATGAGCATTGGCTCATAGAGATGGTGCCGTTCTTTTCTGCGAAACCCAGTGACTGCTGCACTGTCCCCCTATGGAACTCTCAGTAAACCTATGTTGAATGAAAGCATCTCTAAGATAAACTGGCCACAGATCGCCCTCCAACATTCTAAGACTAGGAAAAAAAAAACAATTTAAACATTGTAATATAGCTAAAAATCAGTGATTTAATAGCCAAGCAAAAAAAGTATTCCAAGCATTTGTAAGAACAAGCAGGTACAAAGAAAACATGGTATAAAGCAAGCAGTCTCAACCTTGTTAGTATTAACACAGTTAATACTATAGCTAGCTATTGGGCTGAATCATTCTTTGTCGTGGGATCTGTGCTGGGGCGTTAGTAGCCCTGGCCACTACTCACTGCACACCGGCAGCATCTCCCCAGGAGTGCCAGCTCAAGATGCCTACAGAAACTGCCAAATGGCCCTTTGGAAATCACTGGCCTGGCAGTAGGCATAGCGTGCCACTTTCTAAACTATTGCAGAAGCCGTTCTTGTACCACGCAGAGGGTTCTCATTTTGATTTGTGGGCCAAATTTTCCTGAGAGATATGATAAAGAAGTCCCTGGAATTGAAATACTGTACATAACACATGCATTCTTGGGAGCAGAAAACAAAGATGCTTAATTTTTTATTGTTTTTTATCGTTTGTGTTCAGACATCCGTCAATGTACAAGAAGCCAGTTTCCAAGTTTTTCTTTATAAATATGTAATATAATTGTAGAATAAGCCTCCTTCATCATCCTGATGTGGGATTGGACTAATACTCATCTTCTATATTGAGTTTTATCAAGATTTTATCCTATTTTTAAATAGTTTGTGTAGGGAAGAAGAAGAAAAAGGTTTGATTTGCAGTGTATTGGAATGTGTAGAATAACAGTTTCACTTCATCATGCTGTACCACCCAGCTGTCTCATGCAGATTTAATAATTTTTAAAAATAACTTCATTGTTTTTTTCATGATTTTAAATATTCAGAGAATATAGGCAAGTATACAAAAGGAAATTAACATCATCCATAATCGCACAATCTAGCAATAACTATGCCCATTACTCTCACAGATTCGTTTCCTTCCTCATTACATTAGGTACTGGATTCTCCGTTAAGGCTGGAAATGACCTTTTAGAAACCTGTTTGCCTATATGTTAGCGTGGATAATCCGTCTCTTCTCATACTGCATGTATCTGGACACTCGGACTGTCAGTTAATGCTTTGGCTGGGATGTGTTGGACTGTGGGTGACAGAAACCTGAATACGAAACAAAATATGAGCTTTGATGTTAAGGGCACTGTCTTCTTTGTATAACAAGTTTGAAAGAACTGCAAGGAACCCTGGCAAAACATCTTCTCCTTTAGGTATTTGTCCAAGTTCCAAACTGGAAGAGGGCAGAAGAGCAAAGCAAAAAAAAAAAAAAAAAAAAAAAAGGCAAGGGCTGCCTGAATCTGACCCCATAAATTAGTTTTCGCAAATCTCAAGAGTTTAACCAGCAACACTGATTGATCTCATTTGCTGAAACTCTGAGGCATGGACTTCAAGATGCAAAAAGTGGAAAAACAGCGTAGAATTGTAGTAGGATAAAAGTGCCGAATGTCTTCCCCAAAGTAGATATCCCTCACCTCCCCTTCTCTAAGGTAACTTCTGTTTAGAATTAAACTTACAGATGCTTGCCGAAGTACATATGGAGAGCTACATAAGATTGTTTAATTCTTCTCATTAAACAAAACAGTAGACATTTTCTTCTTGTAAACAGTTTATTACTGACAACTTTTGGGGATCAGTTGCTATAAGGCATTTACAGATAACTGCATAATAGTTCATAGTATGAACAGATCACAATCATGGCATTGCTCTATTTTAATAGGTACACAAGTTCTCTCCAAGTTGTTATAAATAAATCCATCCCAGATATTTTTATACTGCATCCTTACACAAATGGATGTGTTTTTCTGTAGACAACCTTTTTAGAAATAGAATTGTCCAGGCTACAAAAGATGTGTTAAGCTTTTTAAAATATTTTACAAGGTACCATCAAAGTGCTTACCAAAAAGGTCTTAATTATTGCTTCTCCCACCATTAGTACGGAAGATTTCTTTTTCCACTTGTTGTCACTGATAATGGACATTACCAATCTTTTAATGTTTTTAATTTCATAAGCAATAACATGTCACTGGATGAATTTAGTTTTAAACTTTCTTTGCATATTTGTATAAAGAGAATAAATTTCATATATACAGTTTTAAGAGCATAATGATATTTCCCACCCCACCCCCCTTCCCTACCACACTCTTACCCTCCTTACTTCTTCTAATTTTTACACTGACATACTTTCTATTTTCTTTATAAGCACAAACTTTTAACCCTCTACTAAATATTCAACAAATAGTAAGTAGGAAAACCACTGTTCCTCAATAGTATAGACAAGGGTTATAAACACTAATCAAATCTAAAAATGTCAATTTCACTTATATACATTATAAATTTTTATACTCTGTATATTACTTACCACTGATCAAGAAAAACATAATGTTTGTCTTTTGGGGGGAATGGCTTATTTCACTAAGCATAACAGTTTCCAGTTGCATCCACTTTGTTGCAAAAGACAGGATTTATTCTGGTTTTTTTTTTTTCCTGCTGAGTAGTATTCCATTGTGTATATGCACTATGATTTCTTCATCCAGCCATCAGGTGATGGACTTCTGGGTTGATTCCATATAAAGAATTTCACAAATGCAGTAGCTCCACTCACCCATGTTGATTTCTGCAAATTCACTTACCTGCTGTCAACTGAGGTAAAAAAAATGTTGCTGGAGTGCAACAAGGAATTAATTATTCTGAGCAACAGAGACCACATTTGCACAACTTTTGACAGAATATTGCTATAATTGTTCTATTTTATTCTTTGTGTTCATTGCTAATCTCTCACAGTATCTAATTTATAACTTAAATTTTACCATAGTATGTCTGTGTAGGAAATAAACAGATTATATAGTATTTCAGGTACCCATTGGGTGAGGGGGACCCTAGGTCCTTCCTGCACATTAAATTCAAAAGCATTTTTCTCAATAGAAATGTCCAGTTCAAATAGAGGTCTCACAGAAGCATAGATAGACCAGGGAGACTATTTTCTATGTAACATTAAGTTATACGATGGGCTGTACATTCATTTTCTATTCCTACTTATTAGCTGGGTTTGCAAGTATAACACAACACATTGTGTATTACACAGTACATACAGCAGTGGGGAAATGAACACCACCTAGGGTCTTAGAACATAACTTCTGCAGAATGCATGTATAATGAATTTCCATTTCCCATCACCCATCTTCAGTAATTACCAATATATTGCAGAGGTGTTTCATATGCATGGGATTTAATCTTTTTGTTTGTTTTGCCACCATTCCTTGCCCTGCTGTTTTAGTTGTTCTTGTACTTTTCATGCTAGCACCAATTTTGATTTCTGCAAAAGTCTTATGTATTTGGTCTTAAGGCATTATAGCCGATAGTCTTATTTTCTATCTAGAGAAGAGAAATGAAATTGGCAGCATGTGTGCTGTCATGTCCCTCTTCTGCACTGGGGTAGTAGCATTTATTGATCAGGATATCTTTTTGCAATAAGTTTAGCTGTACCTTTGCAACACTTTTCAGCATGGTGCTTTAAGCCAGCAGTTCTCCGACGTTAGCATACCTTAGCATTACCTAGAGAGCGTGTTAACACATATATTTCCAGGCCCCACTTCCATAGATCCTCATCCAGTCCATCTGGGGTGGGACTTAAGACGTGGCATTTGTCTCCGGCTTCCAAGTGATGTGAGGCTGGTGTGACTGCTGCCTGTCTAGGCACCTCACATTCTTAGAATCATTTTAGAAGAGTGTTTCCAAACCACAAAGTGCCTAGGAATACCTGAGATGATGTTCTAACCCAGATTTTGATGCTGTGGTTCTGCTGCAGGTCCTGAGTTTCAGCTTTTCAAACAAGCTTCCAGGTGGTCCTGCCATTTCTAAGACTGCATTTGTATATCCAGCTCCTCAGTGGCCCCAACTAAAGCCAGGTTCCCTTTTGAAGTGAGATTAATCGTCCATGGCTGATCTAGAACCAAGGCCTTCCTCCAGCTCAACCTTTCCTAATTTTCATTCCAAATGCAAGCCAGAATGGCTAGAAAATATTCAGCGGAGAAACTTTTCTTAACATTAAAATTCCAGGGCCACATGATGAGAAATTATGCTTTTTGAGAAACTTGGGAAGCGGTCTGGGAGTCTGTTCTTTAGGCAGCTCTTCTGTCAATTTTGGAAGACAGCTAAGTATGAGAGCCACTACTTGATATGCCATAGACTAGGCACACGTGTTCATTCTTGGATTCATCCATTCCCTCCCCAAGCCATTATCTTTTGTGATAAAATTAGATGCCACAGGCCACGCTAATATAACCAGCTGTGGATTCTTCTTCTGTGGAACTGATAATCTGGTGAAAGAGGTAGACAGAGCAAAACAACATCTCCACTATCAGGAATCAGAGAAGAAAAAAATTTTCCTTCTCCTCTGTATCCTCCTTCCTGCACATTTTTCTCAATAGGAATTGTCCAGTTTCAAATAGAGGTCTCACAGAAGCATAGATAGACCAGGGAGACTATTTTCTATGTAACATTAAGTTATATGATGGGCTGTACATTCATTTTCTATTCCTATTTGTTAGCTGGGTTTGCAAGTATAACACCACACATTGTGTATTACACAGTACATACAGCAATGGGGAAATGAACACCACCTAGGGAATCATACATTTTTTTGTTCCTTGACTTTGGTGGAATTTTAATTAGTAATCTTAACGATGTACAACTGTAGATTTTTGCATTTTACGTAATGTGCAAATTGTAGTCCTTCATTGCATTCTTGGTTCCCTCGGTTCTCATCCTATATGTTTTCTAAGCAGGATTAAAACTTCCAATAATGCTAATAATGCATGTGTTATGTTACCTTCTGCTGGAAGGTGTTCTTTGCTGTCAGTAGGATTCTAAAAGAACCATTTGAAGAAACAGAATAATGCAGAAGAAAAAGAACTGTAATCAAGTAGAAAAGGACTTTGAAAATAGGGACCTGAGACATCTTTCAGCACTGGCCTTTATAACACTGATATTGGACTGGGACTATAATTGTCCATCACTCTTTTCAATGGTCAATATTCCACTCACCACAACTCATTCTTTCAATACCATTGATCGTTTTAACAACAACCCTAGCTGGCAATCATTCTTTGTAAATTACAGAGTCAGTGGTATTCCTTCTGCCTTGTTTTGCGGTTTGTTGTTAGCCAGTAGCAATGTTCTATGTCTTCATTAGTGCACTGTTGTAAGTGAATTAGGAGATTTTTCAGGTGATAATGAGTTTCAGGCTTGATATCATGGTAGCATGGCATGAATACAAAGCCTAATGTCATTACACAACAACCCTGCCCCCAATTCCCAGGCAGCTGACCATGCATTAAGCAGATTTTTGATTTGTCTGTTTGTCTCCCTTCTGCATGGTGGGATGGTTGGAAAGATTTTGATGCAGAGAACCCAGATTATATCACCCTTGTGGATCTAACAATCTAGGACATGGGACTTCAGGGATTGGTGAGAATTACAAAGATCGAGATGTATTTTGCTTAAGTCATGTCGGAAAAAGGAATGAAGTGATAATAATATGAATGTATTCACTTTCAGGAGGATACCTCATTTCTTCAGATAAGTTCAGATCTTATAATCTTTGTGTTTCTGAGCAATTATTTTATTTTCTCTCTCAAGCTCATTGCTACTGAATTATTAGAAAATATGTATATTATAGAATGTTTTGGAGAATTAAATGACATAATAGTTATTGAAAATTAATTATGCTATTGATCAACATGATGTGTAATTTATTTCTTGTTCTTCTGGAATATTCCTTTGGACTATGAAACTGATTGGATTTCTATTAAAATTTTTTTCAAAATTGTAGCATTTTAAATTTTTAGATGCATTGTTCTCTTTGATCCTTATATCAGCCCTCTACGATAAGCATGACATATATTTTAATTAAGGTTTTACAGATAAGTAAATTTAGATTCAGGGAGATTAAAGGGGGAAATGCATTAAAAAACTGGTGGTCTTAGACATCACAAAACAACTTAAAGTTGCACAAAAGGAAATGAAGTTATAAGACGAAAATCCTCATTTTCTGATTCAGTGCTTTTCCCATTGTGCCATGCTACTCTTGAGATTATCGTTAAACTATATTAAGATTTTACTTTTAGTGTTTTTCAAATCAGGAATGCAGAAAACATGCTGTGAACCCAGCTCTAAAAACAGTTATTTAAGATGTTTTGATATTGCTGGGCACCAATTTCCACATTAAACATTCTAATGAAGCATACAGCCGGGGTTGTGGAAGCAAGACCAGTGGAATGCAATTATGATATTTAATTCTATTTATTTATAGCATGATAGTCAAATAGGTGAATTGCAATCACCTTAGAGTTCATTTTCAGATTCCTTAATGATCTGGATTATTGTTTACACAGACTCGATTGGGAGTTTTAAAATTCAATAAAGGTATGGGGATTTTTTTTTAAAGATTTATTTTATTTATTTGAAAGAGTTACAGAGAGAGGTAGAGACAGAGAGAGAGGACTTCCATCTGCTGGTTCACTCCCCAGATGGCTGCAAAAGCCAAGAGCCAGGAGCTTCTTCCTGGTCTCCCATGTGGGTGCAGGGGCCCAAGGACTTGGGCAATCTTCTACTGCTTTCCCAGGCCATAGAAGAAAGCTGGATTGGAAGAGGAGCAGCTGGGACTAGAAGTGGCACCCAAATGGGATGCCTGCGCTTCAGGCCAGGTGTTAACCCTCTGCGCCACAGCACTGGCCCCATGGGGACCTTTTATTTGATGTGATGAGTATGTTGGAGCAGATGAATTTCTGCATTTTCTTTCACGGGAAGTTTATCTATTGCTTAGGATACCTAAAAGAATGGATACACTTATGACATCATTGCTCTACATTTTTATTTCCCTTAGGGTAAATTACCAATATGATTTCTAGTCCCCAGAAGGGGGAGGAAACCCTCTATCCTATTCATTGCTATTTCTTATTGTGGTCATCATGGAAAGTAAGTATTAGTCACTTGCTGAGGATCAGGTGCTATTCTAAATACCGCTCAACTTCCTAATGAAGTAGTATGCCCATTGTAGAGATGAGGAAACTAAGAATCAGGCATGAATTAAGGACTTGCCTTAAATGACAGCAGGATTTCTAGCCAGCTTCTCCAGCACCAGCGCTCATTTGTTTTTTTTTTTTTAGAGATCAGAGAGAGACAAAGCTGTGTTGCCTTGACCTCAATATATAAAGCAAAGTTGTGGGCATCTCATAGTGCAGAAATCCTTTTTGTCCCTGTGAGACCTTACAACCACACATCTGACATTTACTCGATTGTCTTCTCATCACCGTCTAGCCACTCCTTTGTGCATCAGGATAATGAAAACAATTGTGAGAGTGTGTTAGTGAATAGGCTTTGAATGCAGAAGATAGCTCTTCCTTAATGATGTCAGATGGCAGCTTCTCACCATTCTTCTTTCTTTCTTCCCTGATGGTTTATACCCAGCCTCCATTTTTTTTTTTTTTGCTACTCTTACCCCTTACAATTAAGTAAGTACTTTCAGAAGGTTACCTATATAGTCATACAACCATGACATTTAAAATTTTTTTATTTAAAAATTTTTAATTTGTGTAAGGTGAGAAAATTTCATGTATTTGATATATACAGATTTAACAGCACAATGATGCTTCCCACTCTGTCTTTCATCCCACCTATGCTCCCACCCTCCCTCCTCCTCCTTTTCTTATTCTTTTAATTTTTACAATGACATGCCTTCAGTTTATTTTATAACCACAAGCTGAACCCTCCACCAAATAAAGAATTCAACAAGTAGTACGTAGGAAAACCACTGTTCCTCAAGAGTAGAGACAAGGGCTGGGCAATTTTTAAATGACAGAGCACATGTACAACCAATATCATAGCCATCTTTGTCTAAGTACATTCTCTGGCGTGTTCATACAGTGACAAAGTCACCTAACACAGTCTCCGATGCCTCCTCATCAAGGTACACATGGCTGTGTTTTATTCAGTCCCCACCACAGTCTTGAAGTAGGACTGCCTGCAATCCTCAGATGACAGATGAGCCAACTGAAGGTTACAAAGTTGCGTAAATTATCCAAGATCTAACAGGTAGTCTAAAATAGAGTTGGGATTTGTATTTAAGAAGCCTGACTCTTATTTTCTCTTATTTAGCTTATCCTCCAGGGATTCATGTTTAGCCCTTAGAGTTCATATGAGCATATCATGGTCACAGGAACCACATATTTTTTTAAAGATTTATTTATGTATTTGAAAGTCAGAGTTACACAGAGAGAGTAGAGGCAGAGAGAGACAGAGAGAGAGAGAGACAGAGAGAGAGGTCTTCCATCTGATTGTTCACTCCCCAATTGGCCGCAATGGCCAGAGCTGCACCCATCCAAAGGCAGGAGCCAGGAGCTTCTGGGTCTCCCACATGGGTGCAGGAGCCCAAGGACTTGGGCCATCTTCTACTGCTTTCCCAGGCCATAGCAGAGAGCTGGATCCAAAGAGGAGCGCCGGGTTTCCAACCGGAGCCCATATGGGATGCCGGTGCTTCAGGCCAGGGCGTTAACCCACTGCGCCACAGCACCAGCCCCAGAACAACATATTTTTAAAGCTAAAGATTCTCAGTGTCCTGCTAAGTGATGGATCTATCTCAAAAACCAGCCTTCTATGACAGTTAAGAGGCAACCATTGTGGATGACTCCCTTCTAAATACAAAATAAAGATCTTCCAAGGTCCAGGTAATGCCACTGTATCCGTCTTACATTCTAATGTGCTCTATTGAGTGGGGCGGGGGGCATAGTTGGTAGTTCGTGGAATTCACAGCCTGGCTACAACCCAAGGAGCAAGTCCTCCTTCCTGGAGAATGTTAACCATAGCAAGCATCATGGCAGAATCAAGGCTGGGAAGAGCTCTCCTAAAGCATCTTGTCTATGAAGAGGAGAATTTTTGGCTGTCATACTGTAGCAGTGAACCAAGCATTTACCCAGTGTGCACAGTAACTTTACAGGTAAGCTTCCCAACCTTTTGTTTCAAAGACACCATCTGAAGTACGTAAGATTCCAAGTTAATTGTCTCCACGTCTGTTCTGGCTAGTCATTGGTCAGCTAATTTGTGGTTACAATGAGATGAACCGGGTTCACTTTCTTGTCCTGGCATAGAGTCTCTGGATCTCAGTTTTACTGATAATCTAATGGGAATTCAAAGGAATCATACTGGATACACATATTAATTTTTAACTGATTTAGAAGATAATCCCTTTCCTTGAAACTGTGATTCCATTGTATTACAAAATCCACAGAACAACAGATGTACTGTGCTTTATGATTAGAGGATTAAGATTTAACCAAATGAGGAAACCCTGCATACAAGCAGGAGATGGTAAAATAGGAAGAGAGCCCTGGCTTATGACATGGTTTGTTGTTCATTCTTTTAGTTTAATTTACGGATTCCCAAGCTTTAATGCACATATATATTACTGTTTAGGGGTTTCTGTGCCAAACCAGGTGTATCTTATGTTGTGAGCAATTCAAAGAATTGTTTTAGACTGGTTTTGGTGCAGTTATCTCATGATCACTAAATTTAACATGTTCTTATCTTTCTTCTAAGATAAAACTTGCATGACAAATCCTGAGTGTATCCCAGCCAGGGCTCTTGAAGTGCAAGCTTCCACAAGTCTCTGCCCTCTGTTTCCTGCTGGGGAGAATGGAGTATTAAAGTCTACCTTGAAGTCTTTTAGAGAGGACTTCATTAGATTCAAGGTTATCACGAACCCCACAAGGCTTGGCATCATGTGTGGGATGTGTTAGTACTTAGCACAGGTGCTTTTCCTTTCCAGCTTAGTGCTCCCTCTGGCTATCCCACAGCACAAAGTTGAAGTGGGGAATCATTGCTGGGTTTTCAGACGTGTCCACCTGCCTGCTACTTCTTTTATACATTATGTGGTTTCATACTTTGCAAAATACCCGTTGACTAGTATTAATGAATTTCTAAAATATTTTACCAGAATAAACCTTTTTTGCCATACAGATTAGAAAAAAATCCTTTTCTTTTTTGCATTTCATTATTTAAAATTTTGTAATAACAAATGGTTGTCCATTTTTATGGGATACCCTACAAATACACACATAAACGGGTAAATTCCACTTTCTATGAAGTTTTTGAAGTACCCTGCTACAACTTTAAAAACTGGCTGGCTGTTATAAAATATATGCCTCCCCCGTGACATGGTTATCTTATTACTAAATATAGGTCCCTAAGAGTATGTCTTCAAAAGAATTATACAAGCATGTTTTAAGCACATTTAGTCACCAGAATTGGAAAGGACTTATGTGTCCATCAACAGGAAAATGAATAAATGAATTATATCCTGTACAACAGAAAACTACACAGAAGCAATGAGAGCAAAGTAAAATGTATTCAACAACATAGGGTGAAGCTCAAAAGCGCTATGCTGAATAAGAAGAGCAAAAGAGCTATATGGTATAATATGGAATAACTCAAAAGAGTTATATGGTATAATATGGTATAACTCAAGAGTTATATGGTATAATCCCATTAAGAAAAACTGTAAGAATAGGCAAGAAAATTATGCTGATAGAACTCAGAGCAGTGTTTACCCCTGGGAGTAGCTGATGAATGAATGATGGGAGCACAGGGGAACTTGCTAGCGGGGCTGAAAATGTGATAAATACTAATGTGGATGGTGCATGCGTTATACAGACACATGAAGATGTGCTTTTAAGATTTGCAGATTTTACCTTATGCACATTACACCTCAAGATTTCCAAATAACACAAATACTGTAATAGTGTGATTTGTTAATATAAGATTTATCTAAAGAAATGATGACCGTATATGAAAAACTTTCTGAATACTCAGTTTCTTCAGTGAAGAGGTGGGGAGTAAGAAGTAACTGTTAGGCCGGCGCTGCGGCTCACTAGGCTAATCCTCTGCCTGCAGCGCCAGCACTCCGGGTTCTAGTCCCAGTCGGGACACCAGGGTCTGTCCTGGTTGCTCCTCTTCCAGTCCAGCTCTCTGCTGTGGCCTGGGAAGGCAGTGGAGGATGGCCTAAGTGCTTGGGCCCTGCACCCGCATGGGAGACCAGGAGCAAGCACGCCTACCGTAGCAGCCATTTGGGGGTGAACCAACTGAAGGAAGACCTTTCTCTGTCTCTCTAACTCTGCCTGTCCAAAAAAACAAAGTATCTGTTAGAGATTAAAATGACTTAGAACACATAACAATCGAATGCAATTTATGTGAGTTTTGTGTCCTGACTTTTAAAACTTTGTGAAAATATATTTTTGGGTCTGATAATGGTATTGTGACTCAGGGTGAAATGATGTGTCTGGCAGTTATACTAAATATTCCAATCAACAAAGAAAGAGCAATGATCTCAAACAAGAATGGTCAAGTGTCTAATCTGAGGAATGAAGCTCAGATTTACAAATCAGGTGACTGAGTGTGTAGCACAAAATCCTCAGACCAGTCTCAGAGAGGAATGACGGGTGAGTTAATGAATCTGTTTTTGGAAATAAGCTTTCGGTCCCAAGGGTCTTCCAAGAGGAAATGATAGGCTCTGTGGTCCAGGAACATCCCACTGAGATCTGGAGTGAATCTCAGTGAGACCTCAGAGGTGAAGTCTCCAGTTCCTGAAGCTGCAGCTATGAGTTTGTGAGAGCTCAGCTAAGGAGAATAGTAGGAGTGAACAAAAGAGCTAGGCGAAACTATGCACATGCAACCTTCAGAGAGTAGACAAGAGAAATAGACTCTAGAACATACTAAGGAGCACCAATGATGAAGAACCAGGAGGGAGCATTAACTCTAGGGTCAAAGAAAAAGGGACAGGGAGGGAAGCTGGACTCTTTGGCACACGTTTTTAATAGGGCCATTCTTGATGCTCTATGGTTGGAGTCAAGGCTGGTTGCAATTCAAGTGGGGGAAATTCAACAGTCTCTGGGCATGGAAGTCAAGCACGCTGCAAAGAAAAATGCCAGACAACAGCCAGCTCTCTGGCCTAGCATTAAAACTGACACGCTTTCATATTTTTCTTGGGCTCTGCAGGCCCAAGTGGAGACACTGTTTGCCAAGGCTCAGCCCCCAGATAATTTACTTTCCTTTTATTTTTTCCTTACTCCTGAATTGAATTATCACCTTCCTGAAAAGCCTTCTGTGTAATGGAAAAGCTGACACAAGCCCAAGTGGAATACAGCAACCCAAATGAGGCTCCCGTTATTGCGCTATTACACGAAGAGCCGGCTTTGGTCTGCCCCTCATTCATCACCTGCTAACTATGAAGTCCTAATCAAGCAGCTTTGTTTTAATGGCAGCTGTTGTGCGGTGACCTTTGCGGCTTCCCCACCCTGCTCCTGGAGCAAACAGATTCATTCAGTTTTGGGCTGAAGCTATTGTGCATAAGAATCACCATCAGGGATGATGAGGTTTTCTTCTGGGTCTGCATGGGACACGAAGCATTGTGCAGGTCCTCCTGTCCCTCGGAGTCTGGAACAGTGGACCTGGCCAAAGGGGCAGGCTGTGAGGACTCCCTGAAGCCAAATCTTCAGTTCCTTGGACCTCGGCTTGCAACATCTCTCCTCTCCTGGCCTTAAAGGTACCTCCTGACATTCTGTGTGCATTTTGAGTGTTTTAAAATACACCCAAGGACATTGTTTTAATAGTGGATTCCTCCTTGGCATTGGGCGCTATAGAAACTTCCAATTAGCATTACTTTTCCCTGCCTCCACCGTGTCCTGTAGCAGGGGCCATTTTTTTGAAATCGAATTCCATCTGTTTATTTCCCAGGAATGAAAGGCATTTTTCAGATCTTTCACCAGATCTATTGCTCATGTCTGGAGGATTTGTACTGGGGTGGGCTTTCTGGATTTTGGTGTATAGGTTATGGTTGTTGGTATTTTTTATTTTTCTGAGAGTCCTCAAATGACAAAAATCCTTTCTACTTATTTTCTTTTCCAACCCTGGGGTTTCTAAGCCCCTTTTTGTGAGCTAATGCAGATTCCTGCTAGCGAAACCCTTTCCTCGCGTTCTGAAGCTATTTTGCTCACAATTCTCATTACTTTGCTCTCGGGTCATGGTTGATCTCCCCTCTCCTTGCGCAGCTGAGAGTTCCCGGCTGTTTCTAATCCCGAATTAGCAGAAATAGAAAAATCTGCTCCTCGAGGTAATAAGTGTCTCACAGGCCCTGCAGCTCAGGCCACATTGCAAAACGGAACATGGTTCTGGGCGCACGTGTGAGCCCTGACGTTGCCACGGGCGCGGACGGAACATTTGTTCTTAAGCTGCTTTGCTAAGGTGAGGCTATCCTTGGGCTCGGATTTGTGTGGAATCCAAAAAAGTAGTCAGTGAAAGCAGAAATGAGGCAAATAAACCACACATTGATGCTGGACACCTTCCATTTCATTGGCTCAGCTTACCGCAGAATTGGCCCGTGCAAGATGACGCTGCCATTTGCGCCAAGTTAGCGCAGCTGTCTATGCAGCACCGCTAGAATTCCTTTTATTTGTATTCTAACCTCGCCCACGTTTTTAATGGTGTCTGTCCTCCATTTCTCAACCAGACGCTTTTCCCTATCTGCTTTCAATGCTAATGTCTCCCTGTCCTGTTTTTCAAATTAAATATCGTACTTAAAATATTAATATCCCTTGCTCTTTGATTCTTTGTTTATTCATCTTATGCAAAACATAACGGTGAGACCTCCATCTGTATTAAATGCTACTGTATAGGCAGATTCAATGACTTATTAATGACTGTTTCATGATACGGGAGAGCTGAGGCTTTATATAATCATGCAATTCTTATTCAAGAATGCTCTGCCTGTACTACCCTGTAGGGAAAAAAAATGAAATATGCCTATCTTTTCAAAGAAAAAAAAAAAAAAGACTAGCTTTGTGAAGATCGTTGTGGAAATAACTACGCCTTGAAACTAGGCCAAGTGACTTCAGTCTCCAGGGAAGTTAGCTCATGTCTTCAAGTATTTGGGTTTGTAAACTTTGGTAGTGTTCATTGAAGTGGAAGCCACATACTGCATGTGTAAATTTCAAGGAATTAGCACCAAAGGGGTAGCCATGGCCAAGGTAAGGCAGTTGTGTATTTTGAGGCCCTCTTTCTTGTCTCTATCCCATATTCTATTGAATTGTTTCTACTTTTGTCCTTAGGTGTAGATATTGTTTATCTACATTCTTTATGTACATTAGATTGAAATCTTTGATGTTTATTAATAAAAGGCCACTGGGTAAGTTGCATTTCCACTCTTATAGTGGTGTCACTTGATGAATAGAAGTTCTTTTTTAATGTGACCCAATGTATCAAGCTTTTCCTGTATGGTTGATGTTTTTCAAATCAGTGTCCTGAATTTAAACACTCTCTACCCTGGGGCTGGCATTGCAGTGTAGCAGGTAAAGCTGCTGTTGGCGACACCAGCGTCCTCTGTGGACACTGCTTTGAGTCCCAGCAACTCCGCTTCCAATCCGGTTCCATGCTAATGGCTTAGGGAAAGCGGCAGGAGTGGCCCAGTGTTTCAGGCTCTGCCACCCATGTGGGGGACCTGGAAGAAGTGCCTGCTCCTGGCTTCAGCCTGGTCCAGCATTGGCTGTTGCAGCCTTCTGGGGAGTGAACCAGCAGAGGGAAGCCAGGTAACTCACCCTCTCCCTCTCTCTCCGTAACTTTCAAAATAAATATATCTTAAACTCTACCTATCCCAAGGTCATGAAGATAGGAGAGAATTTCAAAAAGTTCATTTAAAAATTAGATAAGATGAAAGAAGAAATGCAAATTCTTGTTTAGTGTTTTTCAAAACACAGATTTTCAATGACATTTCTGTAGACTCCATGTCATCTCCAGCATTCTTTGATGGCAGCTTTACTGTGTATGTTTCATACCCTTCATTGTTAGATCTGAGTTCAGTTGAACCTGTTTTAATGTCAAGATGAGAACCCTTGGAAGCCAATGTGCCATTCTCCGGAGAGGTTTGCCATGGTCTAGTTTGTATCACATAAAGATTTCTCGGATTACAATGTAGAAGATGGACAAGAGTTGAAGCAGGGAGAACATTTAGAATGTTCTGCCACGGTGGTTCAGTAGGAAGTGATTATGGTATACATTTGCATAGTAGCAGTAAAAATGAAAAGGAGTGATTGGATATGTTGTGGGCGAGGTGAGGTCTAGATTCCTGTTCCACGTCCTTGTCTTCTACTTAGAGAAGCATTCTAAGTACAGGCACATATATGGTACACAGAGTGGTAACATTTATTTAAAAGGTGAGAAAACACACACATGGGCATGCGTTAAGAGTGTGATGGGCCAGGAGGGGAAAGGGGTAGAGGCATGAAATACAGAGACAGTGCTTCATGCTCTGTCTCATCATCATCTGCAAAGAGAGAGAGACATTCCCAGTTGACTGCCTCTTCTATGAGATTTGAAGAGAAATTGTTACATGATCTCTCCCCCAAGTCCCAGAGGAAGGGAGATCCATCCTGGGAAGGGGATTATTTGACAGGTAGGTGGGTAGGATTCCACAGGGTGGGGGAGGTGTGACATCCAACTCCAGATATTTTCCTTATCCCATATACTATTCATGTAGGTTTCAGAATTCACATTTCACATTTTATTTTTTTAATTTTTTAAAAGATTTTTTAAATTTATTTGAAAGAGTTACAGAGAGAGGTAGAGACGGAGAGAGAGGTCTTCCATCTGCTGGTTCACTCCCCAGATGGCTGCAACGGCCAGAGCTATGCCGATCCAAAGCCAGGAGCCAGGAGCTTCTTCCAGGTCTCCCATGTGGGTGTAGGGGCCCAAGGACTTGGGCCATCTTCAACTGCTTTCCCAGGCCATAACAGAGAGCTGGAACAGAAGAGGAGCAGCGGAGACTAGAACTGGCACCCATATGGGATGTTGGCGCTTCAGGCCAAAGCTTTAACCCACTGTACCACAATACCAGCCCCCACATTTCACATTTTACAGATGAACAGAATATGGGAGATAAGGGGCAAGAGAAATGAAGGGCAGATACTTGAGCCCTAACTTGAGCAACTGAATGAATGATGGTACTGTTAATTAAGATGGAGCCAACAAAAAGATTTATGGGACAAAATGAATTCAGGTTTGCTCAGGATGAGATTCATTGGTTAAGGGGCAATGGATAAGGAATAGATGAGTGGACCAGTGGCTGGTCTATGATGAATAAGCACAGAAGTGATAAAGCTGGAGTACCCAGATCCTCAGCCCTAGGCCGAGGATTGTCATGTGTTATACCGACATAACCCAGAGGATACTCTGGTGAACTCTAGGTTCAGCCATTTTGGAAAAACAAAATAAAGACCATCTGGTCCAATAATTCAGCATGTCTTA
This sequence comes from Oryctolagus cuniculus, assembly GCF_051225735.1. Classification (NCBI taxonomy): domain Eukaryota; kingdom Metazoa; phylum Chordata; class Mammalia; order Lagomorpha; family Leporidae; genus Oryctolagus; species Oryctolagus cuniculus. Next base: position 82,488,171 of record NC_142876.1, on the reverse strand, counting down.
TATAATAACTACCTCTATGATTTAGTATGTGGGTTTCTTACATCTATGAGAGAAATTCTGTCAGAAAAAAATAATTCTTCAGCTTCATTTAATCCAATATTTCTCTAGTTAATTTTTTTTTTCATCAAAATGTTTCCATAGAGGAAAGACATCTCAACCCAGTATTGTTAGTGTTATATGGAATAATCTTTGGACAAAACTGTCTTTAATTTAGTACCATGTTATGTAAAAAAGAATCCTATATAGTGCAGTGAGCACTCTGTATACTCTTACCATAACACTTAAAAGGGGATAGGCATTTGGTCTGGTGGTTATGATGCCAAATAGAATACTCACATCCTAAATCAGATTACCCAGATTTGAGCCTGGTCTCCACTCCGTCTCCCAGCTTCGTGCTGATGCACACCCTGGGAGGCAGTGGTGATGGCTCAAGTTTTTGGCTCCCTGCCACCCACATGGGATGCCCAGGTTGAGATCTTGGCTCCTAGCTTCAGCCTGGCCCAGCTCCAGGCGTTTAATGAGTAGATTCTCTCCTTCTCTCTGCCTCTCCTCTCAAATAAAAAAAAAAAATTAAAATGTGCATAGTAAACATTTTTATTCATGTTTATCTATTTCTGCAATCTTATGTGAATGGTAAAATGTCTTTTAACTGCCCTTTCTCAAGGGCAATTCTCCTGTGTCATAATAATTGAAAATTAAGAAGTTACAGAGTCATAATTAAATCGTCCCCTTTGAACCCTTGTGGCTGAAACTGCATATTAACCACATCCCATTCAGATCAGGAGTAGCAAGAAATATTCTGAACACCAACTGCTACAAGATAACATAACAAGCTTTGACAGATTCCTAATTACCTGACTATCTACTAGTTAAAAACTCTTTAATACTGTGGCAATTCTCTTATTTGCACATAAGTCAAAAGGTACATCTACTTTACATTTAATTGATATCTATATTGCTACTTTAAAAAGAATGCACTCCCTCAATATATTTCACTATTAATTTATGACCTTTGATCTGCATTTGGGAAATAATTTTAAAAGAAATTACTTATGATAGCATTGTAGATGAATCTGAAAACTGCAACTCAAAATCGATTTAACTCTTTTTTTCTTTTTGAACAAACTCCTTTTTTTTCTCCTAAAGATAGAACCCACTTTCCATTTGATGGCCATAAACTTTTACAGATTTTATTTCACCTTGCTAAACTTTTTTTTGCCATCTGTAAAATATGGGGAAAATAACCATCTTAGGGTCATTGTGAAATCTAATAAAAATGATGCATATAAAAAGATTACAACATGACCGAGCCCATAGCAAATATTCAAGAAATGCTAGTACTGTCCACTTCAGTTAAGAAGATTTTTGGATCTGACAGCAATGTGGGTTCCATGTACAGCTGTCGAATTGAAATAACTTTGGCTCATATTGAAGTTTCCCTTATTGCATTTGGAGAATAAGAAATATTTGGAAGAGGAGTCATGGACCGTAAGGTGTTTTCACTTTAGATGCAATTAGTGGACTTACAAGGTGCTTTTGAGAACAATATTATGGCCTCTTCATGTGGAGTACTTTTTATATACCCAGTGTTTCTTAAGCTCTCTACAGCCAAGATTTCAGTTAGTCTCTTCAACAACACTATGGGGTAGGAAACATAGTTGATTTCCTTTTACCATACACTAGGCCTAGAGACTTTCCCATAGTGAAAGAGTGGTGGAGGTAAATTGCCTAAATCTGTCTGCCTCCAGAACCCAGAACCACAGTACTATGATTTCCACAAGTCTCATAAAGAATAAGTCATTGTATGGAAAAGTGGGTAGAGGCACAGAAAGGTGTACACATTAAGGGAATACAGACTCAGCATGCTAAGTCCATTTTCAACTGAAAGGAATTTGCATCATCTATTTAAAAGACTTTTAAAGTTTTCTGAACCAAAATGATGTTGATGTCCCCAAAACCACAAATCTCACTGGATCAGTTGCTTCTAAATAAATGTTTGTTCAGAGAATCTTGAGCCAGTGACCCTTAAGGAATGACTGAAATAAAATGCACTGGGTAGCTTTAAAAACCCAATTGTCGGGGCCGGCACCGTGGCCCACTAGGTTAATCCTCCGCCTGCGGTGCCGGCATCCCATATAGGCACTGGGTTCTAGTCCCGGTTGCTCCTCTTCCAGTCTAGCTCTCTGCTGAGGCCCGGGAAAGCAGTGGAGGATGGCCAAGTGCTTGGGCCCCTGCACCCACATGGGAGACTAGGAAGAAGCTCTTGGCTCCTGGCTCCTGGCTTCTGATCGGCGCAGCTCCGGCCATTACAGCCATTTGGGGAGTGAACCAGTGGAAGGAAGACCTTTCTCTATGTCTCTCTCTCTCACTGTCTGCAACTCTGTCAAATAAATAAATAAAAAATCTAAAAAGAAACCCAGTAGTCTAGTGGGGAGATAGCATGGTGCCAGGCATATTATCATATAACCGTTTTTTGATTATGTATAGGAGGTGGCTGCATAAAGTAGATGATTTTGGACCAGTGCAGAAAAGAGTAGACTCACAAACTAAAATCTCAGACAGCAGAAACCCACTTATAAGGGAGATGAATTGGGGGGAATCCAGTCATTTGCAGAAGAGATGACTCCTTATCTGGAAGAAGTTAGAATGGGTAAGCTACTGGGTTAGTTGAACTACATTGATATGGAAGAGAATGAATACAGTATGTCTGAAAGAATTGAAGGAGTCTGTCTTCCTGGAGGTAGACACACCAGGGAAAGCGAGGGAATCTGAGGGCAAGAGTAGAAAGTTGATAGTAGATGGGAAAAAGCGCTTTTCTTTAACAAAATGTTCAGCCATCTCCTTGGCTTGTTAACTGTGAAAGCAATGATTTCAGCAAAAATTTCCCTGAAGTTTACCCTTCGAAATCTTCCAAACATTTTTTTCTGTATTCATGCAAATAGGGTTTCAGTTATCACCACCTGTCACAGTCTCTCATCCCCTTTCTCCCTCCTAACCAAATTCAACCTAGATATCAGTGTGTCTTTCCCACACACACAACATATCAAACACAGTAGACTCTAACTATCCAATGAAGTAAATTTAGAGTGCATTTAGTTTCCTGTGCTTATAGAATCTTCATAGCTACATGCAATTGTTCAGTCATACCTACACAGAGATTTAAAGAGGAAAATATTGGGAGGGTGTCGATGCAGCTGTCAAGTTATTGCTTGGGATACTTGCATCCCTTATCAGAGTGTCTGGTTCGAGCCCTGGCTCCTCTGCTTCTGGATCATCTTCCTGCTAATGAATCTTGGCCCCTGCCATCTACTTGGAAGTTCTGGATACAGTTCTGGGCTATTGGACCAGCCTTTGTTTTTAAAGGCATTTGAGGAGTGAACCAGCAGATAGAAGATCTCTTGTTCCCTCTTTCTCTCTCCCCCACCCTCTCAAATAAAAATGAATACAAACAAATAGAAAGTTACCAAGGGACCAAAATCTTTCCTCATTTCCCAAAACACGCTCTCTACAGTTCTCCTCTGTCTTTCTGTGCTCATTTACCGTACATCCTCCCAGAAATGTTTCAAAGTTTGGGAGCTTCTCATAGGCTTGGGGCCATGTTTCAAGTCAGTGTTTGCATATTTTTTGCCTCTCTTCTTTCTCATCTTGTGAGAGCTACTAAAAAATATGTCACTTCTTCATTCTCAGCCACCAGTTAAATGAAGAGGCATTCCATTGATCAGTTCCCTTTAATTCTCAAAATGTATGTATTCAATCATATTCGGTGTTGTACCTTCTTTAAACCATTAGTATCAAAGTGTAACTTTTTTTTAAAGTGCCTTAGATTTGTGTTAACTACAACCTCACCGAAAAGGGTCACTGGAAAATTGATTTCTCTGTGTACCAAAGGTGATTAACGCTTCATAGAAAATGTGATGTTTATTTTTCTGTTGATGTGTTTTACATGAAAGGCAGAGGGAGTGAGTGAGTGAGAAAGCAAGAACACCATTCACTCCCAAATACCTGCACCAGCTGTGGCTGTGCTAGGCCAAAGCCCAAAGCCAGGAACTCAATTCTTACTCCCATATGAATGGTATGAACTCATGTATTGGGGCCATTGTCTGCTGCCCCATAAGCATATTAGCAGGAAGCTGGGTTGGAAGCAGAGCCAGGCCTCAATCCCAGGCACTCTGAGATGTGGACGTCACAAGCACTGGTTTAAGTCACTGGGCCACAGTGCCCCCCAACGGGGTACTTTCATAGTGCCAGAGTACATCAAAAAAGCTCACAAAAAATTGACTAACAGATACGTTTATTTGGATGCATAGTTTTTTCTTGATAGTTTGCATGAACCTCTTGAAGATCCCTTGCATGCATGGATTTTGAAAATTTTTGCACCAAAGAAAATGTCTTCTAGTTATACTTTCCTCACCAACTTGATGAAGTACCCTCATATAATGAATGTTATAGATCCTCTCTTCAGAAAAAAAATAGCCATATGCTGATAACACGTAGCAGTACCATCAGGATCTTCATATATTTTGTGATGGTCATCCAAAGACCCCAGATTGGGAACCTGTTGTAGGTCACTTCTCTTAGTTATCTTGGACTAATGATAGTGAACTAAGAGTGTGCTATCACAATCAGATAGAAAAGAGCTCCAGTCATATTCTCACTTCTTGATAGCCATGTGATTGATCCTAGGCAAACTGTCTAACCCTGGCCAGTACCACGATTAACAATAGCAGCTATGTCCTTGGCTCTCATAAAGATTAACTGAGACATTGCATGCAACAACTTAGCATGGTGCCCAATGCATATGCTTACTCAATGGAAAATGTTACTGTCTTTATAAGGTGTATGTATTTAATATCTTAGGCTTTTCAGGGGGAGTGGAAGTCAAGGCAAAGAAGCTGGTCTTTGGAGACTCTTGAGGTGAACTGAGGAATAATTTCCAGGTCAAGAACCATGGTGGGGGCCGGCGCTGTGGCTCACTAGGCTAATCCTCCGCCTTGTGGCACCGGCACACCGGGTTCTAGTCCCAGTCGGGGCACCAGATTCTGTCCCGGTTGCCCCTCTTCCAAGCCAGCTCTCTGCTGTGGCCAGGGAGTGCAGTGGAGGATGGCCCAAGTACTTGGGCCCTGCACCCCATGGGAGACCAGGATAAGTACCTGGCTCCTGCCATCGGATCAGCGCAGTGTGCCGGCCGTGGCAGCCATTGGAGGGTGAACCAATGGCAAAGGAAGACCTTTCTCTCTGTCTCTCTCTCTCACTGTCCACTCTGCCTGTCAAAAAAAAAAAAAAAGAAAAGGAAAGAAAACTATGGTGGGGAAAGGCCCTTTCATTTCCTTCTGAGGCCCACCAAGGGACCACTTCTTCCAACCCTCCTATGAATGAGGTCAGGGAGAAAAGCGAAACTTGTCAAAAAAAAAAAAAAAAAAAACACACACACACACACACACAAAAAAAGTAGAATTTGATCAAAGCACTGAGAATCCCTCTGCAAAGCTATTGATTAAGATTTAGGGGTTTCTGTTCATTTGCAGAGAGACACTCAGAGGAAGTTACTAAAAAATACTTTGAACCAGTTAAGAAGGTTGTCTCTGGTTCAGTGTTTGCTTGGGTCTTCCTTCATTTGAGGAAACACTTTAGTCTATGTCAAATTGCCAAGTTACAAATAAACAAAAAGAAAAATTTAAATCTTATACTCCATGCACAGTTCTCCCAGTGGTCAAGAATTAATATTATGTATAATTCAGAGCTGCATTGTCCAACATAATTAAAGTTAATTCAAGCCACATATATAATTTAAAATGTTCAGATGGCTGCATTTTTCAAAAGTACAAAAAGTGAAATTAATTATAATAATAAATTTATCCCAGTATATCCAAAATGCCACTAACACATGTATTTGACGTACAGATTTGAAAAGGGCATTGCATTCCTACTTTCATATTAACATATCTACTGTGTCAATGACACACACGATATATCTATATCCAAACACTACATTTTCCAAAGTAAAAGCAAAATGCAATCTGCCAAAATAAATTGTCAGGTTTTGGGGAAAGATATGTTACATTGTTTGCATTTTTCCATTCAAATTTTAATTCACATAAATGAAAATTGGGGGTTGAACATGTGAAACACTGGTTGAGATAACTGCTTAGGATCTCCACATCCCATATTGGAATGCCTGGGATTGAGTCCTGCCCCTACTTCTGATCCAGCTCCCCGCTAATGCTACCCTTAGAGATAGGAGCTGATGACACAAGTATCTGGGACTCTGCCACCCTTGTGAGAGACCCGGATGGAGGTCTTGGCTCCTGGCTTTGGTCTGGTACAGTCCTGTGTGGTGAGGTCACTTGGGAAGTGAATCAGTGGTTGGAAGATCTCTGTCTTTGTCTTTCAAACAAAAAAATGGTAAATAATGGTTTCAGAGTCATACAAGCATATTCATGTGTAAAATAGATGGATGTGGCTAGTGGTCACTGCATTAGCAGATTTTAGGGGAGAATCTGAAATTTCGACTCACAGTTACAGGTTTGAATCCCGTCTCGCATTTGCTCACTGTGTTTGATGGTAGAACTTGCTTTCCTTCTCTGAGCTTGTTTTACTCCCCTATACCTAGCACTATAAGCCCATGAATTTGCTACAAGGGTTGGATGAGATCATGGAAGATGAAAGAGCCCAGTGAACTGTAAAATGAAGTATAAACATAAGGAATTTTAAATTGAATAATATGAAGAGAGTTAATTAGAGACTTTGAGTCAGATTTCACATTTGTGGAAGCAGAAGGAAATCATCTCCTTTAACTATTGCCAATGATGATCATAAATCCTAAAGTTAGGATGCGGTGGGTTGGTGGTTTTCTTTAAGCAAATCATTTTCATATTTTCTGTTAGGAAAATCGTGGCTTTTCTCTTGCTATATTGTAAAAGGTATTGTTTTTAAATATAAGTCATTTAAGTCTTTCTCAAAAGGTTGTGACAACGTGGTCACAGGGGTGTATGTCAATTTGTAAGACATACATAAAATTGTCGTGAGTGTTTATCCCCCCATGAAGAATGGAAAAGAGGATTTGTTTTACTCCATAGACCCCTCTTGTGTTTCAATTCTCAACAGAGGAGCCCTGTATTATTTCAGGGATAAAATCAGTGCAATGAAAAGTTTCATCTTCTATGTGGTAACGGGCTCTGATTCTACATCCATAAACAATCCAGTTAATTCTCATGGTGGATGAGCCGAGCCTCACCACTGCTCCTGGAAATGAGCGTGGATTGATCAGTAAACCGTGGCTGTGTCTCCTCAGGGAACCTGTCTCTAGAGGCTGACCCCATTGCAGTTCAGAACCCATGGTCTGGACTCCCACCTTCCCAACTTTCAGGCTCATATTTGGAGTCTGTGTTTATTGTCGTCTCCAGCCTTTTACAGCAGGTGCCATGTCTCTACACCTGTGTATCTTCTTGAATTTCAGTTTTTGCCTCTCTGAAGAATTGCTGCATATTTGGTTGAATGGTTCCAAGAACCCCCTAAATGAAAGGCTGTCACATATGCCTTTAAATCTCTATTTAGACCACATAATCCTGAATATAGCCTTGGAATTTGATGAAAATCTGTCTAGGTGTTTTCATGCTAAGCAGCTACAGAAAGAATAAACTTAATGTATTCAGATTATCCTCAAAAGGAATGCAAGTTACCATGTGATTTCTAAGGGTTGAGAAAAATAATTGTTTAAAAGGTCTCCGACAGTGACTTTGAGACTTTTAGAGCTCTGTTGAACCGAGTTGTTGTCTAGTTTTTCTTTCAGCATAGAAGTAGCCTTTCCATATGCCTTTATGTTAATACAGCTCATAATTATTGAATGCTTGCATGTACTGACTTTGTGCTGGGTGCTGTAAATACAGCGATGAACTCACTTGGACATAGCTGCTGCCTGTAGGGAGCTTGTCACCACCGGAGTAATTTGTTCATCAAGTCACCTATTGGGAAAATTTGAAGAAAGTAATGTGATGGGAAGGCCAAGAATGTTTCCACAATTGAGCTGAGACCCAGCATATGGAAGAGTGTTAACTAGGACATAGGCGAGACATAGGGTATATCTCTCATGTGGATGGGACAGCATGTGCTGACGTGCTGAGGTAGAAGGTAGCACAGTACATCTAAGAAAGTCAAAGTAAGCCCATTGAACTGAAACATAGGAAGACATACAGTAGTGACATGGCAGGTTTTGTCATAAATGGTGAGCTTTAGTCCAAGTTGTTAACCGTTACAGTATGGTATTCTCTTCATTGACCAAAATTCTTGCAACTCCTTGGACTGCCACTAGCCTATTAAGTTTGTAAGCAAGCCAAGAATCAGCATAGAACCATTCTTTGCAAGTGTTAAGAGCAGTCACCTCAATGCTAGAGCTTCATCCTGAGTTCCCTGGGACTAATGACAACAAATTGGATAACAGAGACACCACCATCTCCTTCCCAGTTCCTGGAGATGCTTATTCCACAGACCTAAGGTGAAGCACAGCCATCTTTGTCTTTTCAGTATTCACTAGTGATTCTAAAGGCTCAGAAACTACTGCACTGGGCATCAGTTTTGAGTATTTCTCATTTAGTTTTCATTTTTTTCTGTCTCAATACAGTACAAAACAGTTACTGATTGCCTTTGGAAGTATCTAATGAGGAGAAAAATAGTAGTGAGATCTTACTCTTCTGATAGCTATTGAGTTTGTGATATTCTGGTTTCTAAAGTTTGAGGTTTTCTGTACTAAGAATATTCCTGTATTTTCATATTTCTTCTTTTAATTTACTCCTGGTGAAATTTTGACTCTATAAGTATACTTCTATTTATTTTGACACTGAATTAAGTCAATTATTACAAAAAGCTTAGAAATCTAGCATTTTCAAATCATGCTAATTTTATATTTTAATTCATTAAGAGCTTATGATTTCTAATACTTTCCTGCAATAAATATGATTTATAACTTCTGAACACTTTAGAAGTGAGACAAAGATGTTTTGTCTTGGAGTAAATTAGTTCATTGGAATTGGCACTAATTTCCCTGCCCTTAGCTGTTCGTTCTTTTCTGTGTGCTAGGCAGACTGGGTATCTGTCTTCTGCATCTTAACTTTGCCCAGAGAGCCCACGCCCACAGCTCCTCATGAGCACAGGGTGAGCCAGTAGCTAGAGGTGGACACCAGTTCTGAGTGGCCACTTAGATATTTCTTGCAAGGATTTAAACTCAAGATCCAACATGTTGAACTTACTAGTTTGGAGTGCTAGAAGAAAGAGGCCATGTAGAACTGGGGCTGGAGGCGTTATCCATGAGGAGTGTGTGTGTGTTTGCCATATATTGCACATTGTAATGGAGGAGAAGTCAAGGGAATGGAATGAAATGGAAGGTCACAGAAAGGAAGATACTACAGGGCACTGTCACAGTGAGAGCAGACCTTACAGCTGAGGGGGCGAAATGTGTAGGAAAGGGGACAAACTGCAGAAAACATTGAGGACAAGGGGAATCAAAGAAAGAAGATGATGAGAAAGGGACAATGGGCCAGATAGTTGGCAAGAGAGAGAGAGAGAGGGAGGGAGGAATAATGATGCAAAGAAAGATACTGAAAACAGGGAGACAGGGACCACAAAGAAAATGAAGAGAGAGAGAGAGAGAGCACAATAGCAGCATTTCCCCCCCAAAATTTAACTCATTATTAAGCCCATCCAGTTTTTTTTCCTGTTGCAGAATTCCCCATTGACCAATATATCGTTTTTAGCCTAGAAAATATTTTTAAGCTTTTTTTCATTATCTATTTCACTAGAGGTTGCCTTTCATTTTTTTTTTTCTTTCAATAATGCCAGTTCCCTGAAAATCTGAGTAACTTCTGGGCCTTTTTATCTTAAAACAATTTTAGACATCAAAACTCCACATAGAAATTACCAAGGTAGTACAGAGATTCCACATGTACCTTTTCCAGAGCTGCCCCCAATGATAACATCTTACAGAACTAAACAACAATTATTAAAACCAAACATTTGAAATTGTTGCAGTGATGTTTAATGGAAATACAGACCAGCAATTTTCATATGCACTTGTTTTATTCAGTAAGTTAATCCATGTTTACTATATGTAATGATCAAATCAGGTTGGTAAGCATTTCCATCTCCTCAAACATTTGTTATTTCTATTTTTGTTGCTGTTTTTGGTCATTTCTTTTTGTGTATGGCTTGTGAATTTTATCACACATACAGATTCACATAACTACCACTAAAAGCTCTAATTTTTTTTAGCTCTTAAAGTTTTTTTATCTATTTTTTTGAAAGGCAGAGTGGTAGAGGAAGGAAGAGGGCAAGACAGAGACGTAGAACAGTCTTCTATCCGCTGGCGTACTTCCTAAATGCTTGTAACAGCCACAGCTGGTCCGTATCAAAGCCAGGAGCCTGGAACCCCAGCTAGATTTCCCACATGGGTGGCAAGAATCCAAGTATTTGGGCCGTCATCCGCTGGATTCCCAGGTGCATTAGCAGGAAGCTGTATTGGAAGCACTGTAGCTGGAACTTGAACCAGCACACCAATATGGGATGTGGACAAGACAAGCGGCAGCTTAGGCCCCTGTGCCACAACACCTACCCTTGCATGTGTTTTTTAAAGATAAAACAGTCACATGGTTAAAATAACCATAGTATTGAAAAGTATTGAATGAAAACTTTAAATCTTAACTCCACCTCATTCATCCTGTTTCCTATTCAACACATAGCCATTTTTATTATCTTCTTCTGTTTTTATTTCCATTAATTCTTCCTGAAAATACGAGTATTTTTACTTTTATCCCTCTTACATAAAAGTTAGATCATTATATAAACTGTTCTGCACCTTGCTTTCTTCATTTAATAATCATTAGAGATCATTTTACATCCTCCTATGAAGAACTCCCTCATTCTTGGGTGTTGTCTCCTGTTGTATAAACCCTGCACCTTTAATTACTTGAGCAATCTTTGGTTTTCAATGTAAGAAAATAAGGATGTAATTAATCTAACAAAGCAAGTCTTAATAAAGATCAAAAGAAGGCATCCAAATGTGAACGATAAACTTGGGCAAGTCAACTGGTCAGTGAGGAGCATGGGGGCTTGCTGCTGGTACTGGGAAAAGCAAAGTAGAAGTAAACGTGCATGCTACACCTCTACAGTAGAAAATTGGATTTTTTTTTATCAAAAAGAATGTCATCTGAATAATTTGCAATAAAGGGGTCATAACTAAATTAGAAAGTAGTACTGGCAACTCTGCCAACATTGAAAACTGTCAGAAATCCATCAGATGACTGATAGTTGGTGCTTAAAAGAAAGAAAGAACATGTCCAGACCAAGTTGAAAGAGAGATTATGTTTCAGAATAATAACATTGATGAAATGCATGTATTTTGGAGTCAGACTTTTTTTGGTAAGTTTTCTAAGTATATATTCTTTTATTTTTGTTTTCCTAATTTGTAGGCTTATCCATCTTTGTAATCTTAGTTCATTTGATCCCAGTTCATTTGTTGTGATTTATTCCTTTTTTATAGTTTGATATTTTATCCTTGGTGATTAACAAGAAGTATGAGAGAACTTCAAAACATTTGTGAGAAAATTAATTATAAGGGTTTTTTAAATGTAAACTGTTTCTCAGCTTAAGTTCTACCGAGTTCAAGACACCCTTGTAAGTGACGATTATGCCATTTTAGTCTAGCTCTTAAAGAGTTGAGGTTTCTTGGCAGTTAACCCTGTCAATCAAGTCTTTATATTATTCATTTTAAAGATTTTTTTAAGATTAGAAACAAAAATGAAGTGAGAAAGAGATAAATAAGAATGTAACGTGGATTCCGAATTACTTCTTATCAAAACTCACAAAATTATCGGTGATTAGAGGAAGGAACGGGAACATTTTCATCATGAAAGACTCTATGGAGGCTTTCCCAGACATTTTCTCTTAGAGCTTTGGCTAGCCTTTTCAAAAACACTCTCATAATAACCGGATACAGTTCTTTGGCCCTCTAGAAACTCAACAAAGTACCACGAACATCCCAAAAGTCTGTTGCCATGATCTTTTCAGTTGACTGGTATACTTTGGTTTGATTGATTACTTCTACCTGTTGGTAACCATTGTCCTGATTGTTGTTTGGCTTCAGCATCATATTGGAAAAACCATGTTTTATCTCCTGTTTGAACTCTTGCAAGAAATGCTTCAATATCTTGATCACATTTACTTAAAATTTCCCTTGAAAGGTTTGCTCTTGTCAACAGGTCATCTGGGCACCAGGATTTAGACAGCTATCATGTAGAAAGTTCGCTCTACTTTGATTGTTTAGGCAAAATTAGGTAAGCTGGACCAGTTAAGATTTCTGTGGTGTTGACTGTTGTTTCTGCTGTTAACCATTTGTGCTCTTCAGTTAGGACACAAACCAGGAATTTGTCACTTGCTTTTTAATGTAGATGATCTGCTTCTGTGGACTTCATCTTCACCATTGTTTGATCTCTTCTTCAAAGAACAAAGCCACTTGTAAACTTCTGATTTATCTGGGATATTGTCCCTAATATGTTTCCTGAAGCATCAGGGATTTTGCCATTGTTCTACCCACGGTTCATCATAAATCTGATGTTTGTTCTCATTACGGTTTTAGTAGAATCTGTGTTTCCTTTGTAGGAATTCTTTTCAAACCAATGTCTTATCCTTGTTGGTGCCTCAAACTAGAGCCTGACCAAACATGCTATACTAGCTTGGGTACGTTTATTATGGAGCAAAAGAAATTTTAATTCCTTCATAGCTTTTTAAAATAATAAACATTTTCCCTGAACTTTTTGAAGGCCCCTTACTTTATTCATACTTTATTACATAATTTCTCTTGATCACATAGATAGCTAATACAAACAAGCCTGTTTATGGTAGGCTCAATAGTCACTACCAAAGACCATATATCTTCTTTTACCCTAATGAAAAGCAAAAAAATTAATATCTTATTTGGTGTCTGAAAGGCCAAAGTAATAATTACATTAAAATGCTACTCACTAATAAAAGTACTAGAAATTGAAAGGTGATTATTACCTGGCCAACCCAATCACTTGTTAATTTAGTGATTCTAAGAGTTACCCAGAAAGGCAGTTAAATCCAGTGAGCATTTATGGAGCATTTCTTTTGTGTCATACACTATAGATATGTCCAAGATGCAATCATCCATTGAAAGAATCCAGTTTTCTCCCATTATTTCTACCATGACCATTTGTAAATGACAGCTAACTGCTCCAAAAATGCTGATAGTTCACTGTGACAGTGAGCCTTCCCAGCCCCTTACACATCAACCTTTTTAAATTTTCTTTTTAGCTTCTTATTTGTTCAATCTCTTTGCTCACTCATTTGTTTACTTACATTGATTTTCATGTGCGAAAATGAACGTTTCAGGAGAACAGGGTCCTTGTCTGTATTGCTTGCTCCGTCGTCCCCAGCACCCCAGCCAGTGTCGAGCACACTGTGCTGAAAGCACTCACTGAACACTTTGGGAAGAATGGGACAGAAGCAGCAGTCCAGCCTACTGGAAAGACCGCATGACTGGAAGTCTAGAAAACAAACATCCTCATTCCCACTTAGCTGTTGACCAGCAAGAAACATAATCTTCTCTAAACTTCCATGTGTGCAAAATGAAGTTTCTACTTCTGTAAAATAGGACTAATAATTTAGGTTCAAAATATGATATTTGGAGTTAGATAATCTAACGTCTATCCCAGGTCTACTTACTAACTGTATTTGATCTTTGAAAAGCTATTTAACCCTCTGTACCTCTGATTTCTCTTTTTTTTTTTTTTTTTTTATTTTTGACAGGCAGAGTAGGCAGAGAGAGACAGAGAGAAAGGTCTTCCTTTTGCTGTTGGTTCACCCTCCAATGGCCGCCGCGGCCGGCGCACTGTGGCCTGTGCATTGCGCTGATCCGAAGACAGGAGCCAGGTGCTTCTCCTGGTCTCCCATGCAGGTGCAGGGCCCAAGCACTTGGGCCATCCTCCACTGCACTCCTAGGCCATAGCAGAGAGCTGGCCTGGAAGAGGGGCAACCCGGACAGAATCCAGTGCCCCAACCGGGACTAGAACCCGGTGTGCCAGCGCCGCAAGGCGGAGGATTAGCCTATTGAGCCATGGCGCCGGCCCTGATTTCTCATTTTTTAAATGGGTAGAAAATTAGTTGTCTACCTTATAATATTATTGTGTTGAGTATATATTCCCCTCAAAGTGCATGACAAGGTGCTTGGTATACAGTCAACACTTAACACATCTATAGCCAGCATTATTGTGAGAATCCAATGAGAACAGTGAACTGAAGCAGTTGAACTGTTTTAAGAGCTACAGAGATGAGATTTCAAGACTACCAGACTAGTGATATTTCCAGATTAGTCTGTTCACTGCAGCTGTAACAGAATATGTGACACTGGCTGATGGGTGGAGACAGATTTATACTTTTGAGGATTGGGAAGTCCAACCGTAAGGGAAGCCTCTATGTCTGGTAAGCGCCTTCTTTCTATGTCATTTCATGGAAAGAAGGGCAAGATAGAAGGCAAGTGAGAAAGATGGAAGAAGGCAACTAAATTCACCTTTTTATCAGAAACTCACTCCTGGAGAAACTGTCCCACCCTGTGAAAACAGCATTAATCGGTTCATGACTAATCACCTCTTAAAGGTCCAGTTCTCAACACTGTTGCATTGAGAATGAAGTTCCTTACATATACACCTTGGGGACACATTTAAACCATACCACCACGTCACCCCTATTGGGGAAAAACGTTTATCTTCTAGTGTGAGGCTTCTAGAACCACAGTGCCTTTAATAAATTCCTAAATATAACAACCATCTTTCCAAATGGTAGCGTACTACAATAGAGATTTTGGAAAGGGCTAACATTTGGTTGACCCTAACATAAAGCATTAAAATGAGCTATTTAGTCTATTTAAAATGGTAACAAAGAAAATGTATTTCGGTCCAGCTCTCTTTGTTAGGAAAATTCCTAAGAATTAAAAATATATCACAAAAAGGCAAAGCTTTTATTGGAAGTCACTGGTTGCTAACATGCATTTTAAAAAACAGAGGGGCTGGCACAGTGCCTGTGAAAACAGCATCCCAAGTGGATGTTACTTCATGTCCTGGCTGCTCCCCTTCCAATTCAGCTCTCTGCTATGGTCTGGGAAAGCAGTAGAAGATAGCCCAAGTACTTGGGTCCCTGCACCCATGTGGGAGACCCAGAAGAAGCTCCTGGTCCTGGCTTCATGTTGGCCCAGCTCCAGTCAATGTGGTCATGTGGGGAGTGAACCAGTGGATGAAAGAACATTCTCTCTGTCTCTCCCTCTCTCTGTAACTCTACCCCTCAAATAAATAAAATCTTAATAAAAAAAATCAGAAAACCAGAAGGCTGTTCTATAAAAAGAAAAATAAAAAATAAAAGTTTTGTTTCATTATGTTACATTGGAAATATACTCACTAGAATGTCAAATATTAAGGCTGCACCACAATTTAGTGCTTGCTTAACAAAAGTAGACATTACATTAGTGGAAAATTGAAGTATACGGTAATAGTTTTTATCCACAAAAAGTAAGGCAGAGCTATTTCAAAATGATGGAAATCTGAGATTGTTGAGGCCATTCAGGGAGTCAATCAACAGCTAAGGGTGGGCCACACTGAAGCCAGGAGCCAGGAGCTTCTTCTGGGTCTCCTGTATGAGTGCTGGTCCCCAAGTACTTGGGACATCTGCTGCTGCTTTCCCAGGTGCATTAGCAGGGAGCTAGATGAGAACTGGAGCATCCAGGACTCAAACCAGCATCCATATGGGATGCTAGCATCATAGGCAACAACTTTACCTGCTATGCCATAACACCAGGCCCCAGATTACACTCCATGAATGATTGCTGGAATATAAAGGAAAAATACTTAATGAGTTAGAGCCTTCAAAGACAGATTTGGCAAAATTAGAACTGTAAAGTGGAAAAATAAGTAAATAAAATTTCTTCTGATGCTCATGAATTATTTCATTGGTTGGTAAGAGGGAGTACAAGTGAAGTTACTGGGGAAAGTGTGGGACCAAAGAAGGTTGGTTTGGCTGATTGGATGCATTCATTTGTTCTCTGTGTTCAGGCTGACCAGGCGACAAGTCACCCAACAGACCTCACAGTACCTCTCCCCATCCGATTTCACTGTTTTACTTCTTTCCCTCTACACAGCAGTAGAGATAAAACAGGACATATTGGAGAGCCACATTGGGTGGCTTAGTCCCACGGAGATGTATTTTCTTAGAGTTCTGGAGACTGAAAGAATGAAATTCTTGTGTCTGCAATGCCTTACTCTGAGACTCTGAGTGGAATGCTTCCCTATGTCTTTCTAATTTCTAGAGGTGGCCATCAATCCCTGATGTTCCTTAGCTTGCAGCTGTATCACTCCCTCCATGGGCTCTGTCGTCACATTTTTTAATTATATATGTCTATTTTGTCTTATGGTTTCTTCTTTTAAGGACACCAGCCATACTGGGTTAGAGCATACCCACCCTAATGACCTCTCCTGACCTTAGCCACAATGTTGTCCCCAGTAGCTAAAACCTTCTGTTGAATAAAAAAGAAAAGATAGGGTAGGCATTGAGGTACAGTTGGTTAAGCTATTGCTTGGGAATCCCACGTCCCATATTGGAGTGCCTGTTTTGAGTCTTGGTTACCCTATGCTTCCAACCCAGTTTCCTGCTAATGCATCTAGGAGGCAACAGATAATGGTTCAAATCTTGGGTTCCTGCAACCCACGTGTGAAACCCTGGTGGAGTTCCAAGCTCCTGGTGTTAGCCAGGCCCAGCACTGGGTGTTGCAGACACTTCGAGAGTAAACTAGTATATGACAGATCTCTCTATAACCCTTGTTCTGCCTTTCAAACAAATAAACAGACAGTTTAAGATAATAAGAAGAGGCAAGAGAAAAATCTAAGAGTGGATTACATTTAAAGGCCAGATGTTTGTATTTTCTCTGCAAGAACAATTTCAAACTAGAGAGGTTTAGATGGCAAGAAGAGGTCCAGCTCTTGGGAGAGCAGTAGAACTGATTAAGTAGTATCTGATAATTGTCCACTGAGAGACCTTCACAGTCTGCACTTCAGTAGTTGTGTATCTGTAAAGATGCATCTCATTACACCTTAGTACTTCCCCTTTATTGGGTGGAATTTTTATTCAGTGGACTTAGTGCCTAAAGGGAAATAACAAGACTCTCTTTGGGTTTGACCTTGCAAAAATGTAATTAAATGACAGTAATTATCAGGCTGCTATTAACTTTGGTACATCCAAGATTTCCATTTCACCTGGGACAGTTGGCCTGAGTTTGTTTTTCACACATATAGAGACACTATTTAATGCAAACATCTAGCTGTGTGTGTGTGTGAGTGTGTGTGTGTGTGTGTGAAGTAAATTTACATGCTTTCAAAAATACATTTTGACTGAACAATTTAAGTTTGCACTCAAGTTCATTGAATCTCAGCACTGGATGGGATCCAGATGGTAGAGGAGCTAAAGCTGTTTTCCAAAACTATAGGTTATGAACACTTGTCCCAGCCACAGGATCATTGATCTCCCAGGTTCGGACTTAGTTGTAGTATTCTGAGGAACAAGCTACCCAGACAGCAGTTAAGCCACTGGGGTCATTGTTCTCGGTACTTAATCTGTACTACACACAGCAGAACAGGGTGGGTGGTGGATAGCAGATCTTTCTCTGCATTGTGCACATCACAGCACCAGTTTTGTCACATGCTTTTTCAAAGACCAATTATAGCTTAATTTCATACTTTAAACTACTTTCTGCTAAATATTTGCATTCCTTTTTTGATAAATTTCTTTGTTGTGAGAGGAAGAGGGAGGGAGAGGGAGATGTATACATTGACAGAGAGAGCTCCCAAATGCTGTCCACTCCCCAGTTGCCAACAATGGCTGGAACTGGGCTAGGCCAAAGCAAGAATCCAGGTCTGTCACATGGGTGTTACGAACCCAGTTTTTTGAGCCATCACCATTGTCTCCCAGGGTCTATATTAGCAGAAAGATGGAGTCAGGAACTAAGCATATTACTTTGGAAAGCCACTGAACTTCTTTGTGCTTCTGTTTGTTCATCTACAAAAGGCTACTAACAGTAGTCTAACGGGTAATGTATAGAAAATATTGAATACATTGCCCATCACATAGCAGTGTGCTTACTCAATAGTGCTGACTTCAGTTATGTTTTTGCCCCACATTTCCTAATAACAAAGTGCATTTTATAATACAATGATGAAAGTAACTAGTTGGACTCTTTATTTGTCCCTTATTGCTCAAATGCTGGGAAATGTTTAGCTTCTATAGAAAAATTTGCTTGATTTTGGGATTCAAAATAGAAGACAGCATTTGGCCACAGAACACTCAATGAAAATACAATCTAGAAAGGCCTTGTAGGTAAAATAATCTCCAAGTATGTGAGAATATCTGTCAAGCCTACAGTTCCTGTAGTATGATATTGGGATTTATAACATCTATATTCAGCAGTAATATTCAACTAAGCATATGAATAATATTGCATGACAATTTTCTCAAATTTGCTGTATTTATGGCTTTTTCCAGGTCTTATTCATGGTTTTCATTAGAAATTTGCCCACACTTTGCCCTGAAACAATATATTTTTTTCAACTTTTATTTAACAAATATAAATTTCCAAAGTACAGCTTATGGATTACAGTGGCTTCCCCCCCATAACTTCCCTCCCACCTGCAACCCTCCCATCTCCACTCCCTCTCCCATTCCATTTACATCAAGATTCATTTTCAATTATCTTTATATACAGAAGATCAATTTAGCATATATTAAGTAAAGATTTCAACAGTTTGCACCCACACAGAAGCACATAGTGTAAAGTACTGTTTGAGTACTAGTTACAGCATTACTTCACATTGAACAACACATTAAGGACAGAGATCCTACATGAGGAGTAAGTGCATAGTGACTCCTGTTGTTGACTTAACAATTGACACTCTTGTTTATGGTGTCAGTAATCACTGGAGGCTCTTGTCATGAGCTGCCAAGGATATGGAAGCCTTTTGAGTTTGCCAACTCTGATCTTAGACAAGGTCATAGTCAAAGTGGAAGTTCTCTCCTCCCTTCAGAGAAAGGTACCTCCTTCTTTGATGGCCCATTCTTTCCACTGGGATCTCACTTGCAGAGATCTTTCATTTAGGTCTTTTTGTTTTTTTGCCAGAGTGTCTTGGATTTTCATGCCTAAAATACTCTCATGGGCTCTGCAGCCAGATCCGAGTGCCTTAAGGGCTGATTCTGAGGCCAGAGTGCTATTTAGGACATCTGCCATTCTATGAGTCTGCTGTGTATCCCACTTCCCATGTTGGATCGTTCTCTCCCTTTTTTGTTCTATCTGTTAGTATTAGCAGACACTATTCTTGTTTGTGTGTTCCCTTTGACTCTTAGACCTATCAGTGTGATCAATTGTGAACTGAAATTGATCACTTGGACTAGTGAGATAGCATTGGTACATGCCACCTTGATGTGTCCCACCTCCTTGCCACTTTATTCTAGAGTCTCATGTTTATCCTGTCATCCTTTCCTTTTCATCTGATTTCCTGGTAGATCAGGCCTTTGTCAATAATGGTTTAGTCAGTAATGCAAAAACCAGTCCAGATGTTTCAAAGTGGGGCTTTAACTCAGGGTGGGACTCGGCCGTTCTGCTTCCAGTGATTTCATCCAGCCTGCCTCTGCTTCTGTGAGACAAAGCAGGCACCCAAAGCATGCATCCCAGGTTTTCCCTCCTAAATACCTGAGTTCCTGGGTTCCAGTAAAAACTTTCCATGCCCCCAGCCCCCAAACTCTGGAGGGTTCTCCTTGGTCCCTAAAGCTTCAGTCTGTGTTATAGTCATTCCTGAAGAGCAGATATGTCCTTTCTCACTACTGTTGGGGCCAGATGGCACTTGGACCCATCTCCTCACTTGCCTGTGCTTGCTTTCTGAATTTCCCTCCCCTACTGAAATTGCTTTCCCAAGTCATAAAGCCAAAACTCTCATCCTGGATCTATGTGCCTGTCTATGTACACTTGATGGAGGTGGGGGAGGTGCCCAACTTGGCCAACAAAATACCATTCATTAGTTAAGAGTAGTATCAATATAGGCATGTGACTAGTGAGAATAAATGTCTGAAATCCCTTTTGCTATTAGAGGTCTATTTGCATGATCATGTCTTTATATTCTCTTGATCTTCCTTTCCCTATGAATTGATTGGTATGCCATGTTTACTAGTATCCAGGATCATGCTTCTCAACCCCAAAACACAGTACCAAGAGGCTGAATGTGAAACAATATTTGTATTAGGTCTTGATTATGTGTTTGCTGCTTAGGCTTTTTGCACATAAAAAAAAATCACTTGAAAGGACTGGAGATTTGGATTGCACCCTGGACTCTTTCCTTGATTTAGCATGTTAGTTTCATCTGGAAAGTTTAAGCACTCATTAGAGAACGGTTTCCAAAGACTGGAAAGACCTAATGAGGGGTGAACTGCATGTGAGAAGGTGAGCCTGAGGTCAGGGTTGGGAATATATAAAGATGCATAGGGAATGACTAATCCGTGCATGAGACTCAAAATTGCCCTTGTCATGGCATTGGTCTCTAGTGTGATTATCTTAACCTGCTTAAATATCCCAAAATAATCACATATGTTGAAGTAAAAGCACTCATCTTTAGTATTGTCAGGTACTGAATCAATATATGTAATCATTCCTCCAAAATAGCAGGTATGGTAATAAATCAGATTATATGAATAGAAGTGCTACTTCCTAATTTGAAAATCAGCCTCAAGATAATGACATAGTCAGGTGCTAGAACCCTGTGATTTACAAACCATCAATATTGGATGAATTAAGAGGCCACAGCAAGGCTTCGTGCTTAAGGTAATTGTCTCACACACACTGGTTGATTTCAAAAATTCTACTTTATCTGTTGCATTCTTCTTCATTAAAATTCCATCACCCCTAGAGTGGCCATACTCTAAGTTATTTCTCTGTTATTTTTAGCTTCTTATATTTAATATGACTTTTGTTCATTTTTTCCTTTTAGTATTATTTTAAATATACATTTGCCTGTGGTATACTGTGATGAGTCAACACATGTATTCAATGTTTGAAGGTCAATTCAAGTTAGTTAATACTACAATCTCTTTGAAATGTCACACTGTACCCCAGAGAAAATATGCAATTATTGTTAAGTTAAAAAGTTTACATTTATAAAATATATTTAGTGAAATAATTTTATTTATTTTATAATCAGTTACAAATACTTTTTTTCTATTTTTATTGTTTCCTTATTTTCTTCTCTAACTTCCTCAGTGCATTTGCTATCCTTTGACAGCCTGTCACATATGATGTTTAGTATAGAAAATAGATGCCTTCAAAACAATCTAAGTTCTCCATTGCCACTTTGTTCACAGAAAACTACAATACATTCCATATTCAACAATGGGGGAGTTATTTCCAGCAAATCCATGCCTGACAGTGGCATGGGACAATTACCCTTCTCATCTAAAAATTCATCAAGAAGGTAATGCTCATTCATTTTTAGCATATACATGCCAATGACATGAGGAACACAGAAGGCGGTACTGCAGAGTAGTAAGCAACACATCTCATTTCATACACAAAGATATACACACACACAAATGCAAACACACACACACACACACACACACACCCAAAGCTAACAGGGACTTGGAAAGCATTCATTGTATTTTAATTATATCCTAGTTTAATACTCTGGCTTATGTAGTTTTAATGAACTTTTTCCCAAATACTGCTCCAATCCTTACCACCTTGATTGCTCTTTACATTACTGACAAATCAGTCTCTTATTGTCCCTACAATGTTACAGTGTCTAGTTTATTCCTGCTCTAGAGCCCTTAACCCCTCCCCCTTTTTTTTTGACAGGCAGAGTGGACAGTGAGAGAGAGAGACAGAGAGAAAGATCTTCCTTTGCTGTTGGTTCATCATCCAATGGCCGCCGCGGCCAGCACGCTGCGGCCGGCACACCATGCTGATCCGATGGCAGGAGCCAGGTACTTATCCTGGTTTCCCATGGGGTGCAGGGCCCGAGGACTTGGGCCACCCTCCACTGCACTCCCTGGCCACAGCAGAGAGCTGGCCTGGAAGAGGGGCAACCGGGACAGAATCCGGTGCCCCAACCGGGACAGAATCCGGTGCCCCAACCGGGACTAGAACCTGGTGTGCCGGCGCCGCAAGGCGGAGGATTAGCCTAGTGAGCCGCGGGCCGGCCTAGAGCCCTTAACCTTGATCTGGAATTCCCTCATCACAGATCCTCATGTGGCTTACTCTTCCTCATCACTTAAATCCAAGCTTCAAAGACTTTCCAGTTTAAGGTTTCCTCTAACTCAGACACTCAGAATCCCGCAGTCTTGTTTATTTCTTATTGATCTTTGTCCACTTGTTTTCTTATTCATTTTCACGTCTCTAACATAACATGAAAGTGGAGAACTTGCCCTGTCAAGCCATTGCTCGCTAGATCCTCAAGCCAGACCATACAGACCATACAGTCCATGCTCAAGGAAGTTTGTTGAGTATTTGTTGAATAATAGCAGCACTGATAGCAAAAACATCTATCTTGTGATTAGACAAGGCCATTATGCATTATGCACAAATGTGGGAAGAATCCCAGAATATTTAAAATGCAAGACACAAAGACCAGTTTACCTACCTTATCCTTTTTTCATCAGCCTGGAAATGGAAATGGCTATTTGAAGTGAATATCCTCCTTGTGATTTGTTTTGTTTACATTGGCTAACAAAAGTATAAATAAGATGAACAAATGTATTAGTCCAAAAAATTAAACAGGAGGAATAACTTCGAAGGAGGAGGGTCGATGTAGACCCCAATTCATATGATCAGGATCCGGTCTTTCTCTCCCTTTCATCCTCCGTCTTCTTGGAGTTCACATGACAGGTTGGTAGTCCTAGCAGCTGCAGGCAACACACACTTTTTGAAATTAGTGGGAAGGGTGAGTTGGCTTTTTCAGTTGTCATAGCTATTTTCAGCCCACATGGGATATTTGTGCAAATTAGAGCAGATAACCCTTTCTTAAGGAAATTTTCCAAGAGAGTAAATGATTTATTTATGAATAATTGTTGAAACATACATAAAGTACCCTTCAAAGCCATACAAGTCACATTATTAAAAGTAATATTGCAGAATGTGTAAATTGTTAATCACAAAACTTAAAAATATTCAAATGCTTTGCTATATATTCAAGGTTATAAAATGATTGCATTCTTCCTTTTGAGGAAACAAAACAGGGCTGTTTCAAAGCCTGTACTGCTACTAATGCTGTAGACTTCACTGTTTTTACAGTAAGAGTGGAGATACTCAGAAATTTCTCTTTTAATTTTGAGATACCAAGATTATGACTAGTCACTAGTATCAATTAAGTTATATACAGTCTAAAATTTTTGAGTAAAATGGTTTGGAAATTTTTGTTTTTAATTCCTACTGTGAGCATGCTTCATACAAAGTGCAATGTACATGTTAGAAAACTATGTATAAATTGAAAGTTGTTCCCATACTCATGTCCCCTCAGTACCACATTACCATGTTCCTTGGTAAATTCCAATTTGATAGTTTACTTTGTTGAAGTAGCTCATGCTCACTGAAATTTGACAAAATTGACATTTTTGAGGTTGAATTAAACTCAATGACTCAAAATATTAATGGATTCTAATTGATTTCATTCATTGGACAGGCAGAGAGAGAGAGAGAAAGAGATCTTTGATCTGCTGGTTCATACACCAAATGCTTTCAATATCTTGGGTGGTATTAGGCCACATGGTGGGGCAGGGACCCAAGTATTCAAGCTTTCACTGTTGCTTCCTAGGATATACTTAGCAGGAAGCTGGAATCAGAAGCAGAGCCAGAGCTTGGACATAGGCATTTCAATATGGAATGTTTCCCAGGGGGCATCTTAACTACTACTCCAAATACTTACTACTCAGTGCAGTTTTTGCAATTTAAAATTTAATTCTGGGGACAGGCATTATGACTTTATGACTAGAAGTTTAGATATTTTGTGGGATGTCCATATTCTGTATTAAAGTACCTTGGCTTGAGTCCTGGCTCTGCTGCTGACTCCAGCTTCCTGTTACGGTACACCACAGGAGGCAGCAGTGATGGATGAAGTTAGTGGGTTCCTGCATGGCATGTAGGAAGTGGGGTTGAGTTCCTGGCTTCCAGTTTAAAATATGAATGTCAAATTTTCTATGTGGGAGAAGTCCATGTTAGTGCTCAAAGATTTTGAAGTTTACTTACCTTCAATTGTAGTATTTTAAAGGATAATTCATTTTTCTCCCTAAAATTTATTCCTTTTAGTACTTTATGCACTTTCCATATACTGAATTTTGTTTTCATGTTTCTTAGAATAGTAATGATACTTGAAACATCATAGCAGCATCATTAGTACCAAGCAGATACATTTCATAGCGAATGCTTTTGTAAGTGTAGTATTGTCTTGCATTATGGAATCTATGTACTTTTTAAGCTCCTTGCTTAGAACCACAGGTTATTTTTTTATGATCCTAGATATGTACAGTCTCTTGATTCTTAAACTTGTCTATTCTTCTTATGTCAGGACATAAACATCTACATCAACCTTGTTAGAATAATAACTTTTATTTTCATCTCTAGAAAACTGACCTATTCTGATTTTTAGAACAAGACATCACACCACCATCTGTCTAAAAAATGTTTTAACTAAGTATGTAAACTGCTTCTGTTAAGTTGACAGTTATGATCAAATATGGGGAAAAAGTCAAAATAATGAAGCTATTTTAATATGAATGGCACTGCATCTGATATAATGCCCTTCTGCAATGGCCAAATAGGAGAATTGCTCAAGGGGACTGGAAAGTTTGTGCAAAGTTAAAGACAAATTTATTTTGGTATAAAAAAATGGGAAACCATGCAAAGAGAAGTCTTCAAAAAGTTTTTGGAGAATAAACATGATTAAAAAACTCCATAGATTGCAAAAAAAAATTTTGCACCAAAACAAACATCTTTTTGTTCCATTTTGTTCCACAGATTTTAAGAAGTTCATCCTTCTACAACTCACTTCACAAAAGTGCAAAAAAAAAAAAAAATCCCTTACTGCTACTCAGTTGGCGCTGCCCAGGCTGACTTGGGTCATTTGCTTAAATCGATCATGGACAAGTATCATGGGCCTTGCTGTTACTCTCAGGTTTTGAGATTAAAGTCAGTTTTTCCTCTGAAGCCCATGGGATGGGAGAAGAGGAATGGTTTCCTTTTAAGAAGGTGGTATGACTCTTAACCTGCAGAAATTACAAATAAACCTTAATAGTTCATTACAAAATCAGTAGAACTATACAGAATAATTTTTCTGTTTCAGGTTTAAGCAAAATCACTGTATCTACGTCATTATTCCATCTGAAGCTAATGTTTGAGTGTCCCTTTATAGGATTGAAATGACCCTAGTTGTTCTTCCTAGTTAGCATAGGCTTTAGAATTTAGTTGTCTGATGTTTATTATTTCCCTTTGGTAGCCCATGAAAGCTCTTTTGGATGAAAATATTCTCTATATTGAACACCTGGTCCAATTAGATAGCATAGTTGACATGCAAGTGAGAAGGCAAATGCACATTGCTTTATAAAATTCAAATAGGAACACCTGTTTCTGTCCATGGAGGACTTTATCACATGTTCAGAGTTGAGCTTCAGTTGTCTACTTATCCATAAAGGAAATTGAAATCTGTGTTTGTACATCAGAGTTACAGCAAAGTCATGCCACCAACACATAAGTATTCCTGTCATTTCCACTACACTCTGATTCTCCTGCTATTAATGTTTCATACTTTGTTGTCAATCATACTCTATTAGATAAAAATAGTTGGCAAATTTTCCCTTGGATGGGACTTGTTTTTATAAGGAAAGGCATCACTGTAGAGCACACACAGATGTGTGCCTGCTCACATGCACACACAAGGTCTCTTCCATCCAGTGGTTTACTTTTGAAGTTCCTGTAACAGCTAGAGCCGAGCCAGGCCTAAGGTAGGATCCTAGAATTCCATCCAGGTCTCCCATGTGCAGAATTTGAGCCATTACCTACTGCCTCCAATGATGCATCAGTAGGAAGCTGGATGGAAAGTGGAGTAACTTGGACTGGGAATCAGGCATCCCTAGCAACAGCTTAACTGCTGCACCACAGTGCCCACCCTATCCAGTGTTTTGTAAGGGAAGGTTCACTTTGGTTTTCATGGTGGGGAGAATATTGACCCACATGTTCTTCATCCATTCCAGTAGTTGATTAAGTTTTTCGAGTTCTCACTGGAAAGTGATGGAATAGGAGAGCTGTAGCATTACCAAATTTCATAGGAAACTCATCAGACTGGCTTAAGTAATTACCAGATAGTGAGCATGCACTTAATTCTGTTAGGTCCAATTGGTGGTGTGGAGACCCCTTGAGTTGAAAAGGCACAAATGAGCCCTCCTCCTTCCACAGGGTGGTGCATGGAAGTGTTAAGGGGTTTCCTTGGACACAGAAATTCATTTGGAATTGAGTTAAAGATGAATTACTATGACTTTAAAGCCCAGTCATTTCTCCTAAAGGAGCATTAGTCAATTGACTTTATTCCTCTTAGGTCATCTGTGCACAGCTCTAAAAATCAAAAATTTCTGTCCACTTTCTTAAACGGTTCTTTCTGCAGACTTTCAACTCTCCTAGACTCTGACAAATCAAATCATTTTAATGAACCACAGCAAAGAGCTTGTGTTGAAACAGCTGGAAGCACAATATGCAAATCATGTTTACTGGTAGCTTGGGCTCCAGAGAAATCATCTTTCTATGACTGCTTTATTATGTACAGTAGTTTTGAAATTTAATTTTTGTCAATCCTGACAGACGCCATCCATGTTCATACTTGGACTGCTATATATGTGGAAAAGCCTAAACATGTGCAGAATTTTGTGCTTGGGAGCTGATAATGTGGTTAACAAATGAGTTTAACAATATCCAGTCATTTCTGAACAGTCAAAGAAATTCACCTGAGGTCTGAGGAAACAGTGGAGAAGGTGGCCCGAGGAATATGAATGAAGAAGGAAGGAGGCAGTGGCTCTGGAGAGCACTGTGCATAATGAAAGCATGACAGAGGATGATTAATTATATTTCAGAGCCAGATAATTCCCAGAGAATTTGTGTGTATGATAAAAAAGTTTCTAACCTTTCCAGTTGTAATTAAATGAGGGATTCACTAATCTAGGCTGAGTAAAGACTATTTTGCTCCATCACTGGAGGAAAGTACGTGTTCAAATGGTTCTTTCTGAAAATATGCCCTTGACTGTCTGAGGTGTAAAGTTGACAGCAGTAGGCAATAACCAGGGAGTGGGAAGGCTGCTCGCCTCCCTAGAGAGAACTCCATCGTTTTAAAATGATCCAATGTGTTAAATGAAATTATGATAGCTTGGAAAATTCACCTGCCCCCAAATATTTCAGGATGCACCTTAAAGTGGAAAATAAACAATTCCTTAAGATTTATTTATTTATTGGAAAGTTAGAGTTACACAGAGAGAGGGAGAGGGAGAGGGAGACCCTCCATCCAGCAGTTCACTCCCTAATTATCTGCAGCATCCAGAGCTGAGCTGATCTGAAGCCAGGAGACAGAAGCCTCCTCTGGGTCTCCCACGAGGAGTTCAGGGGCCCAAGTACCGAGGGCCATCCTTTAGTGCCTTTTCAGGCCGTAACAGAGAGGAGCAGCTGAGACTCAAACCAGCGTCCATATGGGATGCCGGCATTGCAGGTGGCAACTTCACCGCCACTCCACAGCACTGGCCCCGGAAACAAGTCTTAACCAACACTGTTTCACATTGCTTTACATTTAAATCTTCCACTGAATGTGTGTATAAAGTTGTTTGGGTTTTTCATAACGTCAACCTTTTCTCTTTCTCCTTTTTTCTTGGCATTTCCTTTCAGGCAAGTAAACTAGTGTCTGGAGAACATAAGGAAAACCTTACAGTTTCGATGCGGTGGTTTAGCTGCTTATGGACTCCATTTGATTCTTTCTTTCTACCACATATCCATTGGCCTGTCTGTCTGTCTGTGCTTGATGCTGTGCTAGGGAGATTCAGCACTTACTATAGTGTCTAGCACATGGCAGGTCTTGAGAAACATGTGCAGAACAATTCAATATTTGAATTTGATGGTTTTGGTCACTTCTTGGTATCTTCTTCTAAGATATGAAGGAAAGGTAGAGAAGGCAAAGATATAATAAATGAAGGTTTCAGAAGTGCTTTGATTAATGAAATAATAGCCTGAAACCTCCATTATTTCCAACTACACTGTGTTTATTACAGTGTGATGGTAGCATCTGAATGACCTAGAATAAATATAATATTAAAATAGTTGATACAATAAGAAGAAAACAAAGATGAACTATATACATATTAGTTGGAGAGCCAACAACTGGGGGATGAGTTGTAAAAGGGAGTGACTACAAGGAGAGTTGAGTATTTTTCAAGGATTTGTTTATTTGTTTATGTACTTAGTTGAAATGCAGAGAGATCTTCTGTCCTCTGGTTCGCACCCCCAGATGCCCACAACAACCAGGGTTGGGCAAGACCAAAGCCAGGAGCCAGGAGCGCCACTTAGCTCTCTCCTGGGAGGATGGGAGGAACTCCAAACCCTGAGCTGTCATCCACTGCTTTCCATACCTATAAATGGGGGGCTGGAGGAGCAGCAGAGAGCAGGGACCCAAGCCAGCAATATGAGAGGGGATTTGTGTGTCACAAGCAGCAGCTTAGCCCACTACAATACAGTGCCTGCCCGAAGTTGACTACAAGACAAATAATTTGAATGCCTTGTAAAATATGGTTTTAGCAACATATTAATGGATGTGTGTATTTGTGTATATCCTGTACTTCAGGCTGCATTGCTAGAGATCTTCTGGAGAATCAGCTCCTCAAAGAAATGTTATCACTGTTCTATTAATGAGAATGGATTAGGCTATCTGCACTAACAAACTCTAGCCTTAGTCGTTTAACACAACCCGGGTCTGTTATCTCCCATGTGCAACTTGGCAGCTGTACCTTTGCTCTGGGTTGTCTCCCCTCCCAGACCGCAGGCTAAACTGCAAATATTTAGAATAATGCTGTTCACTGCTGCAGGAAGAAAGGGGACCTTGTTGACTGTGTGCTTGCTCTTGAAGCCCTAACCTGGAAGTGACACACCTAAGGTAGTAATTCAAACTAGTTATTTCTCACCAACATGTAGAGAATGTGTTTTTCAGGGGTCTTGACAGACTCTCAGGGATAGAAAGCAGGGTGGTAGTGAAGAAGTCATTGAACACTGCCCAAGGATGGAAATGCACCTTGTTTTACCCATTGTAGGGTGTCTTGTATTTAGCACAGTGCCTATAATGTGTCAGATACTTGGTAACTGTTGACTGTAGGGTCGGCTATATTATTCATGAGACCCAGTGGAAAATGAAAATGGGGGGGCCATTTCTTCAAAAAAGGTAAGGGGGAAAATATTGTTAGACTTATCAAAATAGAGAAATCCAGCTTTTGTGGTTTCTTTCTGGATCTGTCATGGTATTTATTTGCTACTTAATGCTGTACTTGTTTAGTTATAAGGGATACTTACTGGTGAGTATAGACCCAAACATGTGACTGAGAACAAGTAAATGCCCCTTTCTCCTTCTTTTTTTTTTTTAAGATTTATTTATTTATTTGAAAGTCAGAGTTACACAGAGAGAAAAGGAGAGGCAGAGAGAGAGAGAGAGATCTTCCATCTGCTAGTTCACTCCCCAGATGGCCAAAACGGCAGAGCTGAGCCGATCCAAAGCCAGGGGCCAGGAGCTTCTTCCGGGTCTCCCACATGGGTGCAGGGGGCCAAGGATTTGGGCCATCTTCTACTGCTTTCACAGGCCATAACAGAGAGCTGCATAGGAAGTGGAGCAGCCGGGTCTAGAACCAGCACCCATATGGGATGCTAGCACTGCAGGCGGCGTCTTTATCTGCTACAGCACAGCACTGGCCCCAGGTAAATGCCCCTTTCAACATACCTCTAGCCCAAGAGACTGCAATATATACTTAGTACCAGAAACAGAAGTAACCAAATCACCTGTCACACTCAACTGTGACACTGCTAGGCCAGGACAGGAATGATCCTGGCTGTGTCCCATCCCAAATCAGTGTGGGTACATATTCCATTCCAGACCTTTCCATACTCAAGTCCCAAGAGGACAGCAATAGTCACTGAGCAGGTATGGGGTGACACCAGGGAGTGGGCTGGGGTCCAGGGTGCTACATGTAGGGAAACAAGTGGCCAAAAATAGCCCAGGGAGACTGCATTCAAGGTATCACTGAGTGTGGGCAGCTCCTTCACAAACTTCAAAATATGGGGTACAGGACCACTTAGGAGCCAAGGATTCAAGCCTCTGGCAGATGCTCCATTGTCCCATCAGACTTTGCTTTTTTATTTATTTATTTTTTGACAGGCAGAGTGGACAGTGAGAGAGAGACAGAGAGAAAGGTCTTCCTTTGCTGTTGGTTCACCCTCCAATGGCTGCTGTGGCTGGCGCACCGCGCTGATCCGATGGCAGGAGCCAGGTGCTTCTCCAGGTCTTCCATGGGGTGCAGGGCCCAAGTACTTGGGCCATCCTCCACTGCACTCCCTGGCCACAGCAGAGAGCTGGCCTGGAAGAGGGGCAACCGGGACAGAATCCGGCGCCCTGACCGGGACTAGAACCCGATGTGCCGGTGCCGCTAGGCAGAGGATTAGCCTAGTGAGCCGCGGCACCAGCCTCAGACTTTGCTTTTAATATGGAAGTTAAGACAAGAGTCTCAAGAATGTCAACACGATGACTACAGAGCATTGACCAGTAACACTGGGCTCCTTGGCAGCCGCCCTAGTCACATGCCACATCTGCTGAGGATGTAGTCAAACAGAATTGTTCTATTCTAATTACTGTTCATGTTGCCAACCAAGCAATTGGGAAGATAGAAATTTACATGCAAATTCATTAATTAGTATGACACTCTTTGGAGATGAGACCTCCAATTCCAAGGCAGATTGGGCCCCTTTATGGTAGCACCACATGTTTCTCTCTCTCCTGGCTTTCCAAGGTATTCTCTTTGATGCCTGAGTCTTCTGGGAAGCATTTGAATAGCTTTGAGTCATTGTATATACTCCTTGAAATCACCTAAATTTAAAAGAGGACAGTGTATTGGGCATTTGCTCATAAAATCATAGACTGTTGAAGTATAAGAGGTTTTTAAAAATAATTTTAAACATTTTACTTATGTGTTTTTAATGGGGTATAGTATGATGATTCATGGCAAGTATTTAGTAGGTGATCAAATCAGGTAGTTAGCATTTCTGCTTCCTAAAACATATTATGAATGATAAATATAATATGTTAATTTACAATATTTATATAGTAAATAAATAGAAAGTGATCAGAGGCTCCAACCACAGATGATAGCGAAGAGAGGGAAACCTTTGATTGCTTTGATTTGATAGGGACACATTGTATCCATTTGTTGAAATGTCTGGCTGTAGTCTATAGACATATGCAACTGTTGAGCTTTAATAAAAATGTTATGGGGTGGTATTGCTGTGGATTTGTTCTGAGAGGAGGAGCGTGGTAGGGGCAAGAGGCACAGAGTCATCACACAGACCCTGGGAGATGGGTGAAAGCGGGCCAGAGGCGAGCAGCTCACAGACTCGTTTATTTCAGTTGGTGCAGCAGCTTAAATAGCCAAGGTAGCCAATCCGGTCAAGGGGCAGTTTATGCCCTAACCAATCACAGTCTGTTGCCAGGCAGTATCTGAAGCCATCCAGTCACAGCCTGTTGCCAGGCAGGCTCCGTTGCCATGTGGTTTCCAAAGCCATCCAATCACAGCCTGTTGCCAGGCAAGCTCCATTGTCAGGTGGGTTTCGAAGCATTCCTGAGTAACTGACACTGGCTTGCCAGCGGCCATCTTGGCATGACCTTCTCATTCCACCACAGGGTAGACATTTGGCATGGTAGTTAAGTCACCTTTTAGGGTGGCTACATTCCATATTGGAGTACCTCATTTGAGTCCTAAGCACATCACTTCTGTTCCAGATTCCTTCTGATGCACACTATGGCAGGCAGCAGATGATGGTTTAAGTACTTGGGTCTCACAGACCCAAAGGTAGCCCTGGGCTCCTTGCTTCAATCTAACCCAGCACCGACTGTTGAACACATATGGGGAGTGAATCAGTGGATGGATATCTATCTCTCTCTTAGAAAAAAAAAATGAAGTTTTTAAAAATTCATGTATGGGAGGTCTGTAAAGTCATCAGGTTGGCTGTCTTACCTTACTGTTGAAGAACTGAAATGCGTAGAAATAAAGGACACATCTGAGGTCATACCACACTGTATTGATACATTCTTGACTATGGTCCAGCTCTCATGATTGTCCATCTAATGTAATGTTGATTAATTTCTTACTAGATTTTTTTCTTACTTTTTGAGTGTTCATTTTCTATTTGTCTCCAATTCCAGTAGGAGTCACAGGACAGGATAAGTATCTTTCTTAAACACTTTGAGAAATATGTTTTATATATTCCTTGTTATTGCTTAAAGATGTAAAGATGACTTGCAATAAGAAGGCTTATTTACCTGAAAGTTAATTAAATTGAAACCTTTGAATAATATCCTATTTAATGAAGATCCACTGTTTAATGAACTTACAGATAAAAGAAATGGATACCAATATTTAAATTCATACCTAGAAACAGAGTTCATGACACTGATAAATATCCACTTTCTAAAGGAATAACCCTTTTGCTGGTATTCAGAAGACAGAATTTTGTTGGCAGACTATTCTTTGTCCTCCTCCTCTTCCTTTTCCTCCTGTAGGATCCCCAGTGAACATATCCCTTTCACACTAGTAGTTGAGATATTCTGAGTCCCATCAGGCATATTTAAATGAAAATGTGGTTCACTTTAAGCTCATGGAAGAGCTAGTTATTAAAATATGTAACCCACAAAGAGACTTAATTCTTAGTTATTATTTCTACCCTAGTATAATTCAGCGTATGTGATTTTTAAAGTTATAGGTTGAACTAACTCAACAACGTTGATGGACAGTCACAATCAACAATAGCATAAGTGAGGGAACTGTTACTCTCAGTGTAGTAATTTTTAGCCAGAGATTATTTTACCCCCTTCCTCATCGAGCTTCCAACCCGACGGACCTTAGACCATATCCACAGATACAGTTGTCAAGGCCAAGGTGCTGGGGTGATGGTGGTAAAACTGACATCTCATCAGCAGATGCCAGGATACATTGTACATGACAAAGAACATTCCCCATTCCCAATAAATAATTATCCAGCCCAAAATCTCAGCAGGATAACCTTAAGAAACACTGCCCTAGGGGCTCCTTTCAAATTCTGCCCTGATGGACTGCAGCTCATGTTTGTCCAGTACTGCCACATGGGCACATGAAGCTGGTATCTGCCATTGTTACTGTTAAGGATTTTTGTCTACACTAAATTCATTCGTGCTTTGTCCTTTAGGTAGAAAGTGTGTTTTTACATTCCTATCCCCGAATGAATTCATCATCATAAAAATAGGATGAGAAGTATCTTTTATTCTTTAAAGTTCAAAAGAGATGTTTCCATATTAGAAGGATTAAATCCTTCATTCCAGTTTAGTATTCCAAAGATGGAAGAAAGTAGCTAAGCCACAGTTTGGATCTAATTTATCCTACTTAGCTATTTAAAGTCTTCATTATCATAAAAATAATTGGTTATTTTCATAATAACACTGGAATGGTTATTAGCTTTGATAAAGCGAGTAATGAGACTACAACTAGAACAGCGTTTCTTCAAAAATGATAATTTTATCTATTTCATTTGCTATATGAATGCATATGTCTTTTATTAATATGTTAAGATATATATTCATTCAAATATATGTAACAGACCTGAGAAAATCCCTAAGTGCTTGTGATTTAACCATACATTTTTCTGTCGGTGTACGTGTGGAGTATAATCATTTAACTCTTTCTTTTCCCCCACCAAAATCCAAGTCGGTTAAGAGATGGTGTAAGTCACACAAATGCAAATTAAAATAGTATTTTAGCTTTCTTTTGATAAGGGCAACCTGAGAAGTAGCTGGGGTACATGACCACAACCTGCTCTCTGTGTGTCTTTGCTTTTACTGTTGACTCCGAAACTCTTCCCCTCTCCTTCGGACTCTGGGCCAGAGGTGACTCCCTACCACTGCTAACTCTGATCTCCTTTTTGATGACAGAGTTCTCTCTTGCCACAGTTTTCTGATAAAAGCCATGTTCTAAAGACTCTCCTTACGTTTACCTAGAACTGTAAGTCATGCCACAGGGCAGGAGCTCAAGCAGAGAAAGCATGCAGCCTGAAAGTGTTTTTCCTTGGAAAGAGCCAAAGGAAATGTTCCAGCTCATTTCCTTCTTCCAGGGTCTCCAGTTAAATTAAAGTCCTCTTCCCAAGGGGACAAAAAGAAGGTACCCAGGAGGAACTGGGAAACATCTAGGCCTGATTTATTCTCCTACTGAGTAGAGTAGGCATTCTCTCTCTCTCTCAAAAAGATTTATTTACTTATTTGAAAGGGGAGCGGGGGAGAGGCCAATGGAGAGAGATGTTTCAACTGCTGGTTCACTCCCCAAATGACCACAATAGCTGAAGCCAAGAGCCAAGTCTCATCCAGGTATCCCAAGTGGGTAACAGCAGGAGCTCAAGCACTTAGCATCAACCACTGCTTTCTAGGTGTGTTATCAGAGAGCTGTATCATAAGTGGAGTAGCCAGGACTTGAACTAGTGCTCAGGTATTGGATGCAAGTATCCATAGCTGCAAATTTTCCACTGCCCCACAAGCCCACCCCACAGAGTAGAAGTTTCAATGTTTGTCCTACATACAGGCAACACGAACTATAGTTCTCACAATGAGTAACAAATCTCTGATGGGCCTCTTGCTAGCTATGTTTTATAGGCAAGTCAATCAAGTAATTTCTCCTTACTTCTATCTCTTTTTTAAAAAAATATTTATTTATTTGTTTGAAAGGCAGAGTTACAGAGAGGCAGAGGTAGATAGAAAGAGAAAGAGGTCTTCCATCTGCTGGTTCACTCCCCAGATGGCCACAAAGGCAAGAGCTGTGTCAATCTGGAGCCAGGAGCCAGGAGCTTCTTCCAGGTCTCCCACGAAGGTGCAGGAGCCCAAGCACTTGGGTTATTTCCTACTCCTTTGCCAGGCCATAGCAGAGAGCTGGATGGGAACTGGAGCAGCCAGTACTCAAACCGGTGCCCATATGGGATGCTGGCACTGTACACGGTAGCCTTACTGGCTATACCACAGTGCCGGCCTCTGTGTCTCTTTTTCTATCAATAAAGGATAAATATGGGTTATTTCAGAGGACTGACATGAGGTATATATTCTCTAGATGCAGTTAGAGCATTGCTTAGCACATGAGAAACCCTCTGTAACGTCACCCATTGTTATCCGTCATGGTCATGCCCATTAAATGAGATACTAAAAACCCCTCCTTCATGGGTTCATTGTAAGATTGAACATGCATGTCCCAAATACATCATACATGCTCATTAAATTAGCCTCTGATTATTTCCCCCTCCATTGGGGTGTCTTTAATCAATATTTCCCTTGAGGACAGAGATAAGGGAAGCAGGGGAATGAAAATAACCAGGTAGATAAAAATCTTAAATATACAAGAAGCAGATATTTAAGACTTTATATAGTACTGGTCTAAGAATCATCAGGCATGAAGGGCATAAAATTTGTAAAAAGACTGAAATAAACATTTCTGGGGCTATACAGAAAATGTCATGTCCTCTAAGTATTTGGCTATCTGGGAGCCATTATTGCTCTCCTGTCCCTTTTTCCTTACCGAGTCTCTCCTCTCCCGGCTTTTTCCCATCCCCAACATCTTCTTGCACCCTGGCTTAAAGTTTTACTGTGTCTGTCACTCACTGAAGTCTCCATCTGAATTTGAAAGACACGAAAACCACAGGAGGATGGTTGTCTACCATTTTAAAGAAGCCATCAAGCACATTCTCCAAGGCTTCCTAAAAGGCCTTAAGTGTAAATCATCACTTTCTCTCTCTCCTGTTAACATTGTTCATGAAAGATGTATTTCCTGC
Source organism: Oryctolagus cuniculus (assembly GCF_051225735.1). NCBI lineage: Eukaryota > Metazoa > Chordata > Mammalia > Lagomorpha > Leporidae > Oryctolagus > Oryctolagus cuniculus. The sequence goes on along the minus strand of NC_142876.1, from coordinate 82,451,987 downwards.
TTAAAACACATTGCCATCAGTTCAGCTAGATCTGTTCCTAAAGACAAAGAGGCCCCTCAGCTATGTGTGTACTAGGATTGCTCTGGAACCTCATAGGTCCCTTTATAAATACAAAAGCATTTTGCATCTTTAAATTTTATACAAAACTCTGCCTAACAGTAGGGGAGACTAATTTTTCATTTCATGGACCTTGGGCCATAACCTAAAATTACTTACACAAGTACAAATTTTCTACAATCTTGTATTACAGACATTTTTATGGAAAGTATACATATTTTGCTTCAGAGTCCATTATAATTACTTTAATATAGAATAGTATTTTAGCACAGTAATAACATTATTTAAAGCTCAATCTTAGAGTAAAATTAATACTTCAGTAGGATTTTCTGGTCTTGTATTTATGGCTTCTTGCTCCTTTCCAAACCATCATATAGCCTTAGGAAAACATATGCTTCAATCAAAAAATACAGAGTTCTTTAAATTAATTCTCATCATCCTAATATGGCAGTGTAGTTCTCTATACTTGTTAGAGTCCAGGATTTTAAAAGCCACCTGTCTTGCCCACCAAGTTCATGTAAGGACAAAGTTTGGACTGGAGTTAAGAGTCTGTCTTTAGAGGCTGATGCTGTGGCTCAGTAGGTTAATCTTTCACCTGCAGTGCTGGCATCTCATGTGGGCACTGGTTCTAGTCGTGGCTGCTCCTCTTCCTATCTGGCTCTCTGCTGTGGTCTGGGAAATCCATGGAAGATGGCCCAAGTGTTTGGGCCCCTGCAGTCATTTGGGAGACCAGAGGAAGCTCCTGGCTCCTGGCTCCTGGCTCCTGGCTTCTGATCAGCCCAGCTCCAACTATTGCAGACATTTGGGGAGTGAACCAGCAGATGGAAGATCTAGAAATAAAAAGAGTCTGTCTCAAAGTACTAGGTCCCTCCTAATAGAGTACCCAGCCTTGCACCTCCAGAAAAATCTGGACTCTGGCTGTGGCCTAAGGTCATAATCACACATGTAGGAAGAGTTAGTTACCATTGTGTATCTTCAAAGATACTCTGAAAAGTATTTCCTTAAAATTCTAGTGTGACTTTGCCTAGCACGAGTAACTTTTCAGCTTAAACATTGGCTTCAATCCATCCAGGGCTGGCTGCCCTAGATTCAGGTGAACAAAACCTGTTCCAGGGAGAAACACTATCTCCTCCAGATGAAATGAATCAGGATTTATGCAGCCACCTGTACAGTACATTAGCTGCCACCTGCAGACCTACCCAGCTGTGTAAAATTCACTGAAATGAATAGATTCAAGTAGCCAGAACTAGGAAACAGGCTGGAGAGTCAGAAAGCAGAAGCCAACACAAATGCACAGAGAAACGGAGGGGCAGCTAGAAACAAAACCCAACAAAATAAAACAGATTTTTACAGGAAAAAGAAAACGTGAGTGTGAGGTTAGCTACAGGTCAGAGATTGATAGTTTTCTGGCCAAATGTATTCAATCGACTGTCCTTTGTAAGTGTAACTAGGTGATTTTGGCCAACACTTGATGGCTTTTCAATGTTGAGGTGTACAGCACTGTCTTAAGCTGAAATGGAAGAAAGAGGAACAGCCAACGATCTCATAGTGAAGGGAAACCAAATGACACAAATATTTGTTTTTTTAACTGAAGAGATTTGATGGAATTCATTTTCTGAAAAATAATTCTCAGAAGCAGTGAGCCATAAAGCAGTGTCTGCTAACTGCTAGCACTTGGTGGATGTGCTGTGAAGCAATTCAGACCTTAGCTTTGGAGCCCCCCACCTGCGCAGGCTCCTATGCTGCATTCTGGCTAGGATGGGCAAGCCAGATTGTCATCAGCAGACATTGCTTTCTAGGCCTTTCTGGTAAAATGCCTACAGAGATAGCACAGGAAGGGCAACTATGTCTTGCAGACTCCAAGCATTGTTGCAATAAACCTCAGTAAACATCAGCATCTCAGTAAACATCAACTTTCCTGCCTTATTTTGTATTTTGCTCAAAGAGTCTTCCCTATACCCAAACTTGTTTATATCCCATTCAAAAAGATTGTGGAAAACAGAATTAAAAATAAGTGTATTTGGTGCAAAAAAAATTTTTTTTGAGATCTGCATGTTTTTTTTTTTTTTTCACAACCCAGATTTTCCATGAACTTTTTAAAGATGCTATAATAAATTTTGGACTTTCCAAAGCCCATGTCTCTTCCTGCTAGTGCTGATCTTTGCCAAAGGTTTTGCTGCGCTGAAATGAAGAAAAGCAACAACATAGAGGATTTTCCATGAAGCCAGGTTAATAATACTGATGATAGTTTTGTTGAGTCGGTTTGTTTTGAATTGATTATGTTTTGCCTATTAGTGTACTTTCTTTTAGGAATAATGGTCATAGATAGCAAATAGGAATTTTTAAAACTGCATATGATTAAAAAATTGAAAAATTCTAAATCCATAGAGCCAAGGAGCATCAGAGCACACTGGACACATGCTTGTCGATTATAGTTGGGTGTCTTGGCTTGTCACAGAGGAAGAGCACACCTCGGAGAAGGTGGGAAACAATGGAGAGAAGGTGAGGGAAGGCTTCTCATGGGACTTTGCCTATGAGGAAATTTGGGGGAGGTTTCATGGTTTTTCTCTTGAATATGTGCTATGCGAAAATAGGAGAAATTCTGATTGTTCATCCTAATAATTTGTAGAAATAGAGGGAGAAACAAAGTATAGCCAAGTCAGTCATTATCGAAGAAATGACAGTCACTTACTAGAGAATTGGAGGTTTGTCCCTTGATGTTCCTTGTTAATGTCCCTGCTCAGATGTGTTCAGTGGATGGTCCCCTTGTCACAGTCACAGAGTAGCCTTGAGCTGTGTTGGTTGGTTTTCCATTAAATTGTTTATTTCATGCAGAAATCATGGCTTACGTGTTAGAGTCAGCCCTGCATCCTTCTGTCTTTGTCTCTGTCTCTCTGTCTCTGTCTCTTTCCTAACTGAACTACTCATGACATCCAAAAGTTGGGGAATCATTGTGATATCAGATAAAGGGGCCTTGTTTATAGTCTGTGGGTAGATATGTGACCCTAGGGAAAACAGTCACTCCATGGCACCAGCAATCAGTCATCAGTTGTAGGAGGAATATGGAGTTCATCAGACAATCTTGCCTGAAAGTTCTGAGAGCCCTGAGATTAGTGGCATGGATTAAGAGTCACATAATCAGTGTTTGATTCTAGCCACTTCCCCCACCCCATCTCCCTGCACCCCCAAGTATTAACCCCTTTCTCATTTGTAAACTAAGGATGATAATGGGAGCTACTGCTTGGAATTATGATGATTCAATTACCCAAAATATGGGACGATTTTAGAAGACTGCCTGGCACCAGATAACTGCTTACTTGGGGGAGTATTTCCATATCATAATATGATAGTAAATATGATGATTTCTCTTCTCTCAGTATTAACTGGGCACCTATTATAGTCCAAGTTCTGGCTGGATTAATGGAAAAATTAATTAACCTCTCTTCACAGAGTTCTTATTTTTCTTAAAATCAGGATGTACTTGTGAGCAATTTAGAGAATTACCCAGGAGGAACCTGCCATGATAGCAGTGTACTTTGAGATAAACTATGATTTTGTTAATCCTATTAACTGGTGTGTGTTCAATTCTTCATCAGTTTATTCAATTGTCATAACTTCCTGATGTTTCCAGGGGCTCGGCTCTTCTTAGGCCCCTGTTTTGAGTGAGAAAACTAGGAATAAAGAGAGGCCAAATAATCTATCCAATGACACATAACCTTGCTTGTATTTTAAGTAGAGACTTGAACACTGGTCCCACATTCTGAGTTGCTCTTTCTTAAATAAGGATCTGTTACATAAGGGCTCATTACAGAGCAGCAACTAAAAATACTTTTTGGTTTTAACCATTTAAGGAAGTTATTTGAAATAATAGAACAACTTAGAATGTCTAAGAATCCAAGCAAATGGTAATTTCAAAGAAAATATAAAGACTTACTGGAATTTACCATGTTTCTAAATCCCGAATGCTATTTCCTCAGAGCTTACTTTCTTATTTTCATGTGGTCAACAAGGAATTGAAACTTTGAGGCTGATAGAGAATTCTGGGCTTGCTTTTTATTGATGCTATCATTGAATAAAACCAGCTTTCAAAGGATCTCTGTGTCACAGGTTTGCAATTGAGAAGTGTCTGCTTCTTTTAAATGAACTTTGTCAACCCCAGACTTTGGTTTCTGCTATTGACACTTATATTTGTAAACTAAGCCTGAAAAGGGAGGAATAGGCAAATAAGTCCCCCCTGGGAGCTATTGGGTTTATTAATGACCAGTGTGCCACATTGGTATTTTCCATTCAGACCTCTGTATGTTCACATTAGCCTTGGACATGTGTTCCTGAGAGCTTGCTTGCAGTACACACTTTGTGCTGTGCTGGATGGCCTTGCACATCCCATGCTGCTCTTGAACCCCACTGAATTACTAAAATTTACATTGCCACTGCATATCAGAATATTTGAATATCAGAATCCACTGTTTGAAAGATGATGTAAACTGTTTCATCACAAAATTGAGAGAATGATCATGGCACAAGGAAAAATTCTAGACATTAAATTGTTCTTACTATTGCATAGATGTGACACTGAGATATGTCTGAACACATTCTCATTTAATCCTCACGATTTTGGGAAGTAGGTTTTATCATCTCTTTTTTAAAGAGAGATGTTATATGATGAACCTGAAATCTTAAAAGTGAATTTGAATATCTCACTGCAAATACAGGGTTCCAAGTTCTAGACTTTACATTTCATTGCCAAAATTTTTGCTTTTCCAAATTTATTTAGATATTACCAGGAAGATTATTTCAGAAACATTAGACCTATTATGTATAGTTTTAGCAAGAAATGAATTTTAGAAGGGCTTCAAACTAAAATACACATATAACTGAGAGGTAATAGGAGTGAAGTATGGGCTTTGGTGTTAAACTAATCTGGGTTTAAGCAGTAGCTTCAATACTTTACAGTTGCATAAAACTGTGGTCAAAATATTAAAAGCCTCTATGCATTACCATTCTTATTAGTAAATGGAGGCAGCAATAGTTACTTCAAGGGCTTGTTGAGAAGATTAGAGGGGTTAATTCATACAAATCTTCAGTACAGTAGAGGTCACCAATAAATATTCAACAAGGGATCGTAGGTAAAGTATTATTCCTGCCCTCTGCCCAGGTCAGTGTTATTTTGCTCATAATTAACTGAAATGCATGGAAACCTCCAGTCTTTTGTGAATAATAAGACTTCTAAGCAGGAAGTTTTTCAATTGGATTATATCACTTAAAGCAGAATACAGAGCTGCCTTGCTCATCTACTGGTCTCTATCAGGAGACACAGGTGGACCCAGATCATTTGTGAACTACACAATCTTCACATCCCTGAGAATTGTGGATAGTGTTTAATCATATGAGGAAAGTTGTAAAAGGCGGCATTTGAGTATTGAGACAATGAGTTGGTAACAAGGGTGATGTTCACTTTTTGGTTGTTGGATGTTCAAGGGCACATTGTTCAACCTTGTTGCTGTTCACCTGTTACTCTGACACTGGCAAAGATGTCATTTTTTTCATCATGTTCAACTGGAAAGTGAACCTCAACTGTTGTGTTTACATGCTTAGTTTTCATGAATTGGCTGGTTGGTGATCAAGTGGGATTTTGTGTTTCTCTCTCAAATGCATTCCCTAAGTGCCTGGCCTAGGCTGTGTGGAGTGTTGAAATTACCAATTTCATAAAATTGCTTTTGATGTTGGGTAAGATGTTGTTTTTATTGAACACGGCAATTGCCGCCCCAGTTTCAGGAGGACAGTCTCTTTCTCTTGATGATCCTATTTAGTTTCAGATTTGTGTTTGGGGAAAGTAGTTATTACACAGTTTTGAGGCCCCTTGAGCTGAAATTGCTAGAGAAAGTATCTGCTGGGCTAGGAAGCTGGTCTCAGCACTTCAGCTGTTTTCTGAGAGGCGTTAACAAACATTTCAACCTTGCTGGATTATTACAAATTCTTTAAGGCATTTTCTACAACCTTGCATAAAACTATGCGAACATCAAGCATTGATATATTACCCATTCAATTTTATTGCAGAGTTTTCTTTGGAATTCACTTTGCCTGTGATTCAACTCACACATAACACTGATATCTGTGCACCCTTCATTCTTTCTGTCATTACAGAGGATAAACTCTTATACATGGTGAATTTGTACGTAACCTTGCACCTCTAACAAATAGAATCAGATGAAATTCAACAAAAAAAATTAGAGCTTATTGTGGTGAATGACACAGAAACTAGAAATAATGAGGTACACAGAGTGATAAAATATAATAAATAAAATAAAATAAATAAGTAAAAAAGGGTGGGGGCGCGACAGGTTGGTTCCACGTCCTGTACAAAATGGGCAAAAATATAACCTTGTGGTGTTATAAATTCTACAATGTTCTCTATGTCATTAGACACTTCTTCTGATTCTCCTTGGAGAAGTAGAACATAGCCTTGCTGGTGGACTCTCTAAATGCCACATCTATCATTTTTGGTGCCTCATCTTTCAAAGTCTGCCCCTCATGGATAATCTGCACCATTATAGCCATGCAAAGCCGGGTTTTGTCCACAATAAACCTGCATTAGGTGTTGATGATTAAAAACCCTGCCTTAAGGACCGCCTCTAAAGCTCAGAGGCCGTAATACTTGACTGCCAGAGACTTTGTGCATTACCCTAGTCAAAGCCCTGCATATTTGGTGCTTTCTGTAATTTTAATGACCTTCATCTTAAATTTAATCCTTGGCTTTCAACAATGCTGAGGCATTCTTCAACACTAGCTTCTCATTAACCATTAACCATATACTTCGGAAGAGTTTTGCATGGATAAAATTGGAAACAGGAGAACCATCCACAGTTTGTGGCTATATCTGAATGACTCCTGAACTCTCATCCTTAGGAGATTCTATGCTGAAAGGTAGAGAAATGGCAGCTTTCTTATTCACTAATTTATAACTATATAAATAAGTTAATTTCCCTGATTCTGTGTTAAGTTTTGCATTAGTCTTGACTTTTTTTTTCTCTTTTGCGGAGTGATAAGGCTTTACTGGGATAGGGGATAGGGCATCCGTCAGAACAGAAGGGACAGAGAGGAGAGTGTCCTGTCACTCGGACTGAGGGAGTCTTCTTAAAGTTAAAAGTGACAGAAGCCCAATTCAAACTGGCAAAGTAAAGAACAGTGTAAATACATATGTAGACTCAAGTAACTGAAGTGCCCCTGTGATCCAGGGAATCAAAGCATGTCAGTTGGTGATTTGCCTCGATCAGTCAGTACCACTCACAGGAGTGTGTTGATCAGATTCTTAAAGGAACTCACTTTGTCAGAGCATCATTGGCAAATGAAGAAAAGAAGTGACTGGTTACATCCTCCATGTAGTTCTAGATGCAAACGAAGCCTTTTTTTGGGAGGGTCCTTACAACAGATTTCATTTCAGACTTCAGTTTGGATTCCATGCCCTTTGTCTAAGCCTTCACTCTGCCCACATGATAAAGTACCCTATTGACCAAGCTTGTTATGTGCCCATTCCTATGTCAAGGGGGTGTTGAGCCTCAACAAGACATATGGAATGGATTCTTTACTGAGTAGAGGACTTCAAGCAAGGGGCTCTGGGAAGAGACCTACACCAGACCCCTTCCATATGTTTTTCCTTCGCCTTCTTTGCCTACGCTTCATTTTGCTTAGAGATGCACATGGTGGTATGAAGCACCTATTAAGGTCTTACAATGGTTTATGTCTCTTATCATACTTAATTCCCAAAACTAATATGTAAAACAGGGCATGTTATCATTATCTTCAGTTCACAAGGGAGGAAGTAAAGCTTACAGAATTTGTTATTTGTCTAGGGCTACACAACTACTAAATGGTAGAATTGGAACTGAAATCATGTGTAACTAATTACCCAGGCTTTCAGGCTTGGTTGGTTTGATTGCTTGGTATAACTTCAAGGATTTTTAGTTGCGTATATTTAACTGAAAGATTGCCTTCAATGTTTTAGTTTTTGTGTCTCTCACATTTCTCTACTTTCAATAAATATTGTTGTGTGTATACTGAATTTAAATACCTCAAAGACAGGTAATTTCATCTGTGTTTTTCTCACAGTTTAAAAATGGTCCCATACTAAGAATTGAAAACAGATGTCCAAACAAAAATGTGTACAGAACACTCAGAGAAGCACTGTTCAGAATAGTCAAAAAATGAAAACAGTGCAAATGTCCATCAACTGATGAATGTTTTATCAAAATGTGGCTTATCTGTGTTGAGATAACATTCAACCATGAAAAGGAATGTAGGCCGGCGCCACAGCTCACTAGGCTAATCCTCCACCTTGCGGCGCTGGCACGCTGGGTTCTAGTCCCGGTCAGGGCGCTGGATTCTGTCCCGGTTGCCCCTCTTCCAGGCCAGCTCTCTGCTGTGGCCAGGGAGTGCAGTGGAGGATGGCCCAAGTTCTTGGGCCCTGCACCCCATGGGAGACCAGGAGAAATACCTGGCTCCTGCCTTCAGATAGGCGCAGTGCACCGGCCGCAGTGCGCCGACTGCGGCGGCCATTGGAGGGTGAACCAACGGCAAAGGAAGACCTTTCTCTCTGTCTCTCTCTCTCTCACTGTCCACTCTGCCTGTAAAAAAAAAAAAAAGAAAAAAAGAAAGAAAAGAAAAAGAAAAGGAATGTAAATACTGATGCGTGCTATGACATGGGTGAACCCAGAAAACTTTATGCTCACTGGAAGAGGCTAAACAATGAAGCCACATAACATAAGTTCTCATTTTTATGAAATACTCAAACAAATGCACACAGATGGAAAGTAGATTAGTGGTTGTCAAGTGTTAAGAGAGGATTGGAGAGTGACTGCTGAAAGAGTATCAATTTTTAGAGTGATGAAAGTATTCTTGAGCTAGATAATGGTGATGGCTGAAAAACATTGTGAATGTACTAAATGCCATTGAATTTGACTATTTCACTTTAGAATAGTGAACTCTGAGTTACTTGAACGTTACCAAAATAAAAAATATATAGTCCTGGCACATAATAGGTACTTGAAACATATTTGTTGAATAAATAAATGAATATTGGTACCATAAAGGACTTAAAGTTACCCCAGAAGTTGCTTTTTTTAATTACTAGGCCTCTACTGACCTCTATTACTGAGAAACTAATTGATTGTGAGAACTTGAAGCCAATATCACTTTTTTTAGGTGTCATTAAGAAATCTGTGATTCATGTGACCAGCAAGAGATTCTATAGCTAAAGGCATCACACTTTCTGATTTAAATCAGATTACAGAGCTATAAGGGTAAAACAGAATACATAGATTTGTGGAACACAACAGAAAGTCAAGAAATTCATGCGGTCAGCTAAATGTCAAGGAGTGACAGAAGAAGATCCATGGGGAAAGGGACTGTCTCTTCAATAAATGATTTTGGAAAAACTGGATACCCACAGGCAGAAAATGAGACTGCATCTATATCGTATACCATACACAAAAATAATCTCAAAATGGATTAAAGACTCTGATCTAAGACTAGGAACCATAAAACTTCCAGAAAAAAATAGGGGAACAGACCAGTGATATTGTTCTTTATGACAATGTTTCTGGATATGAGATTAAAAGCACAGGGGCAGGTGCTATGACACAGTGGGCTCAGACAATTTTGGGGACACCTGTGTCCCTTATCAGACTGCCACTTCAATTCCTGGGTATTCTTTTAAAAAATATATAAAGAGAACATATGTTATGCATTCCATAGGTACAGTTCTAAGAAGACAACCACACTTCCCTCACTCCCCTGCCCCTCCCACATCCCTCTTCTTCCCCTCCTGCCTTTTCGTCCATTTGTGCAAGGACATAATTTTTGTGCACTCTCTATTTACAGGCTTAGTTCCATCTTCCTGCTGCTATTCCTGGTAAAGGGAGTGCATTATGGCCTAAGTTATTGGGTTCCCTCCATCCACATGGAAATTCCAGAAGCAGTGTCAGGCTCCTGGCCCAGGCCCAGCTATTGTCGCCATTTAGGGGAGTGAACCAGCAGATGGAAAATTATCTCTATTTTTTACTCTACTGGTCTCTCTACCACTCTCCTTTTCAAATAAATAATTGTTTTAAGAAGATAAAATCATAAGTAACAAAATTAAAAATAAACAAGTAGGACTATCAAAAATTATTGCACAGCAAAAGAAATAACAAGATGAAAAGGCAGTCTACAGAATGGTGGGAAATACTGACAAACCATATCCAATAAACAGTTAATGTCTATAATATAAGGAACTCCTACAACTACAAAGGATAAAAGGAGGGATAAAAACCCAATTTAAAAGTAGAGAGAGGGGCCAGCACTGTGGCCTAACAGGTAAAGCTGATAACTACAGTGCTGGCATCCTATATGGGTGCTGGTTCGAGTCCCAGCTGCTCCACTTCTGATACAACTTCCTGTTAATGCACCTGGAAAAGCAGTGGAAATGACCCTAGTGCTAGGGCACCAACACCCAAATGGGATACCTGGGAAAGCTCCTGGCCCAGCCCTGGCTGTTGCGACCATGTGGGGAATGAACCAGCAGATAGAAGATTCTTTCTCTCTCTCTGTGTCTCTCTCCTCCTTCTCCTCTTCATCCTTCTCCTCTTCCTCCTTCTTCTCTTCCTCCTTCTCCTCCTCCCCTTTTTTCCCCCTACGGCCTCCCCCTCCTCCCTCCTCTCTCCTCCCTTCTCTCTCTGTAACTCTGTTTTTCAAATAAATAAATGAATCTTTAAAAAAAAAAAGTGTTTCCAAGGATGTGAAAAAGGTGGTGGGGGGGGGGACCCTTAAGAATTGTTGATGAGAGTGTAAATTAGTACAGCCATTACCAAAAACAGTATGGCAATCTTCTAAGAAATTAAAAATAGACCTACCACATGTTTCAGGAATCCCATATATGGGTATACTTGAAGGATATGAAAGCAATCCTTTGAGAAAACATCTGAGCTGCCATGTTTATGATTTTATTCACAATAGCCAAGGCATGAAATCATCCTGAGTCTTGATGGATGAATGAAAAAAAACTTGTGATCCGAAATGTATACTTCACAATGTTTATGGAAAATGGGATCAAAAGATGTTTCTTTTGGTACAGAAAAAGTTTTGAAATTCAGGTAGTTTTTTCATAATATACATTTGCTGTCAGCTTTTTTGTACAATACAGCAGAATATTATTGAGCCTTGCAGAAGAAGAAAATCCTGCGATCTACAACAGCATGAGTGAGCCTGGAGAATATTATGCTAATAAAATAAGGCAGACACAGACAAATACTGCATGATCTCATTTATATAGAGAGTCTAAAGAACTCAATTCATGAAAATGAAGTTGAAGGGAGATTACCAGGGTTTCAAGAAGTGAGGTAAATGGGAGGATATTGGTGTAATGTTAAAACTTCTGGAGACCTCATGGTCAGCGTGGAGACTCTAGTTAATGTATAGTGGAAACTTGCTAAGAATATTAATCTTAAGGATTCTCAGACAAGAAAAGATAATGCCTTGGTGCTGGATAGGTTTACTAGATTAATTGTGGTACTTATTTTACAATGTATACGTACATTAAAAAAAAAAAAAAGGGAGCAGGAAACAGGCATTTAAGCTAGTGCTTAACAATCCCACTTCCCGTATTGGAGTGCCTGGGTTCAAGTCCCAGCTCTGCTCTTGATTCTAGCGTTCTATAGTATGAACTTTGGGGGTGGAGGGTGGGGCAGCCATTATGGCTCACTAATTGGGTTCCTGTCACTCAAAGGAGAGACCTATATTGCATTCTCAACTCCAGGCTCTGACCCTCACCATTGCAAGCATCTGGGGAGTGAACCAGCTGATAGGAGCTCTCCCTCAGCCCACCTGCTATCTGTTTCTTTCTGCCTCTCAAATAAACACTTTAAATAACCTAAAAACAGAACCAAGAAATTTGTACGAATATGGGGCCAGTGCTGTGGCACAGTGGGTTAATCCATTTTCTACAGTGCTGGCAACCCATGGACACTAGTTTGAGACCCTGTCATTCCACTTCCAATGCAGCTTTTTCCTAATGTGTCTGGGAAAGCAGTGGAAGATGGCCCAAGTTATTGGGCCCCAGCACACACGTGGGAAACCTGGAAGGACCTCATGACTTCTGGCTTCAGCTTGGTCCATCCCTGGCCATTGTAACCATTTGGTGAGTGAACCAGGGATGGAAGATTTCTGTGTGTCTCTCCCTCTCTCTAACTATGCCTTTGACATAAATTAATTATAAAATTATATTAATAGGGCTACTGATGTGTGTTTTCCCTGTTTTAATTCTTCAAGACAGACACTCTTATAGTTTGATAAAGTACTAAATAGTATATTTCTTTTTTTAAAAAGATTGATTTATCTTGAAAAAGTTATAGAGAGATCTTTTATCTGTTGGTTCACACTCCAGATTCTGCAGTGACCAGGGCTGGGTCAGGACAAAGGCAGGAGCCAGGAGCTTCATCAGGGTCTCCTACATGAGTGACGGGGCCCAAACAATTGGGCCATATTCTGCTGCTTTTCCCAGGCCATTAGCAGGGAGCTGGATCAGAAGCAGGCAACTGGGATTAAAACTGGTACTCATATGGGATGCTAGAATCGCAGGCTGTATCTTACCTGCTATGCCAGGGTGCTGAGCCCATGAATATTATATTTCAATTATTTCTTTGTTATCTTTGTCAGGTCTGTAAGGCAGTAGAAATTCATTGAAGAAGATGCTAATGATTATTAGGGAAAACCAGATCTTTCAAATGTATGTACACTGGGCAATCTTACCTACGTGTAATATAAGTCTCACTGCTTCTCAAAATTTAAAATGTGTACAGATTACCTGGGGATCTTGTTAAAATATAGCCTCAGACTCGGTAGTTCTGAACTGGGATCTGAAATTCTGTATTTTTCACCATCTCCCAAGTGATGCTGGCTCTGCTAGAGGCCACCCTTTGGTTTTGCCTGTGGTAGGAAATGAGCTCTGGAATCCCAGTGCGTTGGTTCACTTTCATGCTCTGTGCTTTGTTCATTGACTAGGCGCTCACCATGTGTATCATGCTGGATACGTGTGAGATTGACCAGTAAGATACTCCACTGCATGAAGTCACTTGGGGCTAATACCATCTTGTTGAACCTTCTGAAGAACAGGAAACAAGAGGGTTGGAAAACTGTGCCCCAGCAATGAAGTGCTTTGACCTCCAAGGTGTCACGTGTCACTTTGAATCACATTTCCTTAGCCAGAACTAGTCTGATGATCATGCCTCACTTCAAGGGAGTGAAGAAATGTCACCCTCTGATCATTAAGAAAGGAAGCAAACATGCAGGGAGGAACTTCAAAAAGTTCATGAAAAATGGAATGAAAAGATAAGTTTATTTTGGTATACAACATTTTCAAGATTCACAAATAAGGTTTTTTTAAATAATTTATAATTTCCATGAACTTATTGAAGATCCCTTATCTGTTAATGAACCTTAGTGACTTGTGAAGGGGAGCAAAGTGCACAGGGTTTTGTCATGTGCCCATGTTACCTGTTTATAAATTTCACAAGAAATATGTTTGCATCAGAACTTTATTTACATATTTTCAGTATATAAGGAAATTTGGCACAGTTTTTCCTTCTCTTCCCCAGATAAACTAATAATCCCTATAGTTTTGGAGCTGAAAGTAATTGTAGAAGTTGTAACAAATGCTTTTATTTAATAAATAGAGATTCAGAAGCTTAAAAAAGGCAAACACTATGCTTTCTAGGGATGGTAATATAATATGTAGAATTTTGTTATTTGAGCATCTGCCCTATGAACATTTCCATGTTCACCACTGCCTACTTTTAATTCTGAGAAGTGGCAATGAATGAGTTACTCCTACAAAAACTAAAGTTCTCAAGCCCGTGATTTCTCACGGTCATGATCTAATAAAGCATTTTGAGCTTCTTTTATCTTTAAAACAGGTGCATTAGGATGGACTTGAGGTGCTGAGTAACTGAAATTTCCAGGCTATTCCAGTGGTTTATGGGCACAATGGGATCAATTTTATCTTTAATTGGAAGATATCCTACAAAATTTAAAAACATGTGTTTTATACAAATATGGCCTCAGAAACACTTTTGATCATACTGCAAATTTGACATGTCATTGAATCCATTTATTACCAGTATTTTTTGTTGGTACTAAAAATTACTGCATACATAATGTGCATTATCAGTAGCTAGAATGAACAGCATCCTGCCTTTGAATATTTGCCCAAATAGAAGTTCTTGCTTTAGAAAGGAAGACTCTCCTATGATACTGCTGACACGGAAGATTTATTTGGGAGAAACACTGCTTAGTTGCTTTGTCAAGTTTTGATTTGTACACCTGGTTTGCAATTCCTGCGTTCCAGCCTACTGCTTTCAACATTTGCTCTGTATTTCTCTTTATTCTTGGTATACTGAGTTGGAAAATGATGGACCATTCAGGGAGGGGATCCTTAGAGTCCAGCAGACTTGGGCTTCCCTCCCAGCATCTCCCTTTGCCTGCTGTGTAACCTCAGGTAAAAGACTTAATTTCTCTGGTCACAGGTTTCTAATCTTAAAGAACATAACATATGTTGCGCTTTACTGTGAAGATTAGAGGAAATACATCTCAAGCAGCTAGCCAAGGACCAAGTCCATTTCATGTGTTACCAAAAGCCAGGTGCCTGTTGCCAGTGCCAATCAAAATAACAAGGACTGTGTTTCAGGGTGAAAGAAAGAGGTGTTTAACCTGTTGACAGATGGGAGGGTAACAGGCCTGGGCCTCAAGGAGTACTGCTGTATTGAATGAGGATATTTTGGGATATATAAAGGGTCTATACTGAAAGGAGAGCTAGACTGTTAATTTCCAGAAGGAAACATAAGACCTTGAGGTTCGGGGCCGAGGATTATACATTCCTCCTCTGCTTTATTCTCTGGTTGTCTGCACAAGCAGTTAAGGAACATCGCAGTATGCACAATAGGACTTGGGTAAGTGGGAAGCCAGCAGTCTAGGCCGGAAGCATTAACAAGATGTTCTGATAATATGATGGTCAGGTGGGCTTCCATCAGCCTGGGGGCTGCATGCAGTCAGCAGCTATCTTTGTCCCAGGCCTGGAATTGCTGCAGATGGAATCCCTTGGGACAGTACTGCCCACCAGTGTGTCATCCATTGGAGAAGAAAATGACTTCATGAATGCAGTAGTGAGAATCTCTTAGGGCTGGCCTGGACCAGGCCCTCCTTTCAGTGAGTTAAGCCAAGGGAGGGTGGCTGGGGCCTGGTGCCTGATGTCTCCTCATCTGCATTCAAGCCCTGTGTTGAGGCTTGGTTCCACATGCGTGCCTTAAAGGCTTGCTATGATTATTACAGTCCCCATGTGAACCGGGCTTCAGTATCCTGAGAATCTGAGC
The DNA here is from genome assembly GCF_051225735.1 of Oryctolagus cuniculus. Lineage (NCBI taxonomy): Eukaryota > Metazoa > Chordata > Mammalia > Lagomorpha > Leporidae > Oryctolagus > Oryctolagus cuniculus. The sequence goes on along the minus strand of NC_142876.1, from coordinate 82,436,535 downwards.
TTGAATATCCTTGCCTCAGTGCCCTCAGACTCTCTTTGATGCTTAGGATCTTCCCCGACCCTGGCTTTGCTATCCCTACTCACCTTCGATGTGCTTTCTTTTCATGCAAAAGCCTGGCTTAGAAATCATCCTATCTTCTTGTCTTTATCAAAAATCCTTTCTATCCGAATGTCTATATGACATTTCCTGGCTTTTTTCCACTAGCAAGTAAGTCTTGAGGAAACACAACTCTGGTCCTATACCAAAGTTGGTGATTTCCAGTTAAGCTTAGCTGAATATTCCTCCAAGTGGATCCTTAAACTCTGCGCTGGTGAGTCACTTGGTAGGTAGGTACTTAAAACAAAGTCCCAGTCCTTCCAGACTACTGAATCAGAGCACTTAGGGGGCCAGGCAGGGTGTGCTGTCACTCAAACTTTCCAAGTGACACTCTACCCTCCAATGACTGACTATAAAATAAAGTGTGTCACTTCTTTTTCCCAGTTGATTGAGATATGATCCATATTTTTAAAAAAGCCTGCATTGGTATACAAAAAGTGCATATAATGAGTATATACAGCGTGGTGACTTTGGATACAGCTGTACACTCATGTTGCTATCATCACAGTTCAGGTACTAAACAAATCCACAACATCTGTAGGGTTTCTGTGTCCATTGTTGTATTTGTTTTTGTTTCCTTTAGTGTGTGTGTGTGTGTGTGTGAGAGAGAGAGAGAGAGAGAATACAACATAAGATCCTCCCGCTTAACATATGCTTAAATTCTGCCTTTTTAAGAATAATCATAGGGTCTGGGGTCGTGACATAGTGGTTAAAGCCATCACCTGCAACTCCAGCATCCCATGTCTGTGCTGGTTAATGTCCCAGTTGCTCTACTTCCTATCCAGCTCCCTGCTAGTGTCCTGTGAGAAGCACCAGTAGATGACACAGTTGTTTGGGCCTCTACTACCTGTGTGGGAGGCCCGGATGAAGCTGTGGTGCCTGGCTTTGGCATGGCCCAGCCCTGGCCACTGCAGCCATCTGGGAAGTGAACCACTAGATGGAAGACGCTCTCTCTCTCTCTCTCTCTCTCACTCTGTTTTTCTCTCTGTCTTTCTCCTTCCCTCCCATCCTCCTTCCTTCCTTTTTATAACTCTTTTAAAATAAGTAAATAAAATCTTTTTTTAAAATAAAAAAAATAATCAGGGCTGGTGCTGTGGTGCAGTAGGTTAATCCTCTGCCTGCAGTGCCAGCATCCCATATGGACGCTGGTTCTAGTCCCAGCTGCTCCTCTTCCAATCCAGTTCTCTGCTGTGGCCTGGGAAAGCAGTGGAAGATGGCCAAAGTGCTTGGGCCTGTGCACCCGCTTGGTAGACCTGGAAGAAACTCTTGGTTCCTGGTTTTGGATCAGCCCAGCTCCAGCCGTTGGGGCCATTTGGGGAGTGAACCAGAAGATGGAAGACCTTTCTCTCTGTCTCTCCCTCTCACTGTCACTCTCACTGTAACTCTCCCTGTCCAAAAAAATAATAATAATCATGAGATGATATTTGAAAGACACATGGCTGGATACATTCTACTTTGCAGGGCCTCACTGGGTAAGATGAGGTCCTCTCCCACCTAAATTTTACATTTCTTTTGTGCCTTTCTTCTCTCTTCTATTTGAAAAAGAGCAGTATTGTGTCTGAGACATGGAATCCCCAACGAATTTCATTGGTTCACTGAAGACCTCGTGGTTGTGCTTTTTCTAATCACTTAGTGGTTTTCTGTCAAACTAGATTAGCCTGTGTTCCAGAGCAGAGCTTCAGGTTCTTTGGCTTGCAGTTCATTTAATAATGTGTGTGTTTGCTTCTATTGTATGAGCTGATGTTGAAATCTCTTCTCCCTGGTGAGTTAGGGGTTACCTGCTAGGGATCTTGAGTACCTGTTGTTAACAACCCTTGGGTGAGGCCAATGCCTTAATTTTTACTTATATAATAGAAGTCATCCATCAACTTTACAGAGCCTTTTTGATATGGTTGATGCTTATCGGTGTTCACGAAATAAATCCCTTTACCCAACCTGTGTTTTAATTCCAAAGAAATTGCCCTTGGCTATGTTCTACAGTCAATATGGAATATGTTACCCTGCTGGTGGTTTGGTTTTATTAGGGATTTCTGATCCTAAACCAAAAATGCCTTGTGTTGTCCCTCTTTGAGATTTCAGTTAGAATTACTACTTCTGTTAAGTGTAAATGTTCAAAAAATGCTTTCTAGTGAAAACAACACAGCTCTCCATTTTTGAGCTTTTATTATGTGACCCAACTATCATGCCCCTTATCACAGGCCATTTTACGTGGAAGATTCTCGGTTCACCTTCACCAGAAAATTGTAAGATTATCTCATGTTATTCTTTATAGCAGACAAAAACCAAACCCTAGAGGGGTTTTAAATAATGGAGCCAGGTTCAAAATTTTGCTTTCTCATTCCAGACCTATACAGGGAGTCGTAAAGAACTGCTGCCTAACATCTAGTAACTGTTTTGGTCAGCAAGTGTTAATCCTCTGCTGTATAATGAATCACCCCAGAACTCATTGGCTGAAAATCCTCATGGGATGCTGATTTGTCTGGAGTTTGGTTGACCTCAGCTAAGCTTGTCTACACTTGATTCCAGACAGTATTTTGGGTAAAGGTAGACCACGATTCCCATTTTGGGGCAATGGCAAAAGAGTAACAGCTTTGTAGGGCATGGTTTTCTTGTGGCTACTAATAGCAAGGAAAGAGAAACGGCTAAGGCTTCTTCGGGATTTGGACTAAATAAGACACACTGTCAATTTCACCTGTACCCCATGGGTGAAAGCAAGTGAGACAAGACCAACCTCAGCCTTAAGAAGTATAGAAATGAATGAAAATCCTGGGAGAGGGGTGTGAGTGAAAATATAACAACAATGACTAATCTACCAGATTCACTTTCCTTTTATTTATCCATATCAGCAAAATGTCATTGGAATCTGGGCACAGCATTAAAAGAACAGTATATATCTATACAATGTAACAGAATTTTTTATATGAGTTATTAAAAAGTCATCCTGTCATCATTTCAATATTTGTATTGTAGAAACCTTATTTATAAAGGTATAGAGACTTGTATTATTAGAGACACAGGGACTCTATAGACTGTGGTTATTGTTTAAAGATGCATATGAGGGCTGAGCCTGTTAGCTAGTAGGTAAGATGCCTGCATCCCACACTAGAGTAGCTGGGTTCAGTTTCCATCTCTTGACCCTGACTCCAGCTCCCGACTCCAGCTCCCTGCTAATGTGCCCCTGTGGCAGCAGTGGTGATGGCTCAAGTATTCAGGTCCCCACCACCCACATGAAAGGTCAGGTTTGCATTCTGGTCCCCAGCTTTGGTGTGGCCATCCCCCGTTACTACAGGCATTTGAAGGGCAGAGAGTGAAACAGCAAATGGGAGTGCTGGCTCGCCCTCTGTCTCTCTCTTTTCCAAATTGGGTGGAAAAGTGGTTATGAAAATATGGATGGCAATGACTACAATTTGATAGAGAAATACCTGTTGAAGTTAATTCTTTCTTCAACTATGTTATATATACCTTGTAAGAGAAACATGAAATTAGTGTATTGAAAATGGTCTTTTATTCAAAGCCAGTTTTATAATGTATTTGATAGAGCTTTGACTATAATCCTGTTGTTATAAATAGAACCACAGTTTCTCACTGTGCAACTTGTCTTAAAGGTTGCCATTGTCTTTGAATATGCAGTCTCCATTTTTTTTTTCTCGGTGTAGATACCTGAGCAAACAAAAATCGCTGAGAAAGTGGCAATCGACTTTTCCTCCACTTCTGACAAACTATGACTACCCTAGCCTCACATCAGAGGGGTGCTGATAAATCAGCTCTTAAAAACTGAGAAAAAAGAGAACAGGCTGTGATCCATAATATTTGCCAATTTCTACAATGTAAATATTCCCCTGATGACCACTTTCCATTTAGCAAAGGCTTAGCAATCAGCTCACAAAAATGCTGCAATAAGCCAACTCCCACAACCCTCTTCTACTGTAAATACTATTTGTTCTACTAAGTGGTTTCTTATCCCGTTTATTTTCTACTAATTATCCTTTCATATGGCCTGAGTTTATTTTCACACACCATCAAAACAAAAAGCCAGGCTTAAGTGATTTTTCGAAAACCAGTGTGAAAATATGGCACATGTAGCTTTGAAAACAAGCCATTGTGTTTTCGATGTGCATGCAGATGATGTATTGTACAATAGAAGGTAGCATAAAAAATTTGCAATATGTCATTGGTTGCACATTCCTCTTGATATAAGCAAAGGAATGAAGATCCTCTTTGAGCTTCAATCCCAAGGTTTCAATGGATGAAAAGAATGACACCTTGTCTACCTTCTGATTCTCTGAGATGAGCTGTAGGAAATCTAGAAAACTAATCCTACTGCTTATGCTGAAGATTGCTCTCAATATAATAAGTGTTAATGTCTTTTTGCTTTTTGCGTGTGAGTGGATATGGATTTTAATGGAGAAATAGAGCCTCCTCTTTTGACAAGTGTCACTCAAAAGGAATGAGACCGTTCTTTTCTTTAACCTTTAAGCAGCCTCACTATTCTGCTGTTGTAGCACAGCAACGACTCCAAAGCTGAGTGATGGCAAATAATTTCTGTATTCTCCTCTCCCATTCTCTTCCCACGAACCTGGCCCTACACAGAAATAGAAAAGCTCCTTCATTTCTATCTTGGGCACGTTAGAGTCTTTGAGGGACTTCCAAGGATAACTGTGTGTCAATTCTTTTCCCTAATTCATTTAGTTTAGTTACTACTCAAGATAGTGCACTGTAAGCCCTGCCTTGGATGCTGGGAAGGATAAAAAAAATTGATCATTTTAAAAGTTATAGTCTAATAAGACAAAAGTCTGACCTCTCTTCTCATTTTCATCATATTGGGAGGAAAACGATGAGCACTTCGAGGTCAGTGCTATGCTTTCACAGAAAACAAATTAGAGGTTTCTGTAGTAGAGGCATTAAAAGTCAAAGAAGTCTTTCTATAAGAAGGAGCATTAACTAATGAGTAAGATACTGAGGTGTAGAGGTTAGGAAGGCATGAGCTAGTTTTCCTGATTAGGAAGAGTCGCAGAAGTAAAGGTCCAACAGTAGAAGAGATAAACCAAGAAATAAGAGTAATTCAGTTTTACTGCAGCTTAAAGGGAGACAGGAAGATAGCCAATGAAAATTCAGCCTTCCAAAGGCCTCAAGCACCCATGTGGTTTTGGATTTTGAGGTACTGCATGTTGACAGCTGAGTGAGGGCACATTTTGAAAAGCTGATCTTGCTAAGGAAATTCCATCATCCAATGGTTACCGTCTTCCACTAGGGTCAGTACCACTTATGGACTAACTCAACTGTAGATGGATGGGATGTTTCCACTATGTTAGCTGACTCTCCTGAAATGTGGGTGACCTCCATTAAGAAATGAGCCCTGGCCCTGGCAAAAAATAAGTTAAAGGGAATAAATCGACAAGTCCAGTGTCACTCTTGCCCTCATAGGCCTCCATGAGAGGAATCTGAGATCTCAGCCACTTTGGAAGCAAACATAAGAAGGTGCTAGACAACCTAAGACTTGCCACCTCCATGTGACAGAATGAAGTGATTGCCCAGTTGGCTTTAGTTTCGTTTTCCTTGTCTTATTCTGCTTAGAACTAATGAGAACTCTTTGCAGGGTGTCTTTCAACAGCTCCAAAAGACCTGAGTTGGTTTGTTCCCATACCAGTGCATTGAAATGGAGCTTTTTAAGTGCAGCTAAAACATTAAGTACCATTCACATATTTTTTTCTCTCTTTCCTTAACTACACAAATCCCTCAGAAAATACGATTTTCATGTCTTAATTGTGATACCCAAAGTGTCTTTTATTCTCAGCATGCTTGAGATAGCAAAGTAATTTTCAAGCTGAATGTGATTGTCTCAGACAGTCATGATTCAAATATTTAATCTAAAGAGAAAATTCCCAGAGTGCTTCTCTCATCATTTCTCAGTTCTGTGGAGAATAAAAACCTCAACTTTTTATGAGCTGATATTATTTCCATTATTGGTATTATGCTGTAGGCAAATAGTCTTCAAGAGACCATGTCTAGTTTCCTTGTGCTTAGCGAGTTAGGCATTACAAAGGCCCAATCTGGCCTCCACAATAAGAGCTGCTGCTACCTTGTAATCTGTAGAGAATTTAATAACAATCATTTCATTTTATACAAAGCAGCCTTTAAGCTTTAATGCTGGATTCTTCATACATGCAAAGTATCTTTTTTCCCCCCATTGTAGGCCTATTTTACTCAAAGATCAAATTTCCTATAGGTTGGTTGCCTTAACAAAATGCTCTCAGGTGGCCCATGGCAGGCTGTTAAGAATCTATAGATTGATTACCTAGGGATCCTGATGAAAGGAACTTACATAGCAAGCCACTGGAGTCACTTTTGAGTTTTCTCATTACCTATTCAGAAGAAAATGTTGCAGATTAACTCTCGTTTCTAAATTGCTGGTATTTTAATGTATCCTAAATAAATAAATGGTACATCTAAATGAGTTTTTCTCCAAGTGTAGTCTTCATACCTCCTACGTATAAATCTCCTGGTGAGATTAAAAATGCAGATTCCTGGGGCACTCCACAGCCTCCCTGAGTCACAATTTCTAGGGATAGGAAACCAGTAATTTATATTTTTTTCTTTTCTTTTTTCTTTTCTTTTCTTTTTTTTTTTTTTTTTTTACTAAAGTCATTGATTCTTCTACACCCTGTGTTGAGGCTTATGATCTCTGTTGTTGGCAGTTTCGCTCTTTAATTTTATTTGCACAAATACGATATATTAGGGTACTTCAAAAATTCATGGAAATTGAATGGAAAGTTGTTTACTTTGGCCCAAAACTTTTGGAAAGATATTTCAAAATACACACTTGCCATGAACGCGTGAATTTCTCCCCGTATGGATGGCTTTCAAAATTTTCTGCCCCAAAATGTACTTATTTTTTCAATTTTGTTTTCCGTGAACTTTTTCAAATTGCTCCCCATCAGAATAGCCTCTCCAGAATTCCAGAGAAAGATATCAAGCTTGAGACTGGTGCAAGTTCATGATTCTCCAGCTGTTTACTAATGTACCCCTGAGCTTTCCAGTTATCTCACAGGACCCCACAGATTTTACATTTTCTAGGAAATTATAGTGCTACTCTACATCTATCTACTAGTTTCTAGTAATTTGGTTGCCAGCTGAAGATTTTTCCTACTCCTTGCTGCTGGTTTTGTGATGATGGATGGCTTTGTGCAGCTGAGTTTTTATCAGTTGCTGAAAACAGAAGCTTGGATCATATGCAAATCAATGTGAAATGAGAGTAAGAATATTGATGTTCAGCCTGATGCTGACATTTAAAAAGTTAGATAGTAAAATTATTTCAGATATTTTATTTTGAATAACCTCTAATAAATTATGTGTAAAATGGGATGACTTTTATATCATCTTTCAAATAATATGTTTTTTTTAATATCTGCCAAATTACTGGAACACACATAGCTCTCAAGGCATGTGAAGTAACCACTTTCATGAATGGAGATGTGATGACTTCTTTGAACCTCACATGTACAAATACTACTGCGACAATCCAGTGCCACATGACCTTACCAAGTTTTGGAACTTAGGTTTAAGTTATTTGTGGAAAGAAATTACAAACACAAGTCTTGGTGACTGTAAGGACTGTGTCTCTTCAACATTGCTTCGTAGATCATAATCTCATTAAGGGATTCCAGAGCAGAAGTGTGGCTGCAGAGAAATGCTGTTCAGGTTGGCAAAGGAGTTAATTATCCTCATGGCACTAAAATGGTCTGATTGAACTGGACAGCAGGAAGCTTAATTCTAACCTCAACTTTGGCCCTAGCTGTGTGACTTGGCCAAGGTTGTAGAACTTGTCTGTGTTGTTGAGTTTTTACCTGAGTCTTGCCTCACTAAAGCAGGGAAGGAAAAGGGTAGTTAGGCAAACACACATACACAGAAATCTCTAGCTGCCAGAAACTCGACTGTGTTTTCTGTGATTGTTTTTATTTCACCATCAACTATTCTGAAATTACGTTCTTTTACCATTCCTGTTACATAGATGCCCCATGAAATAGAGAAGTGAAGGTAACACAGGTCACCCAGCACCAGAACGTAGGTTCTATACTCTCTTCAAGAGTAATAACTAAGGGAGGTTGTGTAACTCACTCTGAAGTGCCCAGGGTAAGGTCCCAGCTTCCTTTCCTATTGGTTTCCTGCTAATGTAGACTCTGGGAGGCAGAAGGTGATGCCTCAAGTAGTTGGGTGTCTGACACTTAGGTGGGAAGCCTTGATCTGGTTCTTGGCTCCAGCCACACACAGTACTGGCTATTGCAGGTATATGGGGAGTGAACCAGAGGATGGGATGTTTTTCTCCATTTTTCTGACTCTCTCTGCCTTTCAAATAATTAAAAATCTTTTTGAAAGAGTGATAGGGCCTGGGTTTGTAACACAGAGGGATAATCTACCTCTCAGGTGTGGGGAGCAGGGCCCATCTCCCGTAACATGGCAGGGCCCATCGCCTGGGAGACAAATAAGTACCAAGACTGTGGACAAATAAATACTGAGGACAAGTACTGAGATTACCGAGACTAGACTAAACTATTGGAACTGCTAAGAGTAACTGTATGCATCTGATCTCCCACCATATGGCGCTGAGTGGGAGTAAACAACTTCCGCACAGCTGCCTCACCAATTTGACTAACAAGCTGCAGGAGCTGATCCTGCCCCTGATTGGAGGAGAGCAGCATGCTCAGCACGTGGGGAGAGAATGCCAGCAGAGTTGGGATTGGTGGAAGAGGACTATAAAGGAGGAGAGAGACAACATGCAGGAGGAACATCTGAGGAACCCCTGAGAGAGCCGGCCAGCGGTGTGTCGCTCCTCCGCGGAAGCAGGGGAAGTAGCTGGGGTGCCGCCCCTCCGCAGAGGTGGCACGGGGAGGGGGGCGGCAGCTAATCCGGGGAGGACCAGGGAAAGAAACAACAGCAAATCCGTTGCCGCTCCTCCGCGAGCCTGTGGAGTGAGCGACATCAGGATGCCAGCATCTCATATTGGAGTGTGGATTTGAGTCTCCACTGCTGTGTGTCCAACCCATCTTCCTGCTAATGCATCTGGAAGGTAGCATGTGATGGCCAAGTACCTGGTCCCCTCTTCCCACGGGGGACTGACCTGATGGAATTCCTTTCTCTTGGCCTCCGCTTGGTCCTTGCTTCCTTGGCTGTTCTTGCCATTTGGGGAGTGAACCAGCTAATAGAAGCATGTGCGCATGCTCTCTCGCTCACGTGCTCTCTCATTCTCTCTCTCTCTCTGTCTCTCTTCTGCCTGTCACTGTGCCTTTCAAATAATTAAGTAAATTTAAAAATGTATATAAATAAAAGACTGATGAATATGTTGAATTAAGGTCTTTGATAGTCTTCAAAATAAAAAAGTAAAATTGAGTGGTTCATTCATGTGTAGGTCTCTGGAGAGCAGCATCATAGGGAGTTTAATTCAACAACAGTGTCCCACAGGGCCTGGAAGAGATCAGGGTTGTGGCCTAGACCAACTGTTCACTCCGGAGCCAGCCTGCTGCTCCGTCCCTAGGCTCATGTCATCAAGGCAGCAATAAAGTGAGCTACTGGGGCCACACAGCGTCTCCACCTCCACCAGGCAAAGAGACCAAGGGGAAGAGGTCTGATGAAGGACCAGGCAGGCAGCTGCTGTTTCGTTTCTCCCATTTGCCGGCAGCTGTCCTCAGTGTAGTCCTTCATTCTCTACCAAATCGCACTTTGCACAGACAACCAATGAATATCGAAATCAAGCTGTGCTTTTACACAGGAAAATCCTCTGACTCCAGGAAAATAGAAAAGGGATGAATGGCACTCCAGGTGTGAGAGGTGAGGGGGAAGTGGGAGAAATCATCAGTCCGATGACATGAGCAGTCAAGTGACACTGGAGCTTGACAAGCAGTCCCAGGAGGTCACGTTCGAGCATCTCGTTAAGGCAGAAGAGATAGCGTCTCATTCAAGTTTCTGTGCTTGCCTGGAAAAGGCTCTGTTGGCTTTAAGTGGAAAACAGGCCTCTGTAGGAAGTTTCAGGTTTATACCTGCAGTGTTGGGATTAGTATTTTAAATGAAGATTCTGGAAAACCAGAGGCATCCTCTTGGCAGTTTATAGCACATTTTTGAGGCAGGGAAAGGAAAGATGCACTGAGGTTATGGGTAATGAAATGTACATCGTCTTTCTTGAGGGCCCAGGGTAAAAAGGGTTGGGCAGAGAGCAGCTTGTCAAGTTACGCTCCTGGCTTTAGCAGCCACCCAGCAGTCTGTTCAGAATGTTTCTGGACAGATGCCCTGACTGCTTAACCACTGTCCTTTATCCACAGTTTCCTTGCGACCTCACTGCTTGCATACAGATCTGATTGAAAGATTCAGAGACACTGGAAGAAAGCTCCGTGATGCTCCTGCTGGTTCAGTGGTGCTCCTGCTGGTTCAGTGGTACTCCTGCTGGGTTCTTTCTTTGTCTCTGTCAATCAAGTGGCACAGGGTCTTCAAGTGGGGAATGAAATGGTGGGTGTGGCTATGGCAAAGGTGTCAGGATCCGCAGTCCTGGGTTCTAGTCCTGGTGGGCCATTTTCTGTCTAATGATGCAGACTCCTCCAAGCATTCATACATCTTGTCTGCAAAGCAGATGCACCTCACAGGGCTATGGCACAAGTAAAATTACCAACAGCAGGAGCTGCAGATGCTGGCCTCCACCTCTGGCTAGCAGTATTAATTCTAGAGCCAGTCACTGAACCTCTCTAGACCTCAGTGTCATTGCAAATGGGATAGAACGAGGGATTAAATGAGATAATGTTTACCAGGAGCTCACTGCAGAGCTTCTTACATAACAATCTATACTAACTCAAACTGTTTTTATTTACCACTGTACTTACAGTGCTGATGGACTGTTTCATAGATTTCGGAATGCAGAACACAGCCAGACCCAGTGTATGCCTAGATAACCTTGTCTTCTGTTATCAGATGTATCTGCTGCCTAAGTTAGGTTTTTTTCATCTTTCTCCTAGACTTTCTTGAGGTAGAAACCTGGATTACAGAGCACTATGTACAAGCTACCTGAGACCAATTTTCTTAATTTTATTCCCATTGCTACATATGAGAGACGAGAGAAAGAAGCTGTAAAATCCAAGTCTTTCTCCCCTCCCCTCCCCTGCCCTTCCCCCCTCCTCTCCCCTCCCCTGCCCTTCCTCCCTTTCCTCTCCCCGCCCCCCCAGACCCCCCTTTTTTCTCTATTAGTTAAATTGAAGTTCGCTTCCTGAAACACCGTAAAGGACTCCTATCTTGTTAGAGTTCTGAAATATTTCAACCCGAGCTTCTTGATAGCCCTTGTTTTCTCCCTCCTGCCTCCATCCCCTAAACCTCAGAAAGCAATTTTTAAGACTCCACATGAAATGTAAGAATGAATTACTGCAATCCCTCGGCAGCCACAGGGATCACGTTCCTTCATGAAAAGTTGCGTGGTTGGAAAAACTGTGGTAGGAAGATCAAGGCTTCTAATAAAACAGAGGGTTGGGGCAGAAGCAGTAGGAGTGGCTTTGAATAATTGTGAAGCCTGGTTGATAAAAGTTCCAGGAGGATTGGCTTCTAAACAAATGGGATTTCTTATGTTAAAGCCTTATTAAAAGGTTGATGCCAGTCTTTCTTGTTCCTTTATAAAGAATTATTTTTTCTTCCTTTTTCCTTTCCATATATTCAGGAATTTTTTTTTCATATTGCAAAGGATGATTAAAACCTTGAGATAGATGCTTCCATATGCTCTGATATCTAGATTGTACCTCTTCTCTGAGTTATTTTCCATCACTGTTCCAAAGTTTAAAAACTGGCATGGACTGTCTTTGAATTGAGAAGCGCATTTGTGGCTGCTTGTTTTTTGGTTTCCAGTAACAAAATGGTTTCTAATGGCTGAAAATGTATGCCACCTCTCAGGATCCTTAAGCTCTCATTTTTCTGGAGATAGTCTCTCATGAACAGGTTTCCCAGAAATAAATATCCTGTCTGCTAGGGTCTGTGAAGTCATTGCCCAACCTCGCAGTCAGCAGGAAGAGTAAAGTGTGTCAATTTTTTCCTTCTTAGTGTCCGTATTTCTGTCTGGACATGCAGGATGCAATGTTTTTAAATTTGAAACTGTTTTAAATTTCATGTGAAAAAAATCTAGAGCAGTAAATTGTGTCTGCAGCAGGGCCAAGAAGTAAATATTTTTACTTTGAGAGCCATCAGTCTCTGTCAAATGCTTATCTGGGCCACTGAAGGGAGAAACAGCCTTGAGCAATATATAAAGAAAGGGGCGTGGCTGTGTCTCCCTTAAACTTTATTTGCTAGAGCAGGGGGCGGGAGTGGATTTCACCCCTGGGTCTTAGATCCAAAGACCCCTGATCCACATTATTTCCTACTCTTACGGCTGTGGGGCTTTGTGGGAAAGGTGGATCAACACAGCGGCATCTCCTGTTCAAATCCTCACATCACCATTATAGCTCTGAATTAATTTATTTCCTTTTTGAACATATGTACTATATAGTATGCCACAGTCTCCGCTAATCCCTATGAGACTCCCAACCCTGTCTGCTTGATTTGCTAGGGATATTTATGTGGCCTCTGTCAGACTAACACACTGTGGCTCTGACTTAAGGGCTACAAACTGAACCATGCCTATGCATAATTACTGGTATTTTTAGCTTAAAAATTCTGGTGGGCCAAAGTTTAGAAGCAGCACTACAGTTAGAAAGAAATTGCCATGTGCTCAGCCCATGATTCAATTGGTCCTGTTTGATGGGGGAGTGCTTTAGAAGTTGTGCGTATCATCAGTGGTGTAGGACAGCCAGGAGTTTAATGCTTGGCCCAAACTAGGAAAAATAAAACGTCCAGCAGTGAGTGACGCTCATGTAGGTTGGGGATTCGATCCTGTGCTTTTCAAAATATAGAACACACACATTTGGAATCGCATGACAGGGCACATCTTCTCAAACTCTGGTCTTGCAAGATTTGCATCCCAGTTGGGAGAGGCAGTTGGGAGTTGGATGTTTGTGACTGCACTAGCACTGCAGATTCCTAGGCCCACAGGGGTTCCCAGGGTTTGCATCTGTAAAGGGACCCCAGGTGTTTCTTACACAGTATGAAATTTGCAGAACTGCTCCTGTAAAGTGAGTGCAGGGATTGTACTTTCCTGTTTGTTTATTGGATGCAATTTACATTCCTTTCGAACAGAAAAGCAGCAGGATGCATCTTTAGGTCCCAGTCAATTGCATGTAAGAACCTTTATTCCAGATGCGATTAAGCACTGATGAAGAGGTTGCTTATCTGTGGTATAAAGGACTCCCTGCTGGGTCTTCTGATAACTGTGCCGCCCCATGGCCAGCCATTAACCTCTCTGGTGTCAGTATTCTTACCTGAAGGCATAAATGCACACTTTCCTAAAAGACCAGCAAGTTCTCCTTGGAGTCAGAGCACTGACTTTGAAATTCTCTCGAAGACCTTCCTTTGTTGGAGCATCTGATGCTGTCAGACCTGTCAGTGAAAGGAGGAAAATCATTCTGTCTTGGTGGTTCACTGTTACTCCCGCAGAGCAGGACGTCCCACCATCAGCTGCACACTGGTGTCCTTCAGGGGGTGCCTTGTAAGTCCCTGATGTCCAGACTCTGCTCCAGATCAACTAAATCCAAGTCCCTGGAGTAGGGAACAGGCCTCCACAATGCGAAAGCTCTCAGGTGGTTCTGATGTACAGCCAAGGCGAGGAGAGCTGTGCTGGGGCCACATGGGCTGAAGTGATTACAGAAGATGCTGGGCATGCCAACTAAACACGCACACATGGTCTCAGCCCTGGTCTTCAATTCAGTGTTCTAATCCACTGAGCCTGGGACGGGTCCTGGGAATCTGTGCTTTTTTGTGTTTGTTTATTTGACTTTATTTGCCAGACAGAGAGGAAGAACTGCCACCTGCTGATTCATTCCCCTCTTGTGCACAACAGCCAGAACTGAGCCAGAACAGATCCAGGAGCTGGGAACTCAATCCCGGGTCCCCGACATTAGTGGCTCAGATTCTACTCTTGGCCCCATCAACTGCCGCCTTCCATGGGGTGCATTTGCAGACAGCTGGAATGGGGAGCGGAGTTAGGAATCAAACCCAGGCCGTGCAGTGGAGGACGCAGGTGTCCCAGAAAGCGTTTGAAATGCCAGAGTAACCAGCCAGCCCGGCATCTGGGTTTTTAAAAAGCAACCAAGGTGGTTATTAAGGTCAGATAAACACCACACCAGAGAATTGCTTAATGAATCGAGCATTTTATTTTTTTTAAGGTGAACAAATAGAATGTATTTCATATATACAGATATAGGAGCACAGTGATACTTCCCACCCTCCCTCCCACCCACATTCCTCCTCTTTCTTTTCTTCTTTTAATTTTTACAATGATCTATTTTGTTTGTTTACTTAGTGTACAGTTTATCTTATGAGTATAAAGAATTCAACAAATAGTAAGAAGAAAAAGTTTTGCATTTATTCTTGTGATTCAAAATGACTTTATCAATAATTATACAATTAAGCACAATGTGAAGTTCTTGGTTTTTCTTTTGTGATCCTAGAAACATTCTAAACTTTAGGGTTTCACATTTTGCCATTTTCGTTTCATATGTAGCTATCATACATATATGTAAGAGAAAGGGAACAGAACAGAGAGCAGACAGAATACGAACTCGCAGCCAGCCTGAATTTATTCAGAGAAAAGGAGCTTGCAGAGGTCGACCAACTGCCAGCTCGAACACAGAACAGGTAGCAGAGGGCCCAGACTCCAGTAGGCGGGGCCTTTTCCTGTCTAGGTGGGCTAGGAGTTGGGGTGGGGAAGGCAGCAGACAGAGGTGAGCTTCCCTACGCAGGTTCTTCAGGTTTGGCTCCCCGGCTTCCGAACCTGGGGAAGAATGCAGGGAGTGCGGTGGGGACAGTACAGGATATGAGACTGAATCGGCCTCTTGAAGGAAGACAGGGCCAATGAGGATCTAAAATGGCTAAGGCTTGTGTCCTTGTTCCATCAGTATATGCTTTGTGTCCCTTAAAAACGGGCATATCCGTCATCATATAATATGAATGCGGGATTTATGATGATGACCATAAGGTGAAAAAAAGGTTATATTGTCATGTAGATGGTATAATTCAGTGAAGACAGTATTTATAACTCCGAATAATGTGATGATTTTTATACTCTGCATATATTAACTTCTACATCTAAGAGAAAACATGGGAAATTTGACTTTCTGTGTCTGGCTCTCCATGTTCATAGACTTACATGGGCTTGCTTGTCTCTGTTCCTTATCTGAAGACAGATGTCTGGTTAGCTATTGACATGTGAAGCTCACCTTACCAATTTAGGGTCAGGCGCCCTAGCACATCCTGTGACTGCTGTGCTGTGAGCACTTGAGGAATTCTTATTGTTGGCTGCTTTGAAAATTTTTGATGCTTCCGGTGTACTGAGTGTTTCTGAACTAGACTTTGGATAAGTACAACGTTTTGTATTCATAGCCACTGTTTGCTGCATAATCTGGCTTTTCATGCAACAGTGCCTGGAGGGAAGTAGGAGGAATAGGAGAAACACTGTCACTTTCCAGGAGAGAAAAGCGAGCCTGAGGCAGAGAGCTGGGAAGCAAGGGCAGTGGGAGAAGGAAGAGGAAGCGTCTCCAGCAACTGCAAGGTCACAGGAGCTGTCAGTCACGTCCTGTGTTACCGCCTTCACATGTGAAGTCCACACATCTTGCGTTACGCCATGTGTGGATCAAAAATGAGGAAGTTCTATCGCAGTTTCAGAATTAATCAGCCCTGACCTGGGCAGTACAAACCAGAGTTTTTAAACAAAAAGCTGCAACTGGTACTTACAGCTTTGAAAAAGTGTTCCTGACTTCTGGCCTCCACATTCTCATTAGACGTGAGACTCAGATTGGATCATAGATTACCGATAAACAGCCTGTGGGCTGTGCATCTGTGAACAGACTCTCAAGTTTTGGCCACAGCATTTTAGCTTTCACCTTTCATTTTTTTTTTAATTAAATGCAAGACATGTTTAGTTATCCTTTTTTTTTCCTCTAACATTTGTCCTGTCCCAAGATCTGGTATAGGATACCGCAGTGCTTCTAGTTCAGGATGAATTTTTAAAATGAGTAAGTTGCCAACTTTGAAAGAGTAAACTTCTTGATGTAAAAGATTGACACGTCGGGGAGATTGTTTGGTGCAATGCTTAAGATGCCTCTTGGTACCCCCATGTTTATAAGACTGCCGGGTTTAAGTCCTGGACCCTGAACTGACCCAGCTTCCTGCATCCCAAGAGGCAGGAGGTGATGGACCAAGTGGTTGAGATCTTGCTGCCTTGTGGGAGACCCAGACTGAGTTCCTGGCTTTGGACTACGGCTTAACCCAGGCTTGGCTGTTGCAGGCATTTGAGTTGGAAATCTCTGTCTCTGACTCTGCCTTTTTTTTTTTTTTTTTTTTTTTTTTGGTTAAAGATGCAGATGTCACTCTTCCCCTGAAAATGTAGATAATCTGGCAGCAAGAGCTTTGTGTTCCCATATAATCATATTAAGCTCCAGCTGAGTTACTGATGCACCTTTAAATCTGACATGTGGTCTCATTCTGCCCGAGTCCCCTCCATTCTCTGTTGCCTCCAAGACTACAGGAACTATAACCATTACTTGACATCTTTTGTAATAGCCAAGAGGCTATGGAACATTTGTTCTCATAATGCTATAAAAAACAAAAGACAGGAGATGGCCTAGAAAGATAGCATGTTTCCACATAAAAATTTAGGTGAACAACTCATTACTGTCATTCACATGGTCTTCCTAGCCCTTGTGGTTCTTTTGGTTTGAGATGTCTGGGGGAAAAGCATTGTGGGTATTTGAGATGTGGTGTTAACCAGTCAGGCCAGAGACAGTGTGAAGATTTTGCAGACTGAATCTATCATGTTTTCTTTTTATACCTTCATTTACCAAGTGCAGGATTTCTGAGCCCTGGACCCTCAATCAATAATGTGGGGATTGTGTGCTCTCTTCCTTCCTTTGACTCCGGTCCTGGGAACCCAGACTGCAGCATGAACAAGAACATGGGCTTTGAATCTGAAGGATTTAATTGCAGACTCAAGCTTGACCGCTTAGAAAGGTTAGGATTTTGCTCCAGTTGTTTGATCTCCCTTTGTCTGCATTTTGTTTTCACAAAATTTTACCAATAAATAGGACCTTAGAGGGTTGTGCTGATAGACAAAGGAGCTAATACATGTGAAGAGCTTAGAGCAATTCCTGGCATATAGTGGGTGTTTTGTACATAGCACTCACTTTAGAACCACCTTAGTAGCCTCATAAAAAGGCTTGTGCACACAAAATGCTTCGTAATTGTGAATCACGAATGTTCCAGGGCATGTGTTTAGCCTAGCAGTTAAAATGCCCACATCCCATATCAGAGCCTCTGGGTTTGATTTCCAGTGCTAATGAGAATCCTGAGAGACAGCCGTGAAGGCTCAAGCAGTTGGGTCCATGCCACCTACCTAGGAGACCTGGATTGAGTTCCCTGCTCCTGACTGTGGCCCAACCCAGTCCTTGTTATTGTAGGCTTTTGGGGAGTGAACTAGTGGACAGGAGATCACTTGCTCTCTGTCTCAATGAATTACAAAATAATAATTGTGAACTTTTCTGCATAGTAAAGAGTAACAGGGGGTACTATTTTGTGAAATAGATTGAGCGTACTTTATGTGGCTCCAGGGGAAAATTCGGACTACGTAAGTGAAAGAGCAAAACAGATGCTGGTGCAGTGTCACTTATGCTTTTCATACCTCAGAGGTGGAAAGCAATGGGGTGTGTTGCTTGGAGGGAGATGGGCAGCCTGTCTCTCATGGTGTTCAAGCAGACACTGGATGATTGTCATTAGGGACATAGCAGAGCTATCATCCCCATTGGTCACTGCAAGCTACACATGACTATATAAAGTTATACGAAATGAAAATTTATTATGCATTTCAAGTACAGATAGCAATAGCCATAAGGGACCAGCAGCTCTTGTATTAGCACATATACAGAACATCTCTATCATTAAATAAAGTTCTGTGGAATACACCATAGCTATTCACATTCCGGAGGATGGCCTGCACTAGACTTCGGAATGTGGTACTTGGAAAAGTTCTTCCCAGGAAGAAAGAAGGAACCAGGGTTCTGAGTGGTATGAAGTGTACCCATGGACTCCTGGATTTCATGTCATACATGAGTCCAGGCAAAGCACCATTCTGAGTCTTAGTTTCCCAGTCAGTATAATGAAAACTTGCCATAAAGAATGGTGATGAGTATTAATGGCTAAAATTAAGGGGCCATTCATTGTGGTGTAGCCAAGTAAGACATATCCTGCAATGCCAGCTTCCCATATTAGAGACATGGTTGGAGTCTCCATTGCTCCCCTTCTGATCCAGGTCCCTCCTAATGAACCTGGGAAAGCAGCAGAGGATGGCCCAAGTACTTGGGCCCCTGCACCCACGTGGGAGACCGAGAGGAAGCTGCTGGCTCCTGGCTATAGATCAGCCCAGCCCAGACTGTTGTGGCCATTGTGGAGTCAACCAGCAGATGGAAGACCTCTTTTTCTGCTTTCCCCTCTTTCTCTTTCTATGTCTTCCAAATAAATAAAAATAAATCTTTTCAAAAATTCAAGTTGAGTTTCTGGCAGAGTTAAGAGTCTGTGGAGTGGGTTCCTTCTTTCAGGAAAAGGGCAGGAATCAAAGACAGCCAGCAATGTCAAGTACAGCAAAGCAACCACTTGCTGCAGAATCCTTCCAACACCAGCAGTTACCTTCAGTGAGCATCAAGCTAAATTCCATGCACATGTTATCTGATTGAATTCTTGACACCATACAGTGAGATGGCTGCTCACACTGAGGATACTAGAGCTTAGAGAGATTACATGATTCACCCAAATTTGTAAAGGAATTCCATGCAGAATTTGATTGCAGCTGCTTTCAACTCAGATTGATTGCAACTTATAAAAGTTAATATATATAGGATGTTATATCTTCACAGTGATGAAAGCAATAAACTTAAGCATCTATAAATTTGCAAGAGTCTGTGCATTCAATAGTCCTGAAAGGAATAACCCCAGATTTCAAATGACACTCCACTGGGGGGTGGGAATGGAGGTAGGGGAGAAAGGGCTAACTTTTATGGGGAATTTGCAGAAATAGATAAGAAAGTCTGTAGTTAGAGGCCTGTTGCTGGTTTCTTATTGGTATAGTTTGTTGTTTTGATGTGTGCAAGGATATGTTAGTTTTATTCCAGGCTCTTGTCTCACATGAAGATAAGTTTACTACATACAGACACCTATAAGGTACACAGTACAATAACAAAATTTGTTAAAAAGGAGAGAAAGTGAACAAACAAACACACCTGAATGTGGGTTGCCCCAGGCAGAGAAATACCTGTTACGGGTGGGTCAGAGGGCTGCCTGAAGGGAGGAAGGGTAGGGGGAGAGATAGGGCACCTGTGTATCACCTCCATCCATGGTCCCTGGTGAGAGAGAAAGAGCCTAATCCCCCTACCCCAGTGTTGGCCCCTTTTATGAGGTCGGGGGCAGAGGGCGGTGCCCTACAGGTGTAAAGCCAGCTGGGAATCTTGTGACAGCTGCACAAGTTCCGCGGGAGCTTAGTTTCTGTATTTTCATGGCATCGTCCCTTAGGTACCAGATGAAGAAGCTGAATCCTCAGAAAGGCAGCATTTTCATTGGCAAGCTGGAGTACAGAGTTGTATTTCAGGCCTGGCAGTGACTTCCAGCTAATGGAGACCTATCTCGCTGCCTGCCTGTTCACCCCACATCAGTTTCAGTTTACTGTTTTTCCATGAATCTGGTTTGTTCACGTAATAATTGAACGTACCTGAGCCATCACAGTCTAATGGCCTCTCAGTTTGAAGATTTAAGTCAATTTTTAAACTGACACATAGTAATGGTACATACTTGTGGGATACAGGGTGACATTTCAATGCATGTATATAACATGTAAGCAGCTTATCTATGGGTTCAGACATAAATCGTCTATGTTGAAAACATTAGGAATCCTCTCTACCAGCTGTTTTGAAATAGTCAATGAATTGTTGCCAACCATAATTACCCTACGGTGGTGTGGAACATTAGAATCACTCCTATCCACTTGCACCCTGGGCTCATTAGCCATCCTGCCTACCTCCTTCCTCCCCCACCTCCTTCCTGGGTTCTGGTTATCCCTAGCAATTAGAACCTTTTTTTTTTTAACAGCACATACATATGCATATATAGACACCATATAAGCACATTAGTACATCTTTACATGCAGTCCTAGTGGCTATTTAATATGTGGAGAATTTTGGAAGATTAAAATGCCTTGTTTAACAACGGATATTCAGTAACTTGCATGGCTGATATTTGGACCCAAGTCCCCTTACGCCAGGTTCTTTATGACCTGTCTAGACTCCTGTTTACAAGACACAGTGAACAAAATCTTTGGAGGTTAAGGTCACTCTGGCCTTTCTCAGACAGATGTAAACATGCCACAGCTGTGTCTCCTCTTACCAACGACCTTATAAACTCTTAGTGACAAGAATTGCATCTGTAACATTCATTTTTCTGTGTCTCCCAGAACGGTACATAACACAGAAAAATTCAATCTTGATTTGCCTAGTTGAATGGTGGGAAATCTTTGAGGGGGACAGAATAACCAAGAAATGTTTGCTATTCAGCAGCTTCCATCAGTGGAGCCTTGTCTGTCTTGGAGAAGCAAAACAAGTTCTCATTCTGCATATATTTGTTATTTTAATTATTGATAGACATCTGCATGAAAGGTGGAAGGGGATGTTTGTTTCCAGAAAGATAACTAACATTATACACAAGGCAGAAAGCACCAGGTTGATATAGTGCCGTCTGCCATGTTTTGGTTTTATTTTGTTGTTGAATTCCTAAAAAAATCTATGATTACATTCCTTTACTTTTAGGCAACGTTCAGCTGTTGTGTTGTATAGATGAATCTCCCTGCACTAGTCAATGCAGTTTCTCTGTTAAACCAGCCAAGTAGAAAACTCCAATCAGCTACACAATTGCTTAGTTAAAGAAGTGTTACTGCATCCAAACAATGAGGATGAAAATAGCTTTTGGCAATTGCATTCTTTCCAAGCTTTCTGATTCTTGTTTGTTGTGCAAAAAGAAGCCTAAGGCTAGACATCTTGGTGTGCCTTCTGGAGGTATAAATATCCTTGAGCTGTGGATTCCTAGTTACTTTTATTTAAGTTCCACCTAAATTAGAAGGGAGAGGGTCAATTTTGTTTTAGATTTTAGATCTTGGAAATTGAGAAGTTTTGTTTTAAAAATGATAGAACGACAGATTATGAAGAACTTCTAATGTTATACAGTGTACTTCAAAAATTAGTGGAAAGTTGAATAAAAAAATTGATTTTGGCACAATTGAAATGCATGTATAGTTTTATATGAATTTTCTGTGGATTTTATATGAATTTTTGGAAGACTCCTACTTTTTTTTTTTTTTTAAGACTTTATTTATTTATTTGAGAGGTAGAGTTACAGACAGAGAGAGGGAGAGGCAGTGAGAAAGGTCTTCCTTCCATTGGTTTACTCCCCAGATGGCTGCAATGGCCAGAACTGCACCAATCCAAAACCAGGAGCCAGGAACTTCTTCCAGTCTCCCATGAGGGTGCAGGAGCCCAAGGACTTGGGTCGTTTTCTACTACTTTCCCAGGCTACCAGCAGACAGCTGGACTGGAAGAGGAGCAGCCAGGACTAGAACTGGCGCCCATATAGGATGCCAGCGCCGAAACTACTGTGCCAAAGTGTCGGCCCTGACTCCTACTTTCTAGGTTAGTTCCTTTGTTTCACTGCTGGTTTCTCACAGAGGTATTAAGCATTTATTAAGTAGATTTTCTTGTCAGCAAGTTGTTTGCGTGCTATTTTCAGGGAAGATGTTTATTCCTTCAGTACTACTCCCAGGATTGGGTATATGTATTTTCAGATATTTTTCTTTTTTAAAAAATATTTACTTAGTTATTCCAAAGCTAGAAAAAGAGAGAGAGATCCTCTATCTTTTGGTTCACTCCCCAAGGGGCTACAATAGTCAAGGCTTGGTCAAGCTGAAGCCAGGAGCCTTGAACTTCATCTGGCTGTCCTACATGGTTGGCAGGGGTCCAAGTACTTGGACCATTTTCCTCTGCTTTCTCAAGCACACTAGTGGGCACCTGGAGCAGAGGTGGAACAGCCAGGGCTTGAATGGGCACTCTGAGACGGTATTCAGGCCTTGTAAATAGTGGCTTAGCTTCCTGTGCCACAACACTGGCCCCAGATATTTTTCCATGAACTATTTATATAATCTTGGCTTGTTTCTACAGAAAAAAACAAGGAATTATTTTAGTTTTCCCCTGGTCTCCCTTGCGGGTGCAGGGCCCAAACACTTGGGCCATCCTCCACTGCACTCCCGGGACATAGCAGAGAGCTGGACTGGAAGAGGAGCAACCAGGACAGAATCTGGTGCCCGACTGGGATTAGAACCTGGTGTGCTGGCGCCAGAGTGGGAGGATTAGCCTATTGAGCCGTGACGCTAGCTGAAACTTTTTTTTTAAGGTGTTTGTAGAACCAAGACATGGATTAGTTAAAGTGGAAAGTCCTTAGTTGGCAGTTGACTGGTGACGTCTGATTGGTTAAGATCAAGTTGCATTTTCCTGTTGATTTTAGGCTTAGATTTGCTTTCATAGGAACCCAAGGTCCTGGGGCTGTCTCAACCTGATGTCCTCCCCTCACCATCAAATTATATTTATAAATACTCTTACAACTTGGAATGGCCCAATTCCCATTCTGATTGTCCCTGCCTCCAAATCTCTAACTCACTCTCCCTCCCTGTCAGCTGGAGAGATTGCTAATAAACATTTACTATTTTAAAATGATTACTTTTAATATCTTTTAAAATAAAACTCATAGTCTGCAGAGTTACAGAGCCTGTGGCATGCATTAGTGATATTGTTGGCGGTCTTTCATACTAAGATAGAAAACCCATTGCAGCACGATGGAGAAGACAACAATCCTTCCACAACTGTTATTTGGAACTGTTGATACCCACTGAGTATCTGCATTGATTTGCTGCTTCCAGAACTCAATCCACCTAAGAGATTTCTGCCTAAAGCAGGAGTTACTTCAATGAATGTAATTAATCGGATATTCTCTTCTCTCGAGGTTATGGCTAATACACCTTTGAAATAGGCCTAGATCTCACCACTATAACAGAAAATTTCTTTTCTTGCAAAAATCTGTTCAACACCATAAACTGTGTTCCAAATGCACACTGCCTGTTCTTGAGCCAGATACTTTGTTCAGTAGGGAAGCTTTCTCCATGGAGAAATCTCTTGGCTTATTGTACACACATTGTGCAAGTAGATGAAATTATTTTCATATGTTCTGTGGCCAATAGAAAATATTATTTTTTTAAATATTTATTTTGTTTATTTGAAAGGCAGAGTTATGTGGTGGAAGAGGAGGGAGAGAGAGGTCTTTGATCTGCTGGTTCACTCCCCAGATGGCCTCAGTGGCCAGAGCTGTACCAATCCAAAGCCAGAAGCCAGGAACTTCTTCTAGGTCTCCCACCTGGGTGCAGGGGCCTAAGGACTTGGGCCATCTTCTACTGCTTTCCTAGGCAAGAGCAGAGAGCTGGATCAGAAGTAGAACAGTTGGGACATGAACCAGTGCCCATATGGGATGCTGGCACCTCAGGCAGTGGCTTTACCGTCTATACCATAGCACGGGCCCCATAAAATATTCTTAAAATCATGTGTATCAGAAACCACAGAACTGATTCCAGTAACTTTTTTTTTTTACATTTTTAATCTTTTATTCAATAAGAAAGATACATAGGAAAATGAGGCCCCTATCTAAAGGAGAGAGGTAAATCTGGGTTCATACCAAGTACCAGGAACCAGCCATGTAGAGGAGCATCAGGAATCATGGGGCAGGTGGCCCCGAGACCACGTGACCTGGAGGCACCAGGCCACAGCAAGCCATTATCCAGTAACACTTAATGAGGCCATTGTGGTAGGCTGCATAGTAGCCCCCCAAAGATGTCTGCCTCCTAACCCACAGAGGTATGGATATCTAACCTGGCAAAAGAGTGTCAAGGATGCAGAGGGAATTAAGGCTGGTGATTGGTTGGCTGCTTATCTTGGAGTGGATTATCTTGGGTCTGGATTGACCCTTTATAATCACAGGGATCTTTAAGAATGAAACAGAAGGTGAAAGATTGGAGGAAAATGATATGAGGAGGACTCAGTTTGCC
Source organism: Oryctolagus cuniculus (assembly GCF_051225735.1). Classification (NCBI taxonomy): domain Eukaryota; kingdom Metazoa; phylum Chordata; class Mammalia; order Lagomorpha; family Leporidae; genus Oryctolagus; species Oryctolagus cuniculus. The sequence goes on along the minus strand of NC_142876.1, from coordinate 82,412,159 downwards.
ATTGTTGGCTTTGAGAACAGAGGAGGTGTGTGTTGGGGGGGGGGGTCACAGCATGAGAAATATACTCAAGTTACAGCAGCTGGGAAAGCCAAAAGAACAAATTTCCTTCTGGAACCTTCAAGGAGGGACCTAGCCCTGCTGACACCTCTATTTTAGCCTAGCAAGACTCACATCAGACTTCCGGAGTAACAAAACCATGAGATGATTCATCGAGTCTGTTAGCAGAGATCTTGATTTGAGACATATTAATAAAACATGGATACACTGAACAAGAAAACACAAATCTTGGTTCTCAGATAAAAGATTTTGCACCACATGGGCTCTTGAGTTCACTGTTCTGAGTGTGAATGTTTTTAGACACCCATGTATCTGTGTGGGGATCAGTTTCTACCACCCCATCAATTACAGCTATGGTTGCAGGTTGTCCCCTTGCAGAGGGAGAATACATAACTAACTTAATGGCTTTTCAATCAAATGCTGCCTCATGCTCAATGTCATGGTGAATTGGTGGAACTTGTTTATTCTGCAGATCCTCACAGTAGTCCACAACAGCTGGGGAACCCTGCGACGGAACTAATAATTGCAATTCTTTTGAGAAATCGCTTGAAGTAACTTAATTCTTTTCTGATTAACAGTTTAACTGGTTGGTAGAACGTAAGTGTTTATCATGTCTGTGAGACTGTTTGCTTAGTGATGGCCATCATAGGTGACATCCCATACATCGTGGCTTCCCAGCACTATTCTTGGCATAACTAATTCACATTTTTGTCACACAGCAGGATGCCAACTTCACTTGCCAAGCAACACTTCCAGAGAAAAGGGTCTGTAGCGATTCAGTGGCAATGCCACTTACTGCAGTTTTCTTTTTGTATTACAAATATTTTTTACAAAAATTTTTCATTAGAAAAATTTCAAGTTGGTACCACTAACATTATCATAGTTAGTCATGTGAAATACTGTGGGTACACACAAGTATGCCATATGCTTCTATTTAAATTCACAGCTTGGTCTCTTAAGAAGACACAATGATGCTAACATCACTGATTCCTATGGAAATGTTCGCATTTCCTGCAGAAACATAAATCATTCAACTATGTATTAGCATGTTGATAACATATTGCAATCATGAAAAAATTTTATACTCTAATGAAAACTAAAATTTATTAATTTCAGTTATTATTCACTGAATATAGAGCTGATAGGATGCTTTTAAGTTATAAAGGTGTTGTTCACACAAAATAACATTCATGTTACCAGTCTTTTCTACCAGAGTGATGAATAAAAGTCTGGTATGATTTATGTTAAAAAGGTAATAAGGAAAAAAATGTGCTTTTGCTGAAAAATCTAATTAATTGCTATCATCTGAAGAATGATCTCATAATAGTATTCAGATATTTAATTATTATATAGGTGGGAAGTCAGCTTCCATTGACTGCCTCTACTCAGTGCTTAGCAAGAGAAAACAGGGCTGAACTGTAACACCACAGACCTGGTAAGATGTAGCAAAGAGTGAAAGAGAACCAGCATTTTGCGAGTGTGTACTGTGTATGTTGGATTAGTTGATTGTGCACATTATGTAATTGACTGCACAAACATCTGTTAGGGGGCCAGCACTGTGGCACATCTGGTTAAGCTGTTGCATAAGATACCAGTATCCCATAGGAATGTTGCCTCCACTTCCAATCTGGCTCCCTGCTAATTCTCCTGTGAAAGCAGTGGAAGATGGAGCAAGTGTTTGGGTCCCTGCCACCCATGTGGGAGACCTTGATGGAACTTCAGACATCTTAGGTTTATGGAACAGCACAAATACAACCCACAGAGTTTGGTTTTGTGCACAAAGAGCAGGTTCCTTGCAGAAATGAAGTGGAAATGCAGTTAGGTCATTTCTACAGAGAATGCAAAGCCATGAAGAGTTTCTAAGGACCCATTACTTAATAGTCAGCTGAATCTGAGGACTGTTAGGAAAAAGGGGAGGACCAAAAGTCTAGTGGTTGGAAGGTAATTATGATGAACAGGTAAGAGATGATACAGGTTGGAAGCAGTGACTATAAATGCATGTGCTTGTGAGCATGTTTTATCAAGAAACCAAAAAAGGGGCACGTGTCATAGTACAGTGAAGAATAGGAGAGAATATGCAGTTTTCAATTATCTTCATACACAATTTTCTTATCCATTTTAATTTTGTAGAGAGCTTGTCCCATCAGTTCTTTCTAATGCGGTTCAACTGTCTGACTTTTAAATTGGTTGAACCAAACTTTTTTTCTATTTTGGGCAATATTGTCAATTACCTAACAGAATTCCTGATGTGATTCTTCAAACCACTTTGTGATTTTCATTCTGTACCTTGTTCATGTAATAAGAACTAGAGCCAGTGTATGGTACACAATACATGCTCAAACCCTGTTCATCGGGAAAGAGTGAAAGGAGTGTTGGAACTGAGCCTTAGTGGATGAATGGGACCTGCACATGGGGCAGTGGGGAGGAAGTAACCCCAGGATCCCTGCATGACACTATCTTTTCATTCCATCCCTTATGCCAGCCAGAATGATTTGCATACATTACCTACTTTAGTCTTTGGAAGGAATTTTTTTGAGGTAGATAATACTATCCCCATTTGATAGATGAAAACATGAATCCCTAGAAAAGCTGAGTGACTTGTCTCAGGCCCTGTGAGTAGTACATGAGAAACTGAGAACTCAAAATATAAAGGACACATTTTTCACCTCAAGGCTACATTTTCCTAGCCAGAGCAAACCTAAGCCAAACTCGGCTCTTCAAAAGAAAAAATGTCTGTAATTTTTCAAAATGCTTCTGGCTTGACTTTCTATAGAAAATCTCCCCTAAAATGAGTAAACAATTATGCACTGGCTCATTTGTTTGCATGGAAGAGGCAATGAAATTCTCCAAATACATCCAAACAGAAAAGCAAGTGCTAGCTTTTTCTTTAAGGGTACCCAAATGAAGATACAGGCAGCCTCACTGGATTTCCCAAGATTACAATGAAGCCAACATTTTTACATATTTCCATACTCCACGGAGTCTCTTGGGTCACATTGTGTCTGTCTTGTGCAACCTGCTGTGAAAAACTATTTCCAACTGATGGATTTGGGTGGCTCAAGAGCATGAACTATGGGAGGTCAGGAATCTCAGAACTAAGGATTGCACAATGCATTCTAGAGTTGTTGCTTCCGCGAAAAAACTGAGCAGTCTACTCTTGGGTGCTAAGAGGAATGATGACAGAAAGTGAAATCGGAATGAAATGTCACTGGAGACCATGTTGCTTGCTCCTTCCTCTGTGGTTAGGATAGTGGCATCGAGCTGTAAGAACATCTAGTAGAACTGGTTTAAAAGACATGGGGTGCTCCTTTGGCCTAGTAGTTATTTCCCCTGCTTATGTTGCTTGCATATCCTATCAGAGTGTCTGGCTTCAAGGCCAAGTTCTCGGCTTCCTGCAAATTCACACCCCGGGAGGCAGCAGGTGATGGCTCATGTATTTGGGTCCTTTCACCCATGTGGCAGACCCTGCCTCCTGACCTATAGCTTTGACCTGGTCTTGGGGGCATTTTGGAGAGTAAATGAGCAGATAAGTGCTCGCTGTCTTTCTCTTTCTCCCTCCCTCTCTCCCTCTCCCTCCCTCATCCCTCCCTGCCTTTCAAAGTAAAATAAAATAAAATAAAATAAAATAAAATAAAATAAAATAAAATAAAATAAAATTTTAGCCAAGGATTGCTTGGCTTCAATCCAAACTTGCTGAATTAGGATTTTCCAGGAAGAGGCCAAGTAATCAATCTAGATACTTAATGAGCATTTTTGGTGATATCTGGTGTGGAGCTTCAGGATGGCATGGTCTATGACAATTATTATACATAATTCATAGCCCACATACCACATTCGATACAGGAGGCAATTCTCCAGAATTTTAGGAAATTTGCAAAATAGCAAGAACAGCCCCTTAAAGGAGAATTCGTGCACAGACTTAATTAAGGATAAAAAAAGATAATGAAGGGAACAATTCATTTAAGGATAAATCCGGAGAAACATGTTTACTGTTACAAACTTAGATGGTATAGGCGTATCAGTTTCTAGGGAAACAGATATAAATCTAAGACGATCATAAACTGTGTATTTTTCAGTTCTATTTTGTCATTGTGAATTTGGAGTGAAGTCATAAACATTGCTGACTTTGAAACAGTGCTTGATACGTGCCCTGGACATACTGTTCTAAGGGCTTCCCATATGTTGATGCCCATATTAACTTTTTAATCTTCAAAATATGAATATTTGACACAGAACAGTTATAACTCTTCAGAGGTCACATGGCAAGGATTCAGACCTAGATATCTGCCTATGTAGTCTGCACTACTTGGATCCTTTACTTCAGATGACAATCAGCTTGTCTTTATAAAAGACTTTATGCTCTTGACCTTGATCATGAGTCTTAAAGCCTCCTTTATGGGGGCAGGCAGGCTCTAATAATAAATAAAAAATTGCTTGTTTTTGTTGTAGCAGCTTATGTGCATTAAGCAACCAGTATGCTCAGTCATTCTTATATAGTATCTTTTGTATTACACAGTGAAATACAAATGTTAAATTTCATTTTGCAGATAGGGAAACTGATGTTTTCCCCTAAGATCTTTATTTAAGGTACACATATTTCATGCATTTTATATGTACAGATTTAGGAACATAATGATACTTCCCATGCTACCCTCCCTCCTGCCCATGCCCCCACACTTCTCCCTCCCTCTTCTCTTGTTCCCCCTCTTAATGTTTACAGTGATATATTTTTAGTCTACTTTATGCTCAAAAGATTAATATACATCACATAAAGAGTTCAACAAATAGTAAGAAGAACAAAACACTGTTCCTCAACAGTAGATACAAAGGCTACAGTCATTGAATCTCAAATGTCAGTTTTACTCCTATGCATTATAATTTTGGTACTTTATCAGTTACCACAAATCAGGGAAAACATAAGGTATTTGTCTTTTTGGGGACTGGCTTCTTTCACTAAGTGTAATGGTTGTTGCAAAAGAAAGGATTTCATTGATTTTTATGGCTGATTTGTATTCCATTCTCTTTTCTCTCTCTCATATGTGTGTAGGTGTGTGTGTGTGTGTACGTGTGCCCATGTGTACAATTTCTTTGTCCAAGCAACAGTTGATGGTCATCTGGGTTGATTCCATATCTCAGCTATTGTGCATTGAGCTGCAATAAGCATGGGAGTACAGATAACTCCTTAATATGCTAAGTTCATTTCCCTTGGATAAATTCCTAGAAGTAGGATTGCTGGGTTATATAATATATCAGTTTTCAGCTTTCTGAGATATCTCGATACTGTCTTCAATAATGGGTGCACTAGTTTATACTCTCATCAACAGTGGATTAAGGTATCTTTCCCTACATCCTTGCCAACATTTATTGTTCATTGATTTCTGTTTGAGAGCCGTTCTAACTGGGGTGAGGTAAAATATCTTTGTGATTTGATTTGTGTTTCCTGAAAGCTAGTGATGATGAGCAATTTTTCATGGGCCTGTTGGCCATTTGAATTACCTCTTTTAAAAATGCCTGCTAATGTCCTTTGCCCATTTCTTAACTGGATTATTTCTCAACGTTGAGTTTCTTGACAAGGCTTTTTATAGATTCTGGATATTAATTCTTTATCAGTTGCATAGTTTGCAAATATCTTCTCCCATTCTGTCAGTTGCCTCTTCACTTTGCTGAATGTTTCCTTTGCAGTGCAGAAGCTTCTTAGCTTGATGTAATCCCTTTTATCTATTTTTGTTTTGATTGCCTTCTTCTTGTAGTCTTTTCCAAAAAGTCTTTGCCTATGCCAATGTCTTGCACAGTTTCCCCAGTGTTCTTCTGAAGTAATTTAATGGTAGTAGGTCTTAGATTGAGATCCTTGGTCCATTTTCAGTTGATTTTTGTATAAAGGATAAGATAGGGGTCTTTTATCGTACTTATTCATGCAGAGAAACTATTTCCCACCATTGTTTATTGAAGAAACTCTCCTTTCTCCAGGGATTATTTTAGCTTTTTTGTCAAAGATTAGTTGTTTATAGATGATTAAATTGATATCTGGAGTTTTTGTTCTATTCAATTGGTTTATATGTGTATTTTTTTTTTTGGCTGGTAACAGTCTGTTTTGATTTTAACTGTCCTATAGTGTGTCTTGAAAACTTGTATTGTGATACCTCTGGCTTTGTGTCATTTAAGATTCCTTTAGCTACTTAGAATCTCTTGTGTTTCTATATGAATTTTAGCATCATTTTTTTCTAGATCTAAGGTATTTTGATTGGGATCACATTGAATCTGTAAATTGCTTTTGGTAATATGGACATTTTGATGATATTAATCCTTCCAATCCACGAACTTGGAAATTTTTCCATCTTTTTGTGTCTTCTTATATTTCCTTTTATAATGTTTTATATTTTTTATCATAGAGATTTTTGACCTTGTTGCTTAAATTTATTCCAAGGTATTTATTTTTATCATGCATGGGACTTATCTTAGAAGTTCTTTCTCAGCCATGACATTGTCTCTCTATAGAAAGGATACTGATTTGTATATTAATTTTATATCCTGCCACTTTACCAAACTCTTCTATGAGTTCCAATAGTCTCTTAGTGGAGTATTTTGTTTCCCCCATCTATAGAATCATGTCATCTACAAACAAGCATAACTTGACTTTTTCATTTCCAATTTGTATTCCCTTGATTTCTTTTCATTGCCTAATGGCTCTGAGTACATCTTACAGGACTATGTTGAATAGCAGTGGTGAGAGTGGGCATCCTTGTCTGGTTCTGGGTCTTAGTGGAAATGCTTCCAGTTTTTCCCCATTCAAATTGCCTTGATTTTGTTGAGGAATGTTCTTTCTTACCCAATTTGCTTAAGGTTTTCATCATAAAGTGATTTTGTAGTTTATCAAATGCTGTCAATGTATCTATTAAGATAATCATATGGTTTTTATTCTTTGTTAAAGTGATGTATCATATTGATTTTGTGAATATTGAGCCATCCCTACATATAAATTCCACTTGATTCAGGTGAATGATCTTTCTGATGTGTTGTTGGATTCAAGTAGCTAGTAGTTTGTTGAAGATTTTTACATCAATTTTCATCATCCTCTAAGATCTTTAGTAACTTCTATAAGGTCAGAGAGACAGTAAATGATGTGTTTAAGTTTTGAACATATATCTACCTGAATATTAAACCCTGCTTTTGCAAGTCTATTTGCTGATGCTTACCAGGTCAGTATTGGTGCCAAGGAGTCTACCTGACTACTGAGGCAGAGGCAACAGTTACTGAGGGTGTGTCCATATCAAGAGGTATTTTTGGAACTTCTAAATTATAGCTACAGGCAAGAAGCATGGTTCAAACATTGGAATGCATCAGCTTTCTGAACCATGGAGGAGTGAAAGGACATGGAGAGGGAAAAGACATATACCCTCTGAAAATCAAGAATGTGAATTCCCACACAGCATAAAAATGGGTGACTCTCCTTTCCAGTCTCTCTCATGCAGTAGTAGCCAAACCTGGCAAGGAATTATCACAGTGGAGAATGCAATGTGAAATGATGTGAAATCCTGATTTCAACAAAGTGCAGACTGCCCTATGACCCTTGTATAACACAGCAATTCATCTCATCCTTTAACATCCTGATACCAAGTCCCTGTTTTTAAATCATGAGGAAATGTAATGTTGATTTTTCTTGAATAGAAATGTCTAAAATACAGACATAGATTTTGTTGGGTAGAAATGCAAAGATCCAAGAAGTAACGTATTGTAGTGGGTTCAGACGGGCTTAATCCCCTACCTTGTAGCAAAGTAGTGTATAGCAGGACTTGAAAATAGACTTCAAGGCCAGATGGTTCAAACTGAGCTTTTGATTGGGTGAGTGATTTACCTTATCTTCTGTAAATCAGAAAGAATAATTGTACTTTCTAGGATTTGTGCAAATTAAACAAATTAATGAGTATAAAGTATTTATTAAAGTGCCTGATGTACAGTCTGTTCTCAATAAATAGGACCCATTATTAATGATAGGAACCAGACTTGGAAGGAAGATCCAAGAATGGTATCTACATCTGTAAAGCCTGATCATTACCAAGAATCATAGTGTTTATAATCTGAACTCTGTCAGGTATTCACTCTGGATATAGACTATGACTCAGAGTTTCCATAACACACCATCCACGTCCCCCAGTTCTTTAAGGTTTATGTTCGTTTGCTTACCTCTTTTTTTAATTTTTTTTTTGACAGGCAAAGTAGACAGTGAGGGAGAGAGACAGAGAGAAAGGTCTTCCTTTTGCCGTTGGTTCACCCTCTAATGGCTGCCGCGGCTGGCATGCTGCGGCTGGCGCATCGTGCTGATCTGAAGCCAGGAGCCAGGTGCTTCTCCTGGTCTCCCATGCAGGTGCAGGGCCCAAGGACTTGGGCCATCCTCCACTGCACTCCCGAGCCATGGCAGAGAACTGGCCTGGAAGAGGGGCAACCAGGACAGAATCCGGCGCCCCCACCAGAGCTAGAACCCGGTGTTGTTTGCTTACCTCTTAAACAGAGAAAATGTCAATGTCACAGAGTAGATGTCAGATTTAGTGAATTACTTTATGCAAAGCACTTTATGCCCCTCAGTGGTGATGTTCTCTCTGATTAAGTCTCACTTGAAGCTCTAGGTGTAGAGTTTCTGAACCAGAAATCTCTCATGGTGTAGTGTGTTCTAGTTCACCCCTGGGAAGTTGAAGCTCTTGTGAATAACCAGTGCCCCTCTTTAGTAATCTCATCTGCTTGACAGCCTTTTGCTTAACTGCATACAATTATAAAGTATGTAGAATCGCCTTAGGTTTTAAGAGGGTTGCAGTGATAAGATTTAAATGAGACAAAAGAAACAAAAGTAAGATCAAAGCAACTCCCAAACTTCTCATTTACTTACGGCTTTCCATGTCCATCCAAGCCCATGTGCCTTTGTTGTTCTCCACTAGGAGGCAAAAGACAAATATGTCAAGGGCAAGACAAGTCACCTGTAGGTGAGGTGGCAGGGCTGAAAGAGCTCTGGATGATGTCCCTAAAATCTGATGAAACTCATGTAATGCAGTGGCCTACCACCTCAGACACGTGCTGCAATCATCTAGATGGTGTGAAAATTTTGCAGCATAGCATGAATGCTTTGGCTAGGTTGGGATATAGGTTGAGATGCCCATATTCCAATCAGAGTGCCTGCATTTGATGCTCAGACCTGGTTCATGACTCCAGTTTCCACTAATGTAGGTCCTGGGAAGCAGCAGATAATGGCTCAAGGTTGACTTAGATTGAGTTCCCATTTTATGGTTTCAGTCATGGCCACTGCGGGCATTTGGGGAATGTTCCAATGAATGAAAGCTTTCTCTCTCTTTCTCTCCCTCTCTCTCTCTCTCTCCCCCCTCCCCCTCCCTCTCTCTCTCTCTCTCCCACTTACCTTCTCACCCTCTTAAATAAATAAATAAATTAGGAAAATGTTTTTCTGACCCAGTTATACTTCAGAAAAATGTTTGTATGTGTGAGAATCTATACATCTGCTATCTTTCATTTAAAGCTCCCCAGGTGATTCTAGCATGATGTCAGGGTTAAGAAATGAGATACACAGGGCCGGCACCGTGGCACATTAGGTTAATCCTCCACCTGCGGCACCAGCATCCTATATGGTTGCCAGGCTCTAGTCCCAGTCGCTCCTCTTTCACTCCAGCTCTGCTATGGCCTGGGGAGGCAGTGGAGGATGGAATGAGTGCTTGGGCTCCTGCACCCACATGGGAGACCAGGAGGAGGCACCTGGTTCCTGGTTTTGGATTGGCGTAGCTCCGGCTGTTGTGGCCATTGGGGAGTGAACCATTGGATAGAAGACTTTTCTCTCTGTCTCTTTCTCTCACTGTCTGTAACTCTGTCAAATAAATAAATAAATAATATTAAAAAAAAAAGAAATGAGATACACAAATTGCAAAGCCACAGATTTTAGGATGGAGACTAGCACAAAATACAACTGGTGCTATAAAGGGAGTAATTCTATTATCTATAAAACTAATGTTCATCATTAATGGCTCACTAAGTTACCACCTATGTCTAGTGGTGAAGCAAATTAACTCAAATGCAAACAGTTTATTTATATGTAAACATTTCCATACATTTATTTGAATCCCTAATGATTCTCTAGATGCTAATTATGTATAAATATACAAGCAATTCTGTTGGCCAGTTGCCTGGAATTTTCATTTTGTCCACATTCCCAAGTGAAAAAGCTGAAGAGTCCCTCCCTGTCCCCCTTAAATAATATAGTTTATGTAGTCTTTGAAACGTAGTCTACTCAAGCATACCATGGTATCTTCAAATCTCTTAAATTTATGAGCTGAAATAAACCTAAAAATTAATATTACATTAATACAGGTTTTCTTTGGTCATCCACCATTCGCCTTTAAGTTTGTAAACCATGAGATGTTGAACAGTACAGAATTTGGTGCAATAGATGGAAGAGTCTCCCAGGAGATCATGTTTGTGGTCATAAGTATAAAGACTTCATCATAAGAACACAAGTCATTTCTGAAGGGCCTCAAAGCTCTGACATATCTATGACATCATCTAAGGAAAAAGAAACCCTATTATTCAGATCATTATAAGGGGAGTTAGAATGTCAGGCTACCCAGGAACAAGTAATCATCATGAGATTTTTAATGTTCTAGAGTGTCCTCCTTGCTCCCTTCTCAGTCCCTCAGCACCTTTAAATAAAAAAAAAAAGATTTGAAAGGTTGTTCTGTTTGTGTGTGTGTGTGTGTGTGTGTGTGAGCGAGAGAGAGAGAGAGAGAGAGAGGGAGAGGTGGAGAGAGAGAGAGAGCTCTTATATCTAGTGGTTCACTCTTCAAATGCCTGCAACAGCTAAGGATGTGTCATGCTAATGCCAGCAGTCAGGAAATTCATCTGAATATACCATGTGGGTAGCAGGGACCAAAGCTTTGAGCCAGCATGTGCTGTCTCCCAGGGTGCGCATCAGCAGGAAGCTGGATCAGAAGTGGAGGCAAGCCTTAAACCCAGTGGATGCAGGACTCAGATCCAGGCATTCCATTGTGTGTCCCAACAGCTGCTAAAGCTGCTGTACCACAATGCCCATCCCATCATTATTTTTGGATTTACTCATTTTCACCAACAGAAGTGAGAAATTAAATACAAAATATTCTATTTGTGCCAGCAATATCTCTCGCAACTCACTCATTCCGAGACCAATAGGCATTGGAGATAACAAATCCATGAAAGTAGTTACTATTTAGAAGTAACACAGAATTATACAAGAATGTATTTTGAAGTCATCACTCCTGCATATACTTCTACTCTGTGATTTCCTCTGTGAACAAATTTATATTATATATAGGACTAGTATGTGGTAGTAGAGTTATAAAATCAGTTACAAAAAAACTTTTGATGCAAATAATATATGTTATGTAGGAGAAGCAATATATATTATATCTATAATAAGAGTGGATATCTAACCTAGTAATGTAGATGCCTGCATCTGATAGTAGAGTGCCTGCATTTGGTACCCAGCTCCAGTCCTGACTCCAGCTTCCTGCTAATGTAGTCTCTCGGAGACAGCAGTCATGGCTCATTTAATTGTATTCCCACTTCCCATATGGAAGACTTGAGTTGAGTTCTCCCAGCTTTGGTACCAGTTCAGCCCTGATCATTGCAGGCTTTTGTAGAGTGGACCAGCAAATGGGAGGTCTCTGTCTCCCTCTCTTTCTCTCTCAAATAAATAAATACATAAAATAATAAAAGTATTGATATATATATAGCTATTTTATTGCCTGATGTGACCTTCTAATATTAACAGAACATTTTGTGTTAGCAGACTTTTGTTTCTCCAAAACAGATCTTACACACCGAATACTCATGCCTATTCAGGAGAAGATGTTCTGGAATATCAGTCTAGCACAACCTAGACTGCACACACACACACACACACACACACACACACCAGTGATAGAAAAAAAAATACTAATATATAAATTGCTTTGTAATGAGAGCCTAAAAATAACACTACCAACCATTATAATCATGTAGGTAAGCTTTGAGCTAATCTCTGGGTCAGAATCTCTTTTATAATGGATAAAAGAAAAGGCGGCCGGTGCTGCAGCTCACCAGGCTAATCCTCCGCCTGTGGCACTGGCACTCCGGGTTCTAGTCCCGGTTGCTCCTCTTCCAGTCCAGCTCTCTGCTGTGGCCCGGGAAGGCAGTGGAGGGTGGCCCAATTCCTTAGGCCCTGTACCCCCATGGAGACCAGGAGAAAGCACCTGGCTCCTGGCTTCAGATTGGGGCAGCACACCGGCCGTAGCAGCCATCTAGGGGGTGAACCAACGGAAGACCTTTCTCTCTGTCTCTCTTACTATCTAACTCTGCATTGCATTGACTTCTGTCATATGCCATCAAATTGACACTAAAGTTCTAAAAATTATTTTACAAAGTGTTTATACTAGCAAAGAAATTATGCCTACAATGAGTGTATATATACCTATATATAAGCAAATAGTTAACATTGGCAAAATATATATGAGACTCTAATTCTAAAACTGACACCATCAGGGCAGGCATTTGAACTAGCAGCTAAGATGCTAGTTAAGACACCTGCATCGTAGGCATAGTATTGTGTCACAACAGGTTGAACCACTGCCTGCAATGCTGGCATCCCATGTGGATGCCAGCTTGGGTTGTGGCCACTTGGAGAGTGAACCAGCAAATGGAAGCTGTCTCTCTGCCTCTACCTCTCTCTGTAACTCTGGTTTTCAAATCAAAATAAATCTTTTTGTTTTTATAAAATAAAAAGACATCTGTGTTCCATATTAGAGTACCTGGGTTCAAACCTCATTTCTGGCTCCTGATTCTAGCTCCCTGCTGACACATACCCTAGGAGTAAGCAGTGATGGTTTAGGTTTCTGAGTTCCTCTCCCCGCTCCCACCCCACAACCTCTCAAAAATAAATCAGTACTGGGCCTGGTGCTGTGGCGCAGAGAGTTAACTCCCTGGCCCAAAGCACTGGCATCCCATATGGGCACCAGTTCGAGACCCGGCTGCTCCTCTTCCCATTCAGCTCTCTGCTATGGCCTGGGAAAGCAGTAGAGGATGGCCCAGGTCCTTGGGCCCCTGCAGTCACGTGGGAAACCTGGAAGAAGCTCCTGGCTCCTGGTTCCTGGCTCCTGGCTTTGAATCAGTGCAGCTCCCGCCGTTGTGGCCAATTGGAGAGTGAACCATTGGTTAAAAGACTTCTCCCTCCCTCCCTCCCTCCCTCCCTCCCTCCCTCTTTCTCTGCCTCTCCTCTCTCTGTGTAACTCTTTCAAATAAATAAATAAATAATCAGTGCCATCAACTATGTCTCTCCATTGGTTATGACTCAGTAGTGGTCACAGCATGAAGATTATATTATTCTATATGGTTTCTGAGTGATTCTATCCATTAGCCAATTTTTTTTAAAAGATTTATTATTTACTTTGAAAGTCATAGTTAGAGAGAAAAAGAGATGGTGGCGGGGATCTTCCATCCACGGGTTCACTCCTCAGGTAGCTGCAACAACCAGCACTGGGCTAGGCTGAAGCCAGGAGCTTCATCCAGATTTCCCACGTGGGTGGCAAGGGCCCAAGTACTTGGGCTATGTTCTGCTGCTTTTTCCAGACCATTAGCAGGGAGCTAGGTAGGAAGAAAAGCAGCTGGGACATGAACTGATGCCTACATGGGATGTTGACATTACAGGTGCCAGAAGGCAGGCCCCTCCCTTAGCCAATTCTGTGTTATTGCTGTTCGTTTTAGATCCTCAATTTCTCAGGGATCACCTCCACCCTTTCCTACATTGTTTTCAATCTCAATAAATTTCCTTTTGCATTGTTTCTCCAAATATTCTTTTTAAATAAGAATGCTTGTTTCTACAAGTCTGTGCACATTTGGACATTGGCTTTAGGAATAATTCCAAGTTCCTTCTCAAAATATTTCCAAATGACACACCTTCAACCAATAAGAAAAATCCTGCCTAGCACAGTAGAAAAGAAAATAAGACCAAGTGTGTATTTTTTCAAACACTCTAGGGACTTAATGGCTGCATGAATATTTGTTTTGGAGTATAGAGCTTTCCTGCTTTCAAAAAAAAAATGTTTTGCAACCTGAATTTAACTAATGTGAAAGAAATAGCTGGATTTTATTGCAAAAATTGGAAATGAATTGATGATACTGACTACTTAAATAGATACTAGAAATGGGATCTTGATGTCCTTTTTGTCAAATGTGTGGGAAAAGGAAACGCTGTTGAAAACCTAACAAGAATTATCTTTATAAAACCACATACGAGAGCCACAAGCATACTCTTCAAAAGTTGAAGAATGCTGTTTTCTTTGTTAAATCTCCTTTTATGTGTTTTGTGGGTTCTTTTTTAATTGTATGGACTCTATATAATCATTGAAAAGGTTGTGGTGTACCTGGGAAAAAAACTGGGAGTCTTTAGTGGATTGATGCTGAACACCAAGGCTTTGATCTCTTCATGCCTAGCACAAATACTCCCACAAGTCAGTTCTGGTTTCTGACCAATGAAGAAGCAAACATGGCAGCCTAGTCCAGTGCAGAGAGAACAAATATCTCTAAATTTAATTAACTGTCATCATGGAGTAGAATCTTCTGCTTTGAAGAAGATACTTTGGAATATAATCTTCCAGAACACTCCTTTGCTTTGGGGCTAGTTTGTTGCTCTAACTATGAAATTAACTAGTTTAATAATCTAGAAATAAGCAAAGGAAATGTATCAATAAGTCAAGCACACCAGAAAAGCTTCATTTTTCTTTTTGAATCTTCTGTTCAGTAAAGATATTGATTTTTTTCCTCTTCCAGTTGATACATTGTCAATATGGGTCCACTATCATTATAAACAAAATCTCTGAGCCTTTGTTTCTTCATTAGTAAACTGAAGATAATGCTTTAATTCTCAAAACTTTTATAAGAAGCGTGGAATCACCTAAGCCAGATCTTGCCACCTCAAGTGAATAGAAGAAGTTGGACCAATTTTAAAATTAATCAAAATATCCAAGTTGGAGACAGATGGGCTTGTTGGAAACCGTGGCAGATTGGTGATCGAAAGCTATTTTTATTTAGTTATATGTTAAAGTATTATTGATTTATTTTCATTTTATTGGAAAAAGTGGGGAGGGGAGGAGAGAGACAGAAATAGATCTTCCATCAGCTGGTTCATTCCCCAAATACCCACAACAGCTAGGACTGTGCCAGGCCAAAGCCAGGAGCCTGGAACTCAATCTATGTGTCCTACATAGGTGGCAGGAGCCAGAGTACTTCAGTCATTATCTACTGCCTCCCCTTGTCCACATTAGCAGGAAGGTGGATTGGAAACAGAGTTGCTAGGGCTCTAGCTAGTGATTCTGCTTTGGGTTGCAGGCTTCCCAAGCATCAACTTCACACAAATGCCCAGCCCACATGATATTTTTAATTGGGTGTAGGGTTGCTTTTTAGAATCAGTACCAGCTGATTATTCTGATAAAGGTCTGATGACAACATGCTGCCAAAACTTCAGATATTTACAGAAAAAGTAGAAATGTAGATGCTTAAGTGAATTTAGATTGTAACTGATTTACACTTTTGAAAACCTTGATGTAGGCCAACATCAAATGAGCCAACTCTTTCCAGGCAGTTTGAGATGCGCAGTAAAGTACATAGAAGGTATTTAATAAAAATCCCTCCTTATTTTCCACTTCTGTTAGCAGATAAATATTTGAGTTATTGAAGATGACCCCACATGCTTAAAATAAGCAAAGAACCACAGTTGTCATTGATGTGTTTTGAATTAAACAAGGACAATGTTGACTGTTTATGTGGTCTTACCAACTCCTTAGCAATCTTTGAAGAACATAATCTTGCACTATGCAGGGCTCCTTTGCACCCTGGTGGCAGCCTGATGGATTCATGACTGTTGAAAATGTCCATATAAGTATAGGCCAGATTGCCATGAACAGCGATACAAACTCCAGTGAAGAATAATCAATCCCAGAAACTGACAGAATGGAAGCCCACTCTCTGAGTTAATGAGCACTTTGATAAAGAGAGCCAGGTGGGTTTGGAGATGGGCTACCAATCTTGGGTGTTCCTCTGGGCATGTGTTCAAGATGCCATTTTTACTAATTGCTAATCAATGACAAATAGTCTCATATGGAACTGGCAGGTGAATCGAAATTGCAAGGGGAAGAAGTTTCAGGATCTAATATAGTATAGCTTATTGTCAGATCAAGGCCAGCGAAAGCTGAGCTGGAAAAATACAATTTGGGGCACATGCTGCAAAGACCTGCATGCAACAAAGGTTGAATTAATAAAACGAAGTAGCAAAGCCAATCAGATGGAAAAAAATAAATACAGCCCTGAGGAAATCAGTGATTAGAAAAAAGAAGTGGAAGACACAAAGGAATAGCCCCCAACAAGAAGCTGAGCCCAGCAATCTGCTGGAAAATATCAAACTTATTTGGAACACTGTTGAGATTCATAAAAGAAGCCAGTGTGAAAGGTCCCCAATCTGTCTTCAGGCAAACCACCCACTGGAGATGGAAATGATTTGGTTTGGCTTCCATCTCAATGGAAAAAAATGTGTCCCTCAATATGTAAAGTTTACAGTTAATATGTATTTCCATTTTAAAGTACATTCTAAATGGTAGGTTTTCCTCCTATTTATGGAGTACCAGGATGCCACTTACAAAGAAAATACAGACCATAGCCTTGCAAATTGTGGCTGGTGGAGATTATTCAGATGGCCAAACCTTCATGTAGGAACTAGGTGGTTGGAAAATGAGCATTAGACAGAAAAAAGCATGTAATGAAAATTGCATCTTGAATGATTGCAAGGGGCTGACATTGTGCAGTGAGTGAGTTAAGCTGCCACCTGTGATTCAAGCATCCCCCATCAGATCACTAGTTCAAATCCAGTCTGCTCTGCTTCCAGTCTAGCTCCTTGCTAATGTAACTGGGAAAGCAGTGAAAGATGGTGCAAGTACTTGAGCCCCTGAAACCCACCTGGGAGACCCAGATGGAGTTTCTGGCTCCTGACTTTGGCCTGGCCCAGTCCCAATGGCCGAAGCCATTTGGGGAGTGAACCAGCAAATGGAAGATTCTCTCGATTCTTCTCTGTCTCTCCCTCCCTCTGTCACTCTGCCATTCAAATAAACTAAATAAGTCCTTTTTAAAAAAAATGGTGGCAAGCATGAAGTTCATTTACTGCTCAGACAGGACCTTGGTGGGTGAGTCTGTTTTAATGAGGTCTGAGTTTCCATTATATTTGTTTAACATCTCTAACATCCTCTGAATTGTAAGCACCAGGAAGATGTATCACTTTTTTCACTGATACAATCTCAGCCTGACAAAGCATAGACACACAACAACAAAAAAGTGAATTAATAAGCTAATTAAACCCAACAGCTTTGTTCACCCTAGTAATAGTGACTACTGAAGAACAAATGCCTCCTATGTTGAGAGGTCTTACAACACTTCATAGTAAAAGTCTGTAAAAGAATAGGATAGTATAATCTTCATTTTACACATGAGAAAACAGAGCCTTAAAAAGATCTTAAATTAAAATCACAGGATTAGTGAGTGGTAGAAGTGAGATTTGAACCTATGGCTTGTTAACTATAAAAGCAGAGTCTGCTGTTTAACTTCATCCAAAGAGAAACAATGGTATGGGGCAAAAAACAGAAATCTTGAATTCCAGTTACATTTTGTCACTTATCTGCCCTTTTCTCTTACATGCCATCCCCCATATCAGCCTTGTTTTCTTCCTAGTAACCCTTGGCCAACAAGACCTTTTGAGTGTATTTTATACGATGGCTACAGCACATTCTGGCTGTGTAACACATGTTGATGTCTGAGCTACCATAAGAGACGGCAGTCATTTCATTTTAGTTCAAGACACAAGTCAGCATCTGGAAGACCAGATATGCCAATCTTAATTTGAGACCATATTTTCAAATCTAACTCGAATGTGAGGGAAATGCTTATTAGTATTCAAATGGAAAACTTGGGTCACTCTGCCTAGCAAACATTGACTTTGTTGGAGCCTTGTCTCTTGAGTGAAAGTGAATGGATTCTGAACCATCTAGAGCTCATTTCTGTATTAGTTTAGACTCTTGTTTGACAGCAGTGGAAACTCACTTGGGCAAGAATAAAACACAAGCAGGAAATTGATTGTGAGGAAATGCAGTGTCTCCTGGAACCCAAATGCGAGAATGCATCTAAGACTCAGAAATGGACCAAAGAAAGTGTTGCTTTCCTGCAGCTTTCTACCCTGCAAACTAGCTTCCTTTGCTTCCCAACCCATATGGTGAAACACAGCCACCCACCACATTTCCTATCGTGAAATATTGTTATCCAAGAGACTTCCAAGATGTATATGGGGATTCTAAACTCCCTTGGATCCAACATGGGTCAGTTGCCCAGTTGAACAATCCACTGAGGCCAGGGGGCAGGGACCATGTTTTATGAGCATGGTTGCTGTGGTAAAAATATGTATGAGAATGGCTGCAAACGAAAATATCGCAGTTGTGTTCCATAAAATACAGCAGCAGAATTTGAGGTGAGTTTACTGGTTGTAAAGTTTTAACAGATTAAAATTTATTACCATGAGTTGGCTTTTTGAGTACTCTAGAATTCAGTATGCCTTAATGCAGAAAACAGCTTTTAAAAATTCCCTTAAACATTCCATATTCTCTAACCCCTTCCCACGTATTTCTAAAAATCGCTGTGCTATGCTGGCATCCTGTTAAGCAATCACCTTATGATTTTGTACCTATGAAAGTCACCTACTTTGAAGTCTCCTGGTTGTTAAGTTACTTATTATGCTTTCATGTGAGATAAATGGCCCCATCCCTGCTAGGAAGTCCAGCTCAGCCTTTTTCTTATTATCACAGTGATCTCAGACACTCTGCCTCCATACATTCTTTATAGATTGTGTTATTTTCAACACCTCTTAGCTACCTGCCTACAAAATCATCCTCTTGTGTAAAAGAAAAGCATTATCTCCAGCCTCCTTTTTCTCCATCGTCAACTCTCTGTAGGCTAATCACATTTCACAATAATTGTCTTTGGGGATACAAGTATCTGGTACTAATCTTATCAAAACCCAATCTTTAACAAGATCCTACTTGGACATGATTCTATCAGATATTTTTTTTCAGTGCTCCAACTAAAATCCAATCCTGCCAGACATAAATAGCCTTCTTGCCTCCTGTTTTTCATTCTGCTTGCTGATCAGCTTTCATCCTCTAAGGCAAGACTTGTTTTTGTTCCATACAGAACTGGTTTCTATTGTGTGGCCTACCCCAGATACAGATGTTATTATATGACAGTGATATCTGTTTTCTATTACCTTGTAACTAATTCCTAAACTTACTTGATTTTAGTATAGTTGATTAAAATCATAGGTTTTGCTTTACCCACCTAAAGCACATTTGACATCAATTCAAAAAGAGCACTTGGCATTTGTACTCCACACGAGTCACCGAGAAAAACAGAATGGAGATGAATCAGATGTGTCTCTACCTTAAGGAAGTTGCAGTCTATGTACTCTGTATATAAATAAGCCCAATCAACTCTCACGTCTGGAAAAAGTCAATATCAGATTCATTAATAGTTGATTTCTAAGGATCACTATGAATCATTTCTCTTTGTTCAACTCCACTCATTAATACAGATAGGGAAAATCTGCTTTCTCATTTTCTATATATATAGCTATGTGCCATGTATTTCAAATGTGTGGTTAAGTTTGAGATCATTACTTTGGCCCAGTCTTTGTATAAACATATATAAATATCCCCAGAGGATTTTTGTACATGGTTAAGGGAGAAACCTCTGCTTTTAGCTCTACTTCAGGTCAAAGTGAATGAGAATCTCTGGAGAATCAGCCCAGGTATCTGCATATTTTTCAAGCCTCCTGAAGACTTTGAGAGTGTCTGAGAATTACTCTTTTATTTTCCTCACTGTGACACAAGGTTTTTTTTCTTCCTGTTGAGACAGACACAGACACATGGAGGGCTCCCATCTACTGATTCACTCCCTGAATGCCTGCTGTGGTCCATGTTGAGCGGCAGAAACCCAGTTCCTTGAGCCATCACTGCTGCCTCCCAGGGTCTGCAGTAGAGGGAAGCTAAAGTCAGGAGCCACAGCTGGGAACAAACCAAGATACTTGTTAACTGCTAGACCAAATGCTGACCTGAACCACTATCTGGATTGAATGTTTTCCATTGACTTTCCACTCTCCTTCAAGCTTTATCTTTTGATTGTCTTGTGATCTCTGCACTAGAGGTATATATATGAGCCCCTTTCCAAAAGTCTACAAAACTTGGTCTTTGAACCACCAAGTCCTCCTTCTCTGCCAGTTGTATGACATTCATGAACTTAAAGAGGAATTTTAGTACAGAGTTTAAATGCCGAAAGATATAAACTTAGGAATCTCATATTTTGAGGTTCTACCCTATCTCTATAATTTACCAAATAGCTTTGGGCAAGATAGTTAAATTCCTGAAACTCAAGTTCCTTGTCTGTTAATTGGAAATAATAATAGACTCCTTTAATGGGATTTCTCCTCCTGAAGATTGAAGATTAAATGAGATAATGCAAGCTTCTAAGCTGTTATGAGGATCAAGGGAAGAACTGTTGTCCATATCACTTGCCTAAGATGGGAAAATCTTTTACATGGTACTTTGAAAACTTTCCCAGTGATTGTAGAAACACCATCATAAATCCTAGTGGAACACTAAAATCTTTGAATCAATTTATTAGTGAAAGAGAGAGTGGCCAAGATGACAGACTTCAAGCCCTAGTTACCTGGATTCAAATCCTGATTTTTCAGCTGATCATCTGTATTGTAATTGAGGGAATACTGGATGCAGTCTCTAAGCCTGTTTCAAGTTGCTGAAATAGAAATAGTTTCTACCTTGAAAGTTGCTCCAAGAACTGAATCCCTATGAAATACTTAATCATAAGTCATTTCAAATATTTAATATTATTTGATTTATTCATATTATTAAGCACATCCATAAGTCATTATTATTTATTGCTGCATGCAAGCCAGATCAGGCTCATCTCATATTTTGCTAAGTTGTATCCATAGACACGCCAAGTTGTCCACACAGGGTCTGTGACTCCTTTTGCACTACAGGGACAGGTTGAGTAGTTGTGATATAGTTCATGGGGTCCCCAGAAGCCTAAAACCATGCCTTAGTGTCCAGCCTTTCACAGAGAAATTTACTGAGTTCTGCTGTAAGCAAGGCAGTGTGCTACATGCAGTTCCCTCAACATGAAGTATGTCTTCTGTCAACCATGTTAAGTAGCTTCTGTTAGCCCTGTTTGGTCTGGGAGGAAGCAAAGACTCAGAGTGGTTACATAGCCCTAGATGGAACAAGTAACAGCTAAGGAAGCTGAACTTGAACTGCATTTGAATAACTGAAATCCACATCACTAGTTCTGTTTCTCAGATGAGATTAGTTTTTGATAATGTGTGGTGGCTGAGAGGATCACTAGTTAGTTCCTGTTTCACTTTGTCTCTAATTTCAAATGTAGATGGTACAGAGAGGACATAATTTGGGAAATCCACGTTTGGGTCAATCAGTTCCATTATACCTGCGTTCAGAACTCAAGTAGGATGCTATGCACATAATCTAGCCTGATAATTCAGGGTAAAACTGACTGCAGATGTTATCTTACCACCTTCTTTGTTGACAACCATCCTCCAAAGGGAACTATTTGGCTTCACCAACAGAGTTGCCTCCAGACAACTGGAGTAGTGGAGCTGAAGAATTCACTTTGCAGATGGCAGCCTTCTTTTCTTTTGGCCTTTTGTATGTTTTCTCTGTAGCTAGTAGGTGTAGGAAGGATTGAAATGTGTATGTCTGAAGCTTTGCCTGCCAAAAGCTTATTATATTTTTGACAGTACCATTTCCCTTTGATTCATTTTTGAGATATATTATATGCATAAGAATTAGGTCCTAGAATAAATTTCCCATGAGATCAATTTGCAAGACTTTTTAGTTTGGAAAGAAAGATCATTCTCTTGTGTGTATGTTGGTTTGATATGGAAATACATACAGTTGCCCTACATCTAGATTGCTAGTGTGCTCAGAACTTTCTTTGTAAATTCAGAAATTAGATTTATACACTCTGTGCATTAATGTTCCTTTTTTGGTGTCTGCCTATTCACATTTTCTTAAGGATGGATTAAGTGTGTAAGCACAAGCAGAGTGTGGTGGAATGAGTATCAAATTTATACATTCAGAAAGTTGTCTTTGTTGTTAGCAAAAAGTGGACTAGAAATCTAGCGTTGTGCTCCCAGTGACAATTAGGTTTCTCACAGATCTGGCATTCTCTCTGCTGGATTCAAAATGGCACTGTGTGGTTCAGTGTACAGTGGAGGACTATTTGAAGACACTTAGAAAGATACTGTTGAACTGCAGGGTGATATTTGTAACTTCTGCAGTTACCTAAAAACATCTCCTCCCACTCATTGATTAAATATCATGTTCATGGAGGCTATTGGACTTTTATTTAAGTTTTTGTTTAAAAAGCTTTGTCTATTTATTTGAAAAGCAGAGTGACACAAAAAGAGGGAGAAATAGAGAGGTTTCCCAACCTCTGGTTCATGCTACAAATGACTGCATCAGCCAGGGCTGCACTGGGGTGAATCTAGGAGCTAGGAACTCCATTTGGGTCTTTCATGAAGATGGCAAGAACCCAAGAATCTAGGCCAACATCTGCCTCCTGGGTGCATTAGCAGGAGGTGGGGTTCAATCCCAGGCAATCTAACATTGGATGTGAGTATCCTAAGTGACCACTTAACACATTGTACCATAGCACCTGCCCCTCTTTGTCCTCTTTGATATTGAACAGCACCATCAAGGCATCTTTTATGCAAGCCAATTGGTACCAGTGTCCCCTGGAAATATTTTGTCTCAGTGACGTGACTGTTGGTGTGAGTTTACTTTGTGTTCACCCTTCAACAAATAACTAAGACAGCATTCATGAGCCAGGCATTCTGTGGGGTGTGGGGACATCAGAGCATGAGGTGGATCTGTTTACTAAGTTTTTCTTTTCCTGTTTTTAAGTCTTCTTTCTATTCTCTGGACATCATTTGAAAGCTAGCTCGCTGCTATAATCAAGGATTGCCATATGGGGTCCTCAGTATTAACACAGCTCTGACATTTTTTTTTTTTCACACAGAAAACTGTCTTTATGGAAAATGAGCTTTCTGAGACCACAACTTTGACAGATTACATACACTGTGTATTCCATTCAGTTCCAGGTTTTCACACAAAGCAATTATCACTATATTTATGTAACCAAACTCTTGCTGACTGTATCATTAAAACTGATTTCTAAGAATCAGGGTTATATATCCTCATACCATCAAAAGAATTCATTGTGACTTTATCAATTCATGTTAAATGTTAAACAGTTAATAATATATTCTATATAGGTTGGGGCCAACACATTCAGTATTTCAATATCGTATTTTTAGTAAGGAAAGTAAAGTTTTTGTCAAGTACATTATAAAAAATTACAGTCAGAGAAATCTTGGTTTGAAGAGATACACAGAAAAGTGATGTTTCTTAATGGGCTGGGGGGAGCAAGGTACTGAATGAATAAAAAAAAATGAATGAATACGTATTAGAATTGCTACATTTAAACTGGACATTTATGAAAAGGTATATATTTAAAGAAAATTAATTGCATTCATTAAAATTTGTTTGCTTTAAATAATAAAGTTTTATTAATGAAACCCCAGTGCACATTAGCAATTTTAGTAACCAGATCATACAGAGGACGTAGTCTGAATTCACAATCAATGTAAGCTTCTGAATTCTTTTTAAATGATTATTGATGAAAGCCTCTTTTCCATCTACACTTGGGTGCTTTTTCTCTAATTTGTCGTTTGTAGCATTTATCTCTGTTACTTCCTTTTAACTGCATTCAGCTCGTTATGCCGCCTTTGAATTTCCTTTTGGATCTTACCACCAGGATCCCATTTATTGGCTGTTCCTAGTGAATCCCCATCATCTACAGATGTAGACAGCAGCCAACTCAATCTTGATTGTGCCAATGTCCTTTCAACCCTTTTGGATCTATGATCCAAAGCTATGAAACTGCCAAACATTTCTGTGAGACCAAATTATTATTAATAAAGACATCCCTCTTTTTAAAGAGTTTAGGACCTTTTGGTTTATTTGGTATGTAGGCTTTGGAGGCAGGAGTCTTTTGAATAGGCTTTCTACATTTTAATAATTAGCCAGTAATTCTATCATAAGCGAATAGAGATCTCCACTTGATTAGCCATCAGTGTTTTAGCTTTACTTCAAAAATCTCTTTAATACAAGATTACGTTGTATTTTTTTTAGCATTGTTAAGAGATATTTATCTGAGAAAGTTGCCCAAGAGCCTCATGTTACATTAGTGGTTTGGAAAAGGGCATTGCATTGTGAAAGTTAATGAACTGTGATCCAAGTCACTTTATTTGTGCTCTTTTTATGAACTTTGTCTACAGTGAAAACAGACTACTTCTGACCATGAGCTAAAGGGTAGAGATCAGTTTTTAATTAAAAATAAAACCATGGATTTTGCCAGCTAGCATAAGGTCTACATTTATAAGGATAGCTCTGTGTTTTGAAAGCTTATACTTGTAGTTGGTATTCTGGAAAATATGCCTGGACAGGTTCTGCATCAAGGACAATTTTGATATTTGCTTCACGGTAAAACAGTCTCTTAGAATTGAAATAGAATATACACAGAGAAAAACATACAAGTCACTAGTGAACAAGTCAGTTAATTTTCATGAATGGAATGCACTCATGACCCAATAGCTGACATCAAGAAATAGACCATTACCAGGAAACCAGAAGTCTTCATGGTGAGCTCTCCCAGTCGTTACTACCTCTCCCAGTGTAACTGCTGATTTAACTTCTAACATCATGGATTGGTTTTGTCTTAAAAAATGATTTGTATGTATTTATATGCCATATCCTTCTTGGTGTTTGGATACTTTCATTGGCTTTGTTGTATGGAGCAATGATGGCTCAATCTTGTTGCTTATAGTGCTTTATAAACACAGTACAATTTAGTTTGCTACTGGTAAACATTGAGCTGCTTCCTATTTAGGATTATAAAAATTGGCTATGATATTTTTATATGATTCTTGAATGAATGTACTCATTATTTTGGGGTCTATAACTAGGTAGGGCACATCCATTTTACAGAGAAGCTTAAAAATTCTATTAAAATACTAACTTTGATCATCTTATTTTACCTATTAAAATATTTAACAGCTCCTCAGCCTCCTTCAAACAAACCGTGAACATTTTTTAACATTTTAACATGGACTTAAAGATCCATTATAAATTTACACCAGAAGATCTTTGATCTCTTCCCTTATTCTGCCTGACAGCACCATCCCCCACTTTGGCCCCAACACTCCAGTCTTCAGCCATGCTGGATTGCCTGCCATCTTGTTCTGGGCCAAACCTCGTTATCAGAAAGATTTCATAAGGAGGGAAGGGGGAGCAAGAACCTCTTTATTCAGGGCTCTTGTTCTGGAGTCCCTGCATTTTCATAAGCACTGTTTGAAAGGTTTTATTGAGTATTGACTGCATTGGCTGTTTTGTGTGAGCAAATGTGACCTCCTGAACACTTCACTTCCCATGTTGACCCCATTAACCTGAATATAGTTTCTTGTGAAGAAGAAAATTTTTGCCTTGGGTCGAAATTGCTGTCCCATTAGGCCAGCTTCTCCCTAATGTTATTTCATGACGATCATTATCTTACATGAATGTTTCTTCAGGGAGCTGCAAACTTTGGTAACCATATTCTGCTAATCATATTAACACTAATAAAATGTCTTCTGACAGACTGACATCTAACCGAAGAAAAATGGTCATTTTCTTTTTTTTTACCTTTTATTTAATGAATATAAATTTCCAAAGTACAGCTAATGGATTACAATGGCTTCCCCCCCCATAACTTCCCTCCCACCCGCACCCCTCCCATTTCCCGCTCCCTCTCCCCTTCCATTCACATCAAGATTCATTTTCGATTCTCTTTATATACAGAAGATCAGTTTAGCATATATTAAGTAAAGATTGCATCAGTTTGCACCCACATAGCAACACAAAATGAAAAATACTGCTTGAGTACTAGTTATAGCATTAAATCACAATGTACAGCACATTAAGGACAGAGATCATACATGAGGAGTAAGTGCAACTAGTGTCTGCAAATACTAACCGATAGAATAAAAAAGGGAGAGAATGATCCAACATGGGAAGCGAGATACACAGCAGACTCATAGAATGGTGGATGTCCTAAACAGCACTCTGGTCATTTTCTTTTAAGAAAAATGTAAGGCTCCTCAGTACCAGGCCACCTACTCTTTAATGATGACTTACAGGAATAAGCTTAGGATTATTTTAAAATTTGCTTAATAATATTGTAAAATTTGCATTCTTTTAGATTAGGTGGAGAAATATCTCTGCTTATATAGTCTGACCAATTTAACATCCAACTCATTCTCGTTCTACATGTTTCCTCTCCATTGCTCAGACGATAGTTAATCAATATTTTTTGGCCATAAAAATTTTATGGTTGCATTTACATCACATCAGAGTTGAACTAGTTTATTCATGAAGATATCAAAAATAATGATGACGATGAAGATTCACAGTCTGAGCATGGCTGGACTGAGCCCCTTCATGTTAATTACTCCATTAATTCTTCATAATCACCCTATGAAGATTTTCTTATAACCACAGTTTACAGTGCTCAGGCGGTTTAAGAAATGTATTCATTTTACCTAACTCTTAAGCCGTACTTTTGGGATCTGAACCCAACATGGTAGATTATTGAATCCAAGAGACTTCACTCTGGTATTTGGCCAGGGATTTTATGTCTCTCCTACTTGGACTTCCTTGACAGCAACAGTGGTCAACCATACAGTTGATGATGAGGCAGTTCAGCTGCTTGTGTAGTTATTAATTGCTAGGAATCAATACAGTGAGTTACTTGGACTTTTCTGTCAGAAGTCTCAGAAAATCAGTATCTAATTGATCCTCTCTTCCAAGCTCCTCAATAAATTTAGAGATACTCAGCTATTCCTGTAGGCTCCTAATACATAGTGCTTACTATGTTATTGGTTCTGGGCTAAGTGCTTTATGTGAATTTCTTATGCAAACTACATAATTATTCAATGAGGTATGTTGTTAGGACACTTAAACTTAACTCCAAATAAATCAGACATATAAGACAAAGGATAATATGCTGACACCCTGAGGTAAGAATTTCAGAGGTAGAGCCAGAAACATTGGAGCTAGCAACTCAAGATGTCACAAGGGCTGGAATTTCTCTCTCCACTTTTCTCTGTGTCAGCTCAGCTTCCTACAGGCACTTTCCAAAGGTCATCTAACACCTCAAGTTCAGGAGAAACAGCGCTTCTTTTCACATAGGCCTCAGGCTTATCTTGACCGAACAAACTTGGGTCACAGTCTGTACTTGAACTTTCAATGTGGCTGGAGAAAGACCATGCTGTTGGGTCATGTCCAGGTCACAGTCCCTCTTCTGGAGCCCTTGTTCATCTGCACTTCATGGGCTGAAACTGGGATGAGAGTGGTCACTCTCCAAAGGACCCAAAGTATGCTGTTACCAGAGAGGGGTTGGGACATAGGCGAGTGAGAACAGTGGGTTTCGACAATACACAGTCGTAGTTATCATTGTTCCCATTTCTTAGGCAACAAGTTCAGGAAGCTGGAAATGGTTGACAGTTTCCATTTATAAAATGTAAAGCCAATATTCCAATGAAGGACTTTCAGTGTAATCACAAAACTGCGTTGTATCCCCCAACAACTAAGTCTGTGCAAGGAAGATTCTCAACAGAGCTGTGTTGCTTCTGCTGAGTGATCCAACCCAGATGAGGAACTGATAACACTTCAACCCCAGAATGCCTCACAGCTATAAATATAACAAAGGTATTTTTAGGCTGAGTAAGGTAGAAATTTCTAAATTTTCCTTTCTAACAATTGTGTTTTTACGGAGCAAAATCTGTGTTTTCGTATTTGTATAAATCTTATAAATACTATTGATTCTTGGAAGATTCCTTGATCAGTAGACTCAAATATCTAATTTTGTGGACATTTTGCATGTAATTTACCTAAGTAATCCATAAATAAAAATGTAGGGGAAAATGCACTAGTTTGTACTGAGATGATAAACACAGAAATTTGTTTAGGCCCTGTTTTGGTTATCTACTGCTACAAAACAAACTACTAGAAAACTAGAAGCTTTAAATAGCACACATTTATCATCTTACAGTGCCCTTAAGTTTGGAATATGGCTTAGAAAAGTCTTCTGCTTGGACTAGCATCGTGGTACAAATTTTTAAGCTTCTACCTGTGATGTCATCATCCCATATGGCATCAGTTGAAGTCCTTGGCTGCTCCACTTCTGATCTAGCTCCCTACTAAAGTGCCAGGGAAAGCAGTGGGCCAGGGAGAGTTCCTGGGCCCCTGAACCCATGTGGGAGACCTGGATGGAATTCCTGATTCCTGAGTTAGGATTGGCCCAGCCCTAGCTGTTGTGGTCATTTGGGTGAGTGAACCAGCAGATGGAAAATACCTCTCTCTCTCTCTCTTTCTCTCTCTGTGTGTGTGTGTCTGTCTGTCTGTCTGTTTCTCTCCTCCTTTTAATTAAATATATAAGTCTTTTTTAAAAAATTGAGAAGTCCTTACCCCTAATGGTAGAGCTAGAAACGTGCCAGGGGATTCAAATTCAATCCTACCAAGGTGGCATGTACCAATGCCATCTTGTTAAAGTGATCAGTTTAAGTTCATAATTTATCAAAAAGATAGGATTAAGTGCCAAAGGGATTACATAAATAAGACCAGTGTCTGCAAATAAGTTGTAGAATTAAAAAGGAGAGAATGATCCTACATGGGAAGCAGGATACACAGTAGACTCATAGAATGGCAAGAGCCCTAAACAGCACTCTGGCATCAGAATCAGCCTTAAGCCATTCATATCTGGCTAAAAAGCCCATGAGAGTATTTCAGGTATAGAAAGCCAAGACACTCTGGCAAAAAAAAAAAAATGACCTAAATGAAAGATCTCTGTGAGTGAGATCCCAGTGGAAAGAATGGACCATCAAAGATGGCAGTTCCTTTCTCTGAAGGGAGGAAAGAACTTCTGCTTTGAGTATGGCCTGGTCTAAGTAAGATCGGAGTTGGTGAACTCAAGAGGCTTCCATAGCCTTGGCAACTCATGACAAGAGCCTAGGGTGATTACTGACATCATAAATAAGAGTGCCAATTGTTAAATCAACAACGGGAGTCGCTGTGCACCTGCTCCCCATGTAGGATCTCTGCCCTTAATGTGTTGTACTATGAGAATTAATGGTAAAACTACTACTCAAACAGTACTCTATACTTGGTGTGTCTTTGTAGGTGAAGTCTGTTGAAATCTTTACTTAGTATGTACTAAGTTGATCTTCTGTATATAAAAATAACTGAAAATGAATCGTGATGAAGAATGGGATAGGAGAGGGAGTGGGAAATGGGATGGTTGTGGGTGGGAGGGAGGTTATAGGTGGAAAAGCTGCTATAATTCAAAAGTTATACTTTGGAAATTTATATTTATTAAATAAAAGTTGAAAATAAAAAATAAATTTTTTATGGTCATAAGCATTTATTACCTCTTCCAATTATAAAACAACACATATATAATAAAAGCCAACAATGGCAAAATACGAAGAAATGTTTCGAAAATACAGAAAAGTACAAGCTTAAAGGGGAAAATGGGCCACAGTTTAACCATTGCTATAAGCAGTGTTGACATTCAGCACATATATTTTTAGTTCCTTTTCTAGATGCATTTATGTTGTTTACTTTTATGTTTTTTAGAGTAATATCTTCTGATGGTCTCCTACTGTACCATGTTTTTTTCTTTTTTTTATTTAGTAAATATAAATTTCCGAAGTACAGATAATGGATTACAATGGCTTCCCCCCCATAATTTCCCTCCCACTTGCACCCCTCCCATCTCCCGCTCCCTCTCCCCTTCCATTCACATCAAGATTCATTTTCAATTATCTTTATATACAGAAGATCAATTCAGTATATATTAACTAAAGATTTCATCAGTTTGCACCCACACAGAAACACAAAGTGTAAAAACGCTGTTTCAGTACTAGTTATAGCATTACTTCACATTGGACAACACATTAAGGACAGATCCCACATGAGAAGTAAGTACACAGTGACTCCTGTTGTTGACTTAACAATTTGACACTCCTGTTTATGGCATCAGTAATCTCCCTAGGCTCTAGTCATGAGTTGCCAAGGCTATAGAAGCCTTTTGGGTTCGCTGACTTCGATCTTATTCCGACAGGGTCATAGTCAAAGTGGAAGTTCTCTCCTCCTTTCAGAGAAAGGCACCTCCTTCTTTGATGGCCCCATTCTTTCCACTGGGATCTCACTCGCAGAGATCTTTCATTTAGGTCTTCTTCCCCCCGCCCCCCCAGAGTGTCTTGGCTTTCCATACCTAAAATACTCTCATGGGCTCTGCAGCCAGATCCAAATGCCTTAAGGGATGATTCTGAGGCCAGAGTGCTGTTTAGGACATCTGGCATTCTATGAGTCTTTTGTGTATCCCGCTTCCCATGATGGATTGTTCTCTCCCTTTTTGATTCTTTCAGTCAGTATTAGCAGACACTACTCTTGTTTGTGTGATCCCTTTGACTCTTATACCTATCTTTGATCAATTGTGAACTGAAATTGATTACCGGGACTAGTGAGATGGCATTGGTACATGCCACCTTGATGGGATTGGATTGGAATCCCCTGGCATGTTTCTAACTCCACCATTTAGGGCAAGTCCGATTGAGCATGTCCCAAATTGTACATCTCCTCCCTCTCTTATTCCCACTCTTCATCTCCTCTCTCTTTTATTCCCACTCTTATATTTACCAGGGATCACTTTTCAGTTAAAATTTAAACACCTAAGAATAACTGTGTGTTAATTACAGAGTTCAAACCAATAGTAGTAGAACAACAAAAAAAAAATACCAAAATGGATAACATATTACATTGTACATCAACAGTCAGGACAAGAGCTGATCAAGTCACTGTTTCTCATAATGTCCATTTCACTTCAACAGGTTTCCCCTTTGGTGCTCAGTTAGTTGTCACCGATCAGGGAGAACATATGATATTTGTCCCTTTGGGACTGGCTTAATTCACTCAGCATGATGTTTTCCATATTCCTCCATCTTGTTGCAAATGACTGGGTTTCATTGTTTTTGACTGCTGTTTAGTATTCTATAGAGTGCATGTCCCATAATTTCTTTATCCAGTCTACTGTTGATGGGCATTTGGGTTGGTTCCACGTCCTAGCTATTGTGAATTGAGCTGCAATAAACATTAAGGTGCAGACTGCTTTTTTGTTTGCCAATTTCATTTCCTTTGGGTAAATTCCAAGGAGTGGGATGGCTGGGTTGTATGGTAGGGTTATCTTCAGGTTTCTGAGTAATCTCCAGACTGACTTCCATAGTGACTTAACCAGTTTGCATTCCCACCAACAGTGGGTTAGTGTCCCTTTTTCCCCACATCCTTGCCAGCATCTGTTGTTGGTAGATTTCTGAATGTGAGCCATTCTAACTGGGGTGAGGTGAAACCTCATTGTGGTTTTGATTTGCATTTCCCTGATTGCTAGTAATCTTGAACATTTTTTCATGTGCCTGTTGGCCATTTGGATTTCCTCTTTTGAAAAATGTCTGTTGAGGTCCTTGGCCCATCTCTTAAGTGGGTTGTTTGTTTTGATGTTGTGGAGTTTCTTGATTTCTTTGTAGATTCTGGTTATCAACCCTTTATCTGTTGCAGTTTGCAAATATTTTTTCCCATTCTGTTGGTTACCTCTTCACTTTCCTGACTGTATCTTTTGAAGTACAGAAACTTCTCAATTTGATGCAATCCCAAATGTTAATTTTGGCTTTGACTGCCTGTGCTTCTGGTTTTTTTTCCAAGAAGTCTTTGCCAGTACCTATATCTTTCAGGGTTTCTCCAATGCTCTCTAATAATTTGATGGTGTGAGGTCATAGATTTAAGTCTTTAATCCCTGTTGAGTGAATTTTTGTGTAAGGTGAAAGGTAGGGGTCTTGCTTCATGATTCTGCACGTGGAAATCCAATTTTCCCAGCACCATTTATTGAATAGACTGTCTTAACTCCAGGGCTTGGTTTTGCATCCTTGACCAAATGTAAGTTGGCTGTAGATGTTTGGATTGATTTCTGGTGTTTCAATTCTGTTCCATTGGTTTATCCATCTGTTTCTATAGCAGTACCATGCTGTTTTGATAACAACTGCCCTGTAGTATGTCCTGAAATCTGGTATTGTGATGCCTCCAGCTTTGTTTTTGTTGTACAAGATTGCTTTAGCTATTCAGGGTCTCCTGTCTCTCCATATGAATTTCAGCATCATTTTTTCCAGATCTGAGAAGTCCTCATTTAGGATCTCATCAGGATGCATTCTACGTATAGGATATGACTGTAGTCTCATCAGACACTCCCTTGTCTAAACAGATGTTTCTGAACTTCCTCAAGCTCTTGTTAAAATTATTCTTTTGATTGTATGACTGATGTCCCTATTGTGTTGCTAGTTGCCAGCCAGGGGCCACTCTGAACTCTTAAATGCTACAAGTATTTCCTTACCCTTACACATTTCTACCAAATTTCAAGGCTTATTTCTTCAATGCCAGCAATGGAGAGTCTCTCTGGTGTATGGTAACAAGATTTTATAGACATAGCTAAAGATCTCTAATCATGGGTCTAATGTTACACTATCATTGCTATATAATGTAACCTGGTTGTGGGAACAAGATCCTATTATTTTTTGTTGTGTTTTGTTAGTTGGAAGCAAGCCATAGCTGTGCCTTCATTCATGAAGAGCATGATAAGGGGGACCACCCTGGGTCCTGTCTCTTACAGGTATCTAATCCTTGGGTGTTTTCCTGGTTTGTTCATCCTACCTAAAATACACATACCTCATCATGCAAAAGAAATCATACTTGATGGCCCTTCAAGAATCTAAATCAAGTAGTTCTATTTTGACAAGACTTCCTTGACCTATTACTATGAATGTGGTATCTCCTGGTTGTTCAGGAACCCCCATAAATTGTACCTAAACTCATGACATTTATCACTTTCTACTTTGACGTAATGATTTTTCCCTGTTTGTCTTAATCCTCTGCCTAGCTGTTTTTTTTTTAAATGATTTATTTATTTATTTGAAAGTCAAGACTACAGAGAGATGGAAAGACAGAGAAAGAGAGAGAGAGATGGAGACAAAGAGAAATATCTTCCAAGTGCTGGTTCACATGCCTTCAATGGCCAGGGCTGGGCCAGGGTGAAACTGGGAGCTTCATCTGGGTCTTCGACGTGAGTGTCAGTGGCCCAAGTATTTGGGCTATCTTCCCTTGTTTTTTCTAGGCCATTAGCAGGGAGCATGATCAGAAGTGGAGCAGCCGGGACTTGAACCAGCACCCGTATGGAATGCTGGTGTCCCAAGCAGTGTCTTTACCTGCTATCCCACAATACCATACCACTCTGCCTAACTCTTTGAAGTCAAACTCTTCCTTGCTTTCTTCCACCTACGTAGATGTTTACCAAAATCCTAATATGTCCCAGTGTATCAGGATTTTATTTGATTGCAGTGAATAGAAACTCCTACTGAATTGCAGGTTAAATAAATTAGCAAACAGTTGATTTTTTTTTCATGTAATTGAAAATCCAAAGGTTTAGGGCTGGTGACACTGACTCAGTTGCCCAACACTCCCTGAGTTAAAGTCTCCACAACACTCTTTGCCTTTTTCTTTGATATTTCTCTTGTTGACACAAAATGACTCCTGTAGCTCACCTTGGGCAGTGTGCATTTCCAGCAGGGAGAAGCTGTAAATGGTGATAGGAAGCAGCAGTAACTGTGTCCACAATGCAAAGTCTTGCTAGATGGCTTTAGCAGATGTTCATTTTTTGCCATTGACAAGAATTGTGTCATGTGCTTATGTGTGACTGTGAGGGACACAGAATACTTTTGAATGTCTGGACAAATTATTGCTCTAACTGTATGGGAAGAAGAAAGAATGAGTATGTCAGTATATCCGGTATATCCAGATTCTGTACCCCAGATTCAAGCAAGCATGATTAGAAAACATTAAAAATAAAATTTGCACTATGTAAAGGCTTATTTGTCATTACTCCCTAAACAGTATGAGAGTACTTCTAATTGTTCAGGAAAAAAAAATGTTTATTTTGGTACAAAAATTTTTTGAAAACCATGAAAATTTGAAATCTTTAAAAAGTTCAGGGGAATGGCATGAATTTCAAGATTTTCTTACACCAAAATAAACAACTTTTGATTCCGTTTTCTATGAGCTTTTTGAAGTATGCTTGTACCATTTAACAATAAGTTGCATGGCATTTCAGTTGTGTTTTATAAGTAATCTAGAGGAGATTTGAAATGTATGAAAGATGTGTGTGGATCATAAGCAAATACTAAACCATATTTTGTAAGACTTGAACATCCATGGGCCTTAGTATCACAGTGGGTCTTGGAACCAGTCCCCCATGAATGCCCTAAGACAGCTGTATTGTGTTGACAACAATGATGTCCACAGTAAGGCATTGTGCTGGGTACTCAAGATAAGATAATCAATGAAAATAGACATGGCCACTGTCTTCTGAAGCTTCTAGCTTCTTAGAAGAACTGGAAAATAGTTTAAATAAAAATTTCACAAACACACGGAGTATCACCAATGAAGACGTGGCGATCTGAGAGTGGAGAATGGGAATGAGGAGATTATAATGGACCTAATAAGGAAATTCAAGAGCATTTCCCTGAGGAGGTGGCACCCAAGGCAGGGTGGTGTCTGGTTCCACTTTGGCACTTGGGATAGATTCATATGTAATAAATATCTTTAGATGGGAGATAAGCAGAAGAGCATCTTCCTGGTAGTTTTAGTATACTTGTGCTTCATGGCTCTTGGTATTTTGAGCAGGAGAAAGTCTAGTATGAACTCAAGAAAAAGATGCATGTACTGGCTAAAGTTCAGTCTCCGGGTTCAGGCATAGCTGTGTCAAGTGTCACCAAGGGTGGTGTTGGGAAGTGCCCTGCCCCTCTGCTTGGTTTACCTCTATGCTGACTCCGCTCACTTGTAAGCCTTTCATCACTTGGTCGCTAGTGATGGCGATTATCCACACAGCTGGTCCTCAGATGTGTGCACTTTCTGCAAACTGGGGTTCAGATCAGTAACCCCCAAATTCCATGAACCAGAAATGGGGACAGAAGACCACTGGCTTCTCTAGGAAATCCAAGACCCTGTTTCCAGTAAAGTGGAACCATTTTCTGGCCAAGCAGAAAGAACAAGAGTTCTTGGCACACAGGTCTAATGGCATTAGCATTGGCCAAGCTGGCAATCACAAAGTAACACTACTAACAATACTTGGTGGAAAGATGTTTCCTGTTACACTTCCCCATCCATACTTGTCCTGTATTTGCGGCATATTGAGAAGTCAGATAGCTTGCTTTGCAACAGCTGCCCTACCCAGAAGGCAGAATTACCTCTGTGGTTTGAAATTAGTGTGCGTGAAACTGCCAGAGGGCAGAGTTTCTGGTGTAGCTAACATCTTTGTCTTTGTGCCCAAGTGCACCCTGTAAGCCACAGGGCTTCTGTGCTCACACACACGTGCCTCCCTCAGGGCCAACCTGCTCCTAGAGGGTCTGGGAGGGAAGCTCACTTCAAGCACAGGTAGTCCCAGGGAGTTCAGGGTCTGCCTGGTGGCCAGACTAAGTGAATTCAGATGGCCTTAGACTTCTGATTACATCTCTGCAGTCAGAGAGGAAATGAAACCTTGTTTATCATCTTGATAAACAGTCTCTTTCAATGCCTCCGGATGCTGTATGCAACTGGGTAGAGTCAAATACTATTAAATTGTCATCACTGTCAAAAAAGAGAAGTAATAAGTTTTTCTACCTGAGTCATGGTTAATGACTTCGGCAATGTGTAACACAAATCAGAGTTAGTTTCTGTTTGCCTTCTTTTCCCCTCAATGTGTGTTTTCTGATCTCTCTGGCTGTGGAGGTGAGGCACAATCTCATAATATAAATAAATATATACTTTTATTATTACCTCTCAGCTAAGCCAATGAAATACCAAGATGACAGGGGCCAGACTAAGTTTGGATGAGATATGTGAGCAGAGGTAAAAGCCAAACAGCAGCATCTTATTCTGGTTCTTTGTGGAAGGAATAGTTTAGAAAGACTGTATTTGACTCCATGAAAGTCTTGGGGATGATTCTAACTGGTAGTTATCATTAAAGATATTTCCCAGAGTTACTTAAGCATTCTAAATGACTAAAGTTACCTATTTTATTCTCATGATCTTAAACAATAGTACAGTAAACAGATTAGATTATTGCAGCAGCCAAAAAAATTCTCCTCCCCAATTTCATTTGCTTTAAGACAATGAAAGTTCATTCCTTAATCACACATCTTGCATGCTGTGAGTCTGCAGCTAGGCTGTGTTGGAAGTAATTACTCAGGAACTAGGACCTCTGGCCCAGACACCATGTACATCATGGATCAGCAAACTATGGCCTGTAAGTCACATTTGGTTCACCATCTGATGTGGGTAGCTTACAAGCAGACAGTAGTCTTTACTTTTTAATGGATGGAAAGAAACAAAAGAAGACTATGTGTGACTATTTGTGAAATTCAAGTTGCTATTCTCAAAGCTAAGATTTTATCAGCATAATTTCACATCCATGTGATTACAGGAAGCTTACAGCTGTTTTCATGATGTAACCGCTGAGTTCAGGAGTTGCTCCAGAGACCAGATGGCTCAGAAGGCTGAATGTATTTGCGATGTGTAGCTTTATAGGAATACCTAACTGACCCCTGATCTGAAATATTTCTAGCTGCCACATCAACAGGGAGAGCATCTCATAGCATTCTGCACAGGTGATTAAACACTCAGCCTGGTAGTATCACATCAACTCTATTAACACCCACTTAGCCCCTTCTCCCAAAGAGGGGCTGGAGCTACCATAATCCCAGGAGAAGAGACAGTCTTTTGACAGCCCCAGTGGCTGCCACAGCCAAAATTAATAACAGCAACAGCATCAACAGCAAATAGCTGTAGAGTACTTAACACTTACAGAAATTTTCTTACTGCTTTGCCTGTGTTCTTCCACTCATCCACCCAACTACATCATGGAGTAGGTGTTGTTTCTCCCATTTTCTAGATGAGGAAATTAGGCATTGGAATGTTTAAGGCTAAGGTCGGGGCACTGTTGCAACTCAGTCAGGATGACTGAAATTCCAGTCTGAAACCTTATGCTCTTAACCAGCCTACCACACATGATCTTCTGAGACTTAGAAAATTCCAAGAGACCACTTCCTCATAATATCCTCAGTTATAGGCAGGCAGAGACACAATCAAAATGTTAACTTCAGTGCTTATATCACAGATTTTCAAAACATTAAGTAGTTTATTTGGGAAGTTGTCCGTAATGAGTCCATGGATGAAAGTAACACCTAACATCAGTGACTGTGTATGCAGTTCTATGCGTCCAAAGCAAGGACTTGCAATTTAATATCATTTTGTGAGTCAGCAAGTGGCCCAAGGTGGGAAAGTTCTAAGGGACAGATGTTTACAATTACTTCTCTGCTTATCTAAAATTTTGTCTTAATCTTCTCATCTTTGCTTCTGTTGCACATTAGGAATGCTTTCCCATGGGCAGGTGTTCTTTTAGCTGGAAGAAAACGTGTCATAAACTACTTATGGTTTAGAGGTGGTGGAATTGGAGTCATCATGTTGTCTGATTTATTTGGGTGCTTTGCTTTTATGTTTTCATAAAGGAGTTTGTGTGTAATCACCTCCCATGTTCATTTTAACATCCATTACATTTACCTAGAAAGAATGATGAAAGAGTATCATTGTAAGAGAATAAAAGAAAGTTCACAACTGTTGGTGGGCTTCCTTCTCTGCATATATTCTTGGTTGTAGACAATTAATAAACATAATGAAAAATATAGAACAAAAATAGATAAGAGTAGACAAAAATATATTATCAAAAACCCATTAGACTAGCCAGCTGTATGTAAATATTTCAGACATTGGTGGTCTTTGACAGGAGGGTTCTAGAACCTGAAGGGCAAATTTTCCAGGCTTTTCCCCCACTTTGAAAGTCTTTACCTTCTGTTAAAAGCCATGCCCATTTCATCTTTGGAATTTGGTTTACATTTTTATATTAATAATAAGAATGGAAACTCTTACAGTTATATCTACTGTGTCCTGGTCAATGTATTAATTAATTTTCATAATGATCTGTAGAGCTCACAGCATCCATTAAGATGAGGCATTTTACTTAGGAGAGATCAGGGCTTCTTACAGGTTGCAACTTGCTCTATGTCATCTAGCTAGTTCTCTATGCGATGTTGGCTGTTTGAAATATTATTTTGATATTAATTCATTCAGTTGTTCATGTCAGTTGTTTACCTAATTCTAGGAAAATTAATGTAGCCAGTGGAGTTCATATGAAATAGTGTTGCCTATCTCTTTTCTAGAAATTGTCTCCATATCATTTGCAGCCTTGAATGCTACATTGGAGAAGGAAAGCCGATTAAAGTACCGTCTAGATGGGTCACTGGCCTTGGTTTAAGTGTAGCCCTAAAGGATGTCCGAAGGTGATCTAGAATGAGAACATAGCTCCCAAGAGTAGAGCAGTAGACATAGCGATTTTTCTAAGCCTTGTGACATTTCAATGCTTGCCCTAATCACAATAATAGAACACAACTTACTTATTTTAGATCATAGCATGGGATATCTCAAGGGCACTAAGACTGTGAATTAGAGACTTAGCTCAACACCCAGGGTGAATGCCCCACTTTGAGGCAGATGCTGTTTCAGCAGCCACTTATGCTTTGAATGGATTTCCTACTGGGCAGTAAGTCATTTCTAAGTGCACAAATTTGCAGTATATTCAAGGAAAGTCCAAATCATGCAAATACATTTTGGAACAGGGAATATAGTAATGAAGACATTGATGTCCTCAGCCTTATTTTAACAAAAATTCCCAGGCAGATCTGTGACTAGCATAGAGTCAAGCTGATATCCAAGCCATTACATAGGCCCTCATCCCTAATGCTGTCCAGGGACTTCTTGATACAAAAAGGTAAAAGTACCATAGCATTGAAAAACAGGAATGAACAAAGGATTTTCTTCTTGTAACTTGTCTGCTGTATTCATTTGTAAAATTTATTTTCATGTGGCCAGAGGACTTATTAAAAAAATTTCTGATGTAGAGTTTCAGCATCTTTCATGTTTAAGCCAATTTTAAGTAAATCATAAAGGAGTGAGGAATATTTGGCACAATGTTTAAAGGCACCCCTTGGGATGCTTACATTCTATGTCAGGGTGCCTGGGTTCGAGTCCCCAGCACTACTGCCGATTCCTATTTTCTGCTAATAACTACCTGGGAAGTAGCAGGTGATGGCTTCCACCCAAATGGGAGACCCATATTGAGTTCCTGTCTCCTGGTTCAACCTGGCCCAGCACTGGCTGTTATTTGGCCAAGTAAACCAGCAGGAAGGAACACTGTTTCTCTCTCTACCTTTCAGATAAATTAAATAAATGATTAATTAAAAATAAAATAAGGACATAAGAGGTTGAGTGCTGAGTTGATACTGTTATTATCTTACTTTGGAAATCTTTATTTCATCTTTAAATTTTAATTAATTTTAAACACATTCACTATGATTTATATATAAAAGTCTAAGAGCATAATGGTATTTCCTTCCTCCCTCCTTCCCACCTTTCTACCCCCTTTCCTTCAATTTTTCTTTCTTCTTTTTTCAGTTTTTGAGATAATGTACTTTAACTTTACATTTCAGTGAAAAGACTTAACACTTCACTGAGTAAGAAATTTAAAAAGTAAAAAGCCAAACGACCCTTGTTTAATGGAAATAAATACAATGGCTATAAACAATATGTAAATGGAAAAATGACCATTTCACCAATATACAGTGGTTTTGTCAAATATTCATTCATAATTTCTTTCAGTGAAATAGATCCTACAATAATTTAGCATCTAAATATTTGCTATGTGCTTACAAGATAAAAATTAAGTTCATTTAGACTTCAAACCATTTCCTCTCAACAGCTACCAGTGGCATCCATTTTATTGTGAAACACAGGATTTCATTCTGTTTTATGGCTGAGTAGTAGTCCACAGGGTATATATACCACATTTTCTTTCTCCAGTCATTTGTTGATGGACATCTGGGTTGATTCCATATTTAGCTATTGTGAATTGAGCTGCAGTAAACATGGGGATATAGATAACTCATATGCTGATTTTATTTCATTTGGGTAAATTCCCAGGAGTGGGATGGCTGAGTCATGTAGTAGATCTATTTTTGGCATCCTGAGGATCTCTATACCGTCTCCACATTGGCTATACAAGTTTTCATTCCCACTATGGATTAGGGAATCATATCCTCACATCCTTGCCAGCCTTTATTGTGGATTTTTTTTTTTATTTC
The DNA here is from genome assembly GCF_051225735.1 of Oryctolagus cuniculus. NCBI lineage: Eukaryota > Metazoa > Chordata > Mammalia > Lagomorpha > Leporidae > Oryctolagus > Oryctolagus cuniculus. The sequence continues at coordinate 82,371,502 of NC_142876.1, read as the reverse complement.
TGCACGAGAACCATTCTAACTATGGTCAGGTGAAACCTCACTGGGGTTTTGGTTTATATTTCCCTGATGGCTAGCGATCCTGAACATTTTTCAAATGTCTGTTAGCCATGTAAATTTCCACTCTTGAAAAATGCCTATTCAAGTCTTTTGCCCTTTTCTTCACTGGATTATTTATTTTATTATTATTGAGTTTCTTGAGCTCTTTATAGATACTGGATATTAATCCTTTACCGGTTTATAGTTTCAAATACTTTCTCCCATTCTATCAGTTAGTTGCTTTTTCACTTTATTGAGTGCTTCAATTGAATCCAAAAGCTTCTTGTATGTAATCCCATTTTTTTGTTTTTGCTTTAATTTCCTGTGCTTTTGGGGTCTTTTTCCAATGAGTTTTTGCCTATGGCAATGTCATGCAGTTTCCCCAGTGTTCTCCTGCAGTAATTTGATGGTATCATGTTGTAGATTACTATGCTTGATACATTTTGAGTTGATTTTTGTATAAGTGAAAGATAGGGATCTTGTTTCTTATTTCTGCATAATAAGATTGAATTTTCCAAGCTCCATTTGTTAAGGAATCAATCTAGGGATTAATTTTAGCTCCTTTGTCAGAGATTAGTTGGTTGTAGATGTGTGGATTGATTTCTGAAGATTCTATTCTGTTCCATTGATCTACATGTCTATTTTTGTGCCAGTACCATGCTGTTTTGATTATAACTGCCCTGTTGTATATCTTGAAATCTGGTATTGTGATGCCTCTGGCTTTGTTTTTGTTGCAGAAGGTTGCCTTAGCTATTTGGGGTCTCTTGTGTTTCCATATGAATTTTAGCATCATTTTCTCTAGATCTGAGAAGAAAGTCATAGGTGTTTTGATTAGGATCCCATTGAATCTGTAGATTGCTTTTGATAGTACGGACATATTATTGATACTAATTTTTTAAATCCACAAACATGGAATATTTTTCCATTTTTTGTGTCTCTTTAATATTTTATAATTTTCATCATAGAGATATTTTATGGTGAAATTTATGTTAATTTCATAACCTGCAACTTTACCAAACTCTTTTATGAGTGTTAATAGTCTCTTAGTGGAGTCTTTTGGTTCCCCTATATACAGAATAATTTTATCTGTAAATAGAGATAATTTGTCTTCCTCCCTTCCAGTTGGTATCCCCTGATTGCCTTTTCTTGCCTAATGGCTCTGGTTAAAACTTCAAGAACTATACTGAATAGCAATGGGGTAAATTGGCATCCTATTCTGGTTCCAAATCTTAGTGGAAATGCTTCCAACTTTTCCCATTCAATAAGATGCTGGCTATGAATTTGACATAAATTTCCTTGATTGTGTTGAGAGATGTTCCTTCTATACTCAGTTAGCTTAAGGTTTTCATCTTGAAAGGATGTTGTATTTTATCAGATGTTTTCTCTATATCTTTTGGGATAATCATTGTTTTGTATTCTTCAATTTGTTAACATAAGGTATCACATTTGTTGATTTTCCTATGTTGAAACAGCCCTGACTACCAGGGATAAATCCCATTTGTTTTGGGTTGAATTCAATTAGTATTTTGTCAGGATTTTTGTGTCTATGTCCATCAGTGATTTTAATCTATTGTTCTCTTTATTTGTTATATGTCTTTTTTTGGTTTTGGAATTAAAGTAATGCTGTCCTCATGAAGCACTTTGGGAGGATTCCCTCCTTTTCAACTGTTTTGAATAGTTTGAGAAGAATTGGAATTAGTTCTTCTTTAAAACTCTGATAAAATTTAGCAGTGACATCACCTGGTCCTGGGCTTTATTTGTTCAGCTTATCTTTATTACTAACTCAATCTCCATCTTGGTTATTGGTCTGTTTAGGGTTTTCCATGTTTTCATGCCTCAATTCTGATAGATTATACATGTCTATGAATTCATCCATTTCTTCTAGATTTTCTAGTTTTTTGGCATATAGTTGTTTATAGTAATTACTGATGATTATTTTCATTTATGTGATCTCCATTGTTTTATTTCTGTTTTCATGTCTGATTTATTGATTTGTGTATTCTTTTTTGGTTAGTTGGGCCCTAGGTGAATCAATTTTGTTTATTTTTTTCAAAAAAAAAAAAAGCTCTTCGTTGCATGGATCTTTTTTTTTTTTTTAAAAGATTTATTTATTTATTTGAAAGTCAGAGTTACACAGAGAGAGGAGAGGAGAGGCAGAGAGAGAGAGAGAGAGAGAGAGAGAGGTCTTCCGTCCATTGGTTCACTCCCCAAATGACCACAATGGCCAGAGCTGGGCTGATCTGAAGCCCGGAGTCAGGAGCTTCTTCCAGGTCTCCCATGTGGGTGAAGGGGCCCAAGGATTTGGGCCATCTTCCACTGCTTTCCCAGGCCATAGCAGAGAGCTGGACCAGAAGTGGAGCAGCCAGGACTTGAACTGGTGCCCATATGGGATGGTGGCACTACAGGCGGCAGCTTTACTTGCTATGCCACAGTGCTGGCCCCTCCAATAAATCTTGATCATTGCTTTTAATTTTTCTAATTTCTTCTTCTGGGTTTTTTTTTTTTTGTCTGACAGAGATATTTTGAAACATTTGTTTTATAACTCAGATATTCTTCCTTCTACCTCACCAAGTCTATTGTTATGGCTTTCTGCTATATTTTTTTTATTTGGCATATTGAATTCTTCATTTCTAATATTTCAGTTTGATGTCTTTAGACAATCTGTATCTCATGGGAAAATTTTTCATGCATTGTCATGTAGATTTCTTTAACTCATGTGTTTACTTCTCAATGTTTCTGAGTAATCTTGGGATCATTCTATTGAATTCATTCCAGGAATTTAATCAATCTTATCTTCTTCACAAGTCATGTTTTCATTCTTGTTTGTTGTACTTCTGTGTTTATTTTTAGCCATTTTTGGAAAAATTTGTTGGTTTTCTCCACTGATGGACTTTATATTTGAACTATGCCTCTGTGGGTTAGTGGAGTCTACTGTTTCAGTGAATACCCAGAGGCAATTGCCGTTTGGATTCAGAGAGCTCTGGTCAATACTTGGGTGGGGCAAGAATCCAGGGTGACACCCAGGTTGAACATGGTAGATCTCCCCTATTGTCAGGAAGGGTGAGGGTATGATCACGCTTGTTGGCGTAATCACAGCTTCACCTGCTCTCTTCCAAGTTGATCAATTCCCAGGGTTAGCTCATAGCAGGTATGACCCTCGCCCACACTGGCATAATGAAGTGCACAAAGGATCTTTGCAGTCCTCAGTGTGAGGACTGAACTCTCTGCAATGACTCATCCCAGGCAGTCAGGGAGCTCTGAGCCTCTGATGCCAGACCCACTGATTGCCTAGAGACCCAGCTAGACCCCATGCCCTATCTTGCAGTAACAGGATTCCTACCATCCCTACAGTCACCTCATGCAAGGCTCCCACAGTCATGGGGTGCAGAGGATCTGCTCTCTGCCCCAAGAGCTTTCCCCATCCGCAGACAGAGTAGTCACTTCCAGAGCCAGGTGCCTTTGGGTGCACTACCTTGGCAGTTTGAGCCCTGGAGCCTGTGAAAGTTTGAGAGGATAGGGCCACCTCACAATCTTAAGTGCGACCAGCCCCCTGTCAATCCTCCCAGCCAGACTGAAAGTCAGTGGGAAACCACGGATTTTTCGCTTCGGTAAAATTCTCTGGTAATGTGCATGAGAGCCAATGCAATCTCAACTGGTGTCAAGAGGGTTGACTTCTCTTTGCTGGTTGCTGGGCACCTTTGTGGGTGAATGGGGAGAAAGAATTGTGCTTTTCCTACACTGGATAAGGGGGGGACCCTGTCACATACTAAGGCTTCAGGCCAGACTTAAAGTTAGTGTGGCCTGGAAGGTTCTCCCTCATGCAGTAAGTATCACCAGTGACACAGGCTGCTATAGTCTGCCCTCACCTTGCTTTCAGAACGTGGCATCTCCCCAGGCTAGGAGATTTGTGTGGTGTCCCCATTCACTGCTGTGCATCCACGCTTTCCACAGTGTTCCATGGGGTTCCTCTTCTTTGTGTAGAATTTCCGTTGCAAATGTCTCTCCAACTGTCCCCTCGAAATACATTTCCTCTGCTCGTCTGCTGTCTTCTTTGGCCAGAATCCATACATCTTTTTCTGAAAATCTTATTTCAAGGTAATACTAAGGGCCAGCGCCGCGGCTCACTAGGCTAATCCTCCACCTGCGGTGCTGGCACACCAGGTTCTAGTCCCAGTTGGGGTGCCGGATTCTGTCCCAGTTGCTCCTCTTCCAGGCCAGCTCTCTGCTGTGGCCAGGGAGTACAGTGGAGGATGGCCCAAGTGCTTGGGCCCTGCACCCGCATGGGAGATCAGGAGAAGCACCTGGCTCCTGGCTTCGGATCAGCGCTGTGTGCTGGCCGCAGCGCGCTGGCCACGGCGGCCATTGGAGGGTGAACCAACGGCAAAGGAAGACCTTTCTCTCTCTCTCTCTCTCTCACTGTCCACTCTGCCTGTCAAAAAAGAAAAAAAAAAAAGAAAGAAAGAAAGAAAAGAAAAGGTAATACTAAGGCCTAAATGTGATTAGCCAGTCTTTGCCTGAAATGATAGGAAAATGAGTTTGAGGAAGGGACCATGTTAGTGAAAACAAGGGGGAAAATGAAAAAATTTGTGTTTGCTCACCAATAATCTTAATCTATTCAAAGATGATAATTCTGATAATACAGTGGTATGTCAGCAAGTTAATTCAACTTGTGTATTATGGAAAACTATGTATGCATTTCAAAATGCTTTTGCCCTAGAAAAAAAATTATCTTTTAATCCTATTCTCAATGAAGTTTTGCAGGTTCCCTGGTATTAATAACAACAGGCTCTGTTTTAGTTAAGCCTTTCTATTATAATCACTTTATGTGTACTTATTTCATTGTCATACCCACTTAGTCCTTAAAGTAAACCTATAAAGTTTATGCTATCATCCACATATTACAGATGAGAAAACTGAGGTATACAATGAAAAATAATAAATTCATGTCTTGAATCTTTGCAGCCTTTCTCTCATGCACTGTGCTGTACTGCCTCAAATATGGCTTTCCTGCCATGAATTTGTACCTTCTCCTTGCATTTGTCATCCTCATACCCCAGAGTCAAGGGAGAGAAGATGGCAATTTGTTTAATCTCAAGTATAAACAAATAAAGCAGCCATTTTGCACTCCTCAACCAAAACATGCTGGAAGATCCATTAGTGTCTTTCTTGTCAGTGATTTACAGAGAGAGATGCTTGGAATTTCCTTCCAGTCCAGTGGGTCAATAAAGCATTTTTAACACAGTCTTAAATATGCATTTCTGACATCCGTTACAATAGATTCCAAGAGAGCTATTTTTAAGACCTTGATCAAGAAGTCCTGTAAATGTGACTCTCCAAATAACTGGGCTTTTTCTTACATATTACTGCTCTTAAAGAAAGGAATCATTTGCAATAAAGTGAAAACGCAAGGATCCGAATAATCTTGTCAGTCTTATCATTCCTTAATTATCTTTTATTCATTTCCTCCAAAAGTTGCCCTGAACTGTAAACACTTATCCTGGCCTGACTGCTAATGAGACCTGATGTTGCCTTATAGTTCTTCTGACTTGCTGTTTCAGTTTTAAGTTATTTCATTTAGAATGAAAACTTTTTTTTCTTGGTACATTTTTACTCTTCCAAGCCAAAATTCTCAGTTGATTTTTCTACAGGTATAGAAAAGTCACTTCTTTGAACAAAGTGAATTCAAAGTCATCCTTAGAAAAGAACAAATAATGAATATTCAGGAAAAATTCCAAAAAGATAAATAGTTTATGTTCAATCTTTCTTGTCTTCTTTTACCTTCTTTTGCCTTTTCCTTTGAAGGAGCTTCTTCCTTTTCTTCCTCCATCCCATTATTTTCAATCACTTAGCAAATGTGTGAGTGCTTACGATTGTGCTAGGTACTAGAGATGAAGAAGTAAATGAGATGTGGTCCCACTCATGATGCAGTGTCCCTTCACACAGGAAAGACAGGTGATGAACAAGAATGCCAGTTAGGAGTCACGCAGCAAAGCAAATTTGGCTTGTGAAGAGAGCATCCATTCAGAGCCAAAAGTTAGTCTTTGAAGATGAGGTTCATTGAACAAATATTTAGAGACCAAACATGTACCAGTTTCCGAGATTAATAATGTGGCTAGGGTGGTGAAACAGGAAAATTGCCGTCCTTTCCTTTTATGGGAAAAATGAGATATTAGTTTTTAAAATCTGCATTATATTATTGTGGGAGAAGGATATCAGAGGTAACATCTATATAAATGTAGGAGATGCAATTGTATATGAACACAGGAGAATATAACTTGCAGAGAAATTCAGGAAGATCACCCAAAGTGGACCTAAAAGATGCTTCAGAGCTGCACACACAAAAATAAAGAGATTAGACTTGGGTTCCCCCCCTTTCATTTCATTTCAAGGCAGTTATCTCTATTTGAATTTAGCACTCTACTGCAACATCTTTTCATCTTTCCTAGAAAATCTGTAGTAATTTTGAGTTGCTTGGCTATGCTGGGTCTTAGACATAAAGTGTTCAATACTAAAATATTCTCATGAACGTACAGTACAGAAAATAATTAGACATTAGCAATTTCCTGTAAGTTCCCACCCTCATGATTGACCCAGCTTGAAGCCCACAGTATTCAAGTGGATTGGTATGAGTTGTTTCTATTATATTTCCAATATGGGGGCAAACCCTGATGTATGATATCAACTTCTATGTTTTTATCCATCTGCCTGCTAGTCATTCCTAAATTCATATTCCCTTTCTATCATGACACATAATCGTCACCTCAGAGAATCTTTTTAAACAAAACGTTATCCTTAGCAATTTATCTTTCTGGTGTTTTCTCCCTTGTATGGGGCAAGGTAAGCAATGATGCATTGAACCTCCAAGGGGGTATGCTTGCTCAGAGCATATTTGGCTTGGCTTTTTTTTAAAAAACTTCTCAAGCTCAGAGAAGTTGTTGCTGCAAGAAATAATCTTCAAATTAATTTTTTTCACACATTTTGGACATTTTAAATGTTTTCCTGTTAAAAACAGGTTTAGACAAAGCGCTCAGACCTCTGACAAATCCACAAGAATGGTCGCCGGTGCTCAATAGACTAATCCTCCACCTAGCGGCACCGGCAAACCGGGTTCTAGTCCTGGTTGGGGTGCCGGATTCTTTCCCGGTTGCCCCCTTCCAGGCCAGCTCTCTGCTGTGGCCCAGGAGTTCAGTGGAGGATGGCCCAAGTGCTTGGCTCCTGGCTCCTGCCTTCAGAAAGGCGCAGTGCGCCGGCCGCAGCACGCCGGCCACGGCAGCCATTGGAGGGTGAATCAACGGCAAAAGGAAGACCCTTCTCTCTCTCTCTCTCTCACTGTCCACTCTGCCTGTTAAAAAAAAAAATCCGCAAGAATGAGCCAAAGGGGAATTACAATGATACTCCATGGGGCCCCTCCATGCAGGGGTCCCAGCTCTCAGCACTGGGGATCAATAAGGCTAAAGGGAATCTGAAGCAAGACCACTGTCTCAAAGATTACTGGTGGAGGGAGAACCTGCAACTTGGTTTTTATCCAGCTCATCTTTCTCAGGTTAGCTTGTATCACCAATACAATTGCTGCAGTCCTAATTGTTCAGTCCTAATGCCCCAATCAGAAAGAACAATGAGATCCCTTATGAAGCTAGATGTAGATTTTAAGACTAATTTCTTATATTTTATATCTTAGCTGTGTTTTCCAAGGCAAATTGATGACAAGATGAATAATATGGAAAGTATGAATAGCATAGAAATCACCCATACTCACTTCTTTTTTTATTTTTAAAATTGGATTTGTTTGAGAGACAGAGTTCCTATTCATTGGTTCATTCCCCAAATATCTGCAATGGCTGGGAGAGGTCAAAGCTGGTTGCCAGAAACTCAATCCAGGCTTCCCAATTGTGTGACAAGAACCCAACTACTTGAACACCACTGCTGCCCCCAAGGTCTGTATTAGCACATAGCTGGAATCAGGACGTAGAGACAGGTATCAAATCCAGGTACTCCCATGTGGAGTCAGCACAAAGCCAAACACCTGCCCCCTGACTGCTTCTTTATGCTTCTTCCTCTGCCATTAGTTAATGGGTTACACCTGTCTAATTTCCTAGCTCTGCAGGTGGTGAGTAAAATCCAGAAAAAGGCCATTTTCCAGATAATCCATAAACAAAAAATGACAAGCTCAATTTTCCGAGCACTTAAATCACTTTGCTTTGTGAAGCCATAGATCATCATCTTAAAGTCATTTTTACTTGAATGGAGATAAAATTTAGGAATGGATTTCATTGGTGCCAAAGAAAAGTCTGAAAGGCCTTTATATGGAAAATATTATTGTTATGATTTGGAACTAACATTTAAAAAGACTGTTCATTAGGTAATCCTTAAAATGCAAATGAAATAGATTGCAAAGGACAGATTTCTAATTTCCAGAAAAGTTTACAACAAACCTAACTTTTCCCTTTACGGGGGACAAATCTGAGAGGCATTTTAGTTTCTTGTCCCTGTTTCCTCTCAAACAGTTCAATAAGACTTTATAATCAGTTCCAGGGAGACCTTGAAAAATTCCCTCTCTGTGGTTATAATGGAAACTTAGGATTTTATTTATTTTCTCAGAATTTGATCAACTTCTCATTGTATCTTGGATAGGTCAAAGTAAATGTTGCCCCCTGATACAGGCAAGAAGTAAAAACTCACACAAAAATTGGTGGGTGTGAGAAGGAGAGTAGTTTTCAAGCTGACTGTGCTCTACTTTACCAAAGGCATCCAGCCATCTCAGTTATATTCCACATTATTTGATCTTGTAAAAATCTGTGACATGTTTGTTACTCATTTTTCATCCTGTCCACTCATCCATCCATCAATCATTTAATATTATCTTTAGAAAGATGATAATCACTTCAGCACAGCAGTTTCTTTTTTTCTTAGCTGAGGAATTCCTTTGAATAGAACTTGTTTTATTGAATGTTAAAAATCAAACAACTACAGTGGCAGCTTCCTCTCCCCGAGTGGTGGTAACTGAACCTCAGAAATCTGAGACCCACAAAGTAAAATCCAAAAGCAAAGGACTGAGATGTAAATGACCCTTTTCTTGTCAAAGATCTCCTATTCCAGTTTTGTCAACACAAGTCAGTAGACGGGGTTCCTGGGTCAACACAGATTGAAATATTAAATTTCTCTGGTCCACTGTGACAAGGTTTCATAAATGAAAACCTTGGGAAATAGGAGAATTTGGTATAATGAGGCAATTAGAACTTGCCTCTGGGGCTCCACCATGTCCACCAACACATGGTTCTTGGATCTGCATTAATGTAACAGAACAGCAGGTGTAATTGCAGCTATGGTTCAACTTTTCTGGACCAAGTGAACTTGTTGTTTAGAGTAGTCCTTCTCTGGCTTCCTCTGTGCAAATCCCTACTCCATGAACACAAGGAAGATATGGCCTGGGTTTTAATGAACATGGAACATTCATCAGTTCCAGCTTCCAAGCTCTCCTCCTCTTTTTAAAGAAATGGCAGCATTTGTACCAAGGAAGAACTAGAGAGAGAGAGTGCTGATATGGGGTTTGAAGTCCTTGATTCTGTTTCTGATGCTCTGAGTACTTGCTCAAAACCATCAGCAGGTTTTTAAGTTGCACTTGATCTCAGTTGTGTCTTCTTTAAAATGGAGTAATCATACCTTCATTAGGCTCTTATAAGCATAAAATGAATTGAAGTCATATAATCTATCTACTGTGATGTCATGCACATAGGATAATCCAATAAATTATTATTCTTTTAATGCTATTATTATCATTCTAAGTTAAGTGGTTATGTTATTTTCTTTAAATCTACACCCTTGCTGGAAAATGGGGATTATAATAGACCTATCTCTATCATTAAATGCTTTTGAATATTAAATGAAATATATGTGAAAAGCACTATTTATATCTTGACTATATGCCAGATATTGTTTAATGGGTAAAGCGATGGACATTTCTGTCCTTGAGGAGTTTACATTCCAATGGGAGACATACAGAAATAAATGTCATAAATAACATGTGGTACATTTGAAAGCTATCTGTGCCCTGGAGGGAGGAAAGGAAGGAAACAGACCAGTTGTATTTTCATGAAGTGCCCAACCAGCTGTTACTGACATGACCAAGAGTATTTGTAGCAGACAGTTATAAGCTAAAGTGGCATGGTGGCCACTGTCTGGTGGAAGATTGTAATGTGTGAATAACCCTAGTAACTCTAAGCTGAGGGCTGTGCATGTGGAAGTAGGGAGATACTCTTCCATGACCCAAACTCGAGCTTTCTTGCTTCCTGCGTGTTATGTTTCAATGGTCATTTACTTCTGCTGCTTTGCTGCCTTGTACTCCTCCAACCCCTCCTGCACAAAGTTGCCAAGGTGATTGCCTTAGAGCACTACCCAAATCACACCCATCATTGGCTCCAAAATCCCCTTTAATGCATCATTGCAACACTGAGGACTCTCCCTGGAGAAGGAAGCCCTCTGCAATTTAATCTTATCTCACATATGGAAGAAAACACAGGTCCAGTCACTCTAGGGTATTTTTTCAGATGTGCTGACTGGCTGTTTTGAGTAATGGTTGACTTTAGGACGAGGATAGGAAATATATAAGGTGATCATAGACTATCTCATAGGGTCAGAAAATAAGAAAGTCCATAATGCACAACAAACCCACGGTGACTGGGATATGTCGGAGGGCCATAGGAAGTTCTCACAGTAGTCAAAGCCAGAACATTCTGAACACTAAGCAATTAACACTATTAATAACTACATAAATAATATAATTATATATTGATTAATTAATATATTAATTATAATATAATTAACAGATAATTAATGACTACAATGTAAAATAGAAAATAAATGCCCAAGAGTCAATGCTAATAGAAGTAAATTACTGATTACATGAAATGAATAGGAGAGATGAGACAAACCTCTCATGAAGAGTTTTAAGCAGTTTTAATACATGTTACAACCTCAAGAGGTGGAACAAAGCTCCTAATTTTTCAAGGTGGTGGACTGTTCTCACAGTGACTTCCTTCCAAAGAGTGTGGTATGGAACAGGGGAGGGAAAAAATGTTTGCCCATGAAGAAGTCTAAGAAGCACAACCTTGGCCAAGTGACCAAGGTCAACATCAACAGTGAGGATCATGCTGATGAGATGTACCTTGATATCATGCGATGAGAATGGTACTTTACTTCTGGGGTCTCCCTCCAAAAACCTGTAACTCAGTCTAATCAAGAGAAAAATAGCAGACAAATCTCCAGCAGTGTGGGCCAATATTCCACAGACCTGGCAATGTCATTACAAAGTAGGGAATATTTGAGAAACTGCTACAACTGTGAGAAGTCTAAAGAACTAAGACAATTAAATGTAATGTGGCGTCCTTGATGGGAACTTGGCACAGAAAAGGCATTAGGTAAAAACTAAGGAATTCTGAAGAAAACCTAGACTTTCTTTAATAATAATGTGCCAGTATTGACTCAATTATTAAAAATGCCCCATACTAATGTAAGATGTTAGCAAAAGGGGTTAAAGATAGAAGACAACAGGGTATAGTATAAGTGAAATGGACACTATGAGAAACAGTGACTTGATCAGCTCTTGTCCTGACTGTTGATGTACAATGTAATACTTTATCCATTTTAGTATTTTTTTGTTCTAGTACTATTGGTTGAACTCTGTAATTAACACACAATTATTCTTAGGTGTTTAAATTTTAACTGAAAAGTGATCCCTGTTAAATATAAGAGTGGGAATAAGAGAGAGAGGAGAAGTACAATTTGGGACATGCTCAATCGGACTTGCCCCAAATGGTGGAGTTAGAAACATGCCAGGGGATTCCAATCCAATCCCATCAAGGTGGCATGTACCAATGCCATCTCACTAGTCCAGGGATCAACTTCAGTTCACAATTGATCACACTGATAGGTCTAAGAGTCAAAGGGATCACACAAACAAGACTAGTGTCTGCTAATACTAACAGATAGAACAAAATAGGGAGAGAACAATCCAACATGGGAAGCTGGATACACAGCTGACTCATAGAATGGCAGATGTCCTAAACAGCACTCTGGCCTCAGAATCAGCCCTTAAGGCATTCAGATATGGCTGAAGAGCCCATGAGAGTATTTTAGGCATGGAAAGCCAAGACACTCTGGCAAAAAAAAAAAAAAAAAACAAACCACCACCTAAATGAAAGATCTCTGTGAGTGAGATCCCAGTGGAAAGAACAGGTCATCAAAGGTACCTTTCTCTGAAGGGAGGAGAGAACTTCCACTTTGGCTATGACCCTGTCAGATTAAGATCGAAGTCGGCGAACCCAAAAGACTTCCATAGCCTTGGCAACTCATGACTAGAGCCTAGGGAGATTACTGATGCCATAAACAGGAGTGTCAATTTGTTAAGTCAACAACAGGAGTCACTGTGTACTTACTTGACATGTGGGATCTATCCTTAATGTGCTGTACATTGTGATTTAATGCTATAACTAGTACTGGAACAGTATTTTTACACTTTGTGTTTCTATGTGGGTGCAAACTGATGAAATCTTTACTTAATATATACTGAATTGATCTTCTATATATAAAGATAATTGAAAATGAATCTTGATGTGAATGGAATGGGAGGGGAAGCGGGAGATGGGAGGGGTGCAAGTGGGAGGGAAATTATGGGGGGGGAGCCAATGTAATCCATAAACTGTACTTTGGAAATTTATATTTACTAAATAAAAAAAAGAAGAAAAAAATGACTTAGTATAATCTTCACAAATTTTCTGAAAATCTAAAATAAAAAAATTGTTTTAAAGTACCTCATAGTCTTGTGTTATGATTGCAACTTATAACTTAAGTTACTGTCCTGATTATTTCAAAGGAACTGGGTTTCCCATTCCAACTATGGGGCTACTTCAACAATTTTTGGAAGAATTAAGTTTAAAGGTAACTTTATTTTGATGCCAAAAATTGTAATTCATTTGAATGCTAGAGATGTGTGGAGACAAGCAATGACCCTGACCCTGACCCTGATCTGGAGCAAGCAGAGTTTAGCTGTTAGTGCAGATAGGAGTACCCAAAAGTGGGCACAGTACTAAGAGTGAACAGTGATGGGAGAGAGGGAGCATTCTCCAAGGAACCTAACTTTGAGGTAAGCTCTCAGGAAATTTAAATAGGTGAATGGAACCGTGTTGGGATGATGGGGGTGGAGGGGTAGAAAGTAAGAGAGAATATCCCTGAAGAAACTGTGTGTGTGTGAAATTTCTGAAGCAGAAAGGTGGTGACACCAGAAAATAACCCTGGTGTCACTCTGGAGCTTATTATCATTGACGAGGTTTGTAGAGTTTTTACAGCATGTGAAGCTCGGTGCCAACCTCTGTACGTGTTTTCTTAGTTTATTATCACATGACTCTGTGACACAAGTGTGGCTCTTTATTCCCACTTTCCACATGAAGAAACTGCTAGCCTCAGATAATAGTGACAGATCTAAGCTTAAGACCAGCACAGGCACTCCATTCCATTGCAAGAGATTGAGATAGAATGAGTCTGCCTCAAATCAGGGACTCATGTGGGGAGTTTCTTTCAGGTTGGACCAGAAATTCCCACCCTGGCACCACTGATGTGTTGAGCCAGATCATCCTGCCCTGTGAGGCACTATCCTGGACAGTGTCGATGGTTTTGTAGTATCCCTGTTTTCCACCCATGATATGCCAAGAGCATGCCAGTGATCACAACCAAAACTATCTCCAAACTTGCCAAATATGATTGGGGAGCATAAAATCATACCCCAGTTGCCGGCACTGTGGCTCAGTGGGTTGAAGCTGCAGCCTGCATGGCTGGCATCCTGTTCTAGTCCGGGCTGCTCCCCTTCCCATCCAGCTCTCTGCTATGGTCTGGGAAAACAGTAGAAGATGGTACAAGTCCTTGGGTTCCTGCACCTGTGTGGGAGACCCAGAAGTAGTTCCTGGCTCCTGGCTTTGGATCAGCACATCTCTGGCTGTTGCAGTCATTTGGGGAGTGAACCAGTGGATGGAAGACCTCTCTCTATATATATCTAGTTCTACCTCTCTAACTCTTTCAAATAAATAAAATAAATCCTTTTTTTAAAAAAAATCACACCCCAATCCCACTGCAATACATTGGGATTTCTCCCGTGTCCCTTCTCTCTCCCCTCTCTCCCACCCCTTTTTTCAATGTTTCTTATATGTCCATATGTGTATCTTCTATGTGTATGGCACATATACACATCCCTTAGAGTTCATAACACAGTATTTTGTATATCGTGGTTGCTTAGCAAATGCTTCCTGGAATTTCTGCCCACTGAATCCTCAAAACCAAGAATCTTTAATGTTATGAGCTCATTCTGCTCAAATAAGAACACATTCTTCTTTAACTTAAAACTTGATGTTGGGAAAGTTAATTTCTGGGTTTTGGTCACTTGAAGCATCTTTTGCATAGTCATACCTGGAGGTCTGGCTTGGCTGATTTCCTGTTGACCAGAAAGACTGACCTGATTGCTCATAAACCTTTAGACAGACTCAGCAGCTCACCTGCTGAGGACCTCACCAGTGACATACATTAAGTGGCCAATAAATATGCTGACTGCATGGTTGTGCTGTAATAATTTAAATGAAGCCACATGCCCGGGCCTGCAATCAGAGATTCTGTTTAAAGCATCCATCTATTTTCTCTAGCAAGGCTTTCTTTGGTTGTGGATGAGAGCTAGATTTGGAACATGATTCTCAGCTGGTTTCTATCCTGCCTCTGAGTGTGGGCAGGCAGTGTGAGTGCGAGCCAGTTTCCGGGCAGTCTTCCTACCACTGTAGTTTCTGTCCCATAAGAGCATCAGTTCCTTGGCATTAGGGGGAACTCGGGGAATGTATCAGTTTAAAAACAGCACAGATGAGGGTCCCTAAAATATAATACATTGGGGCCAGTGTTGTGGTGTAGCAGGTCGCATCAGTGCCTGCCACACTGGCATCTCATATCAGAGTGCCCATTTGAGTCCCAGCTGCCCTGATTCAGTTTGCTACTAATGTGCCCGGGAAACCTGTACAAGATGGCCCAAGTGCTTGGACCCCTGCCACCCACGTGGGAGACCCACATGGAATATCAGCTCCTGCCCTTCACTGGACCCAGCCCTGGCTGTTGGGAACAATCAGAGAGTGAACCAACAAATGGAAGATATTCTACCTCTCTTTTTCTCAATTTCTGTGTGTGTGTGTGTGTTTCTCTCTGTTGCTCTGCCTTTCAAATTTTATATATATATATACAATGTGTTTCCATCAGGTGGTGTCTTTGTTTCACATGCTAGATGCAGGTATCTGCTGTTTGCCTCTCACCTCCTGGAACCCAGTATTATCCCATCTTAAGAAGACTTCATTGGTGCCGTTTGTGCTGGAGAAGGAGAGAGCTGTAATGCTCTCTTCCCCAAGATCTTACATAGTTAAATGGAGTTCCTCATGGAAGCTGTTGCTCCGGTTTCTGTCACTTTCCCAGTAACTTCACACCGGCTCCCAGAGGCCACACCACCCCTGAGTTATTTCTCATAGATGTCCTGTTCTTTCTCTTTTGCCAGAAGGAGGGACATGCGAGGTGATAGCAGCACACAGATGTTGTAACAAGAACCGCATTGAGGAGCGGTCGCAAACGGTGAAGTGTTCCTGTCTCCCTGGGAAAGTGGCAGGAACCACAAGAAACCGACCTTCCTGTGTGGATGGTAAGTGGCTGGCATTACTCTCAAGTCTTGCATTCACATGTTCACTACATGGAATGGACTTTTTTGTTTCTCTAACTATGGCTTGGAATTATGAACAAGGTACATCTAAAATGCTAGAAAATTATCTCCACACTAGCCCTCACCAAAGACTCAAACTCCAAAACTCCTGCTGAAATCTGGTGCAGTAGTGGTGTGGGGTGGAGGGACCTTTGGGTGGTAACTAAGCCATGAAGTCTTCACCTTCATCAGAGGGATTAATTCCGTGTATAAAGGTGAGCTCAGCTCCCTCTTCTGCTCTTGCCATTCTGCCTCCCACCATGTGAAGATACAGCAAGAAGACCCTTGCTGCTACCAGTGCCTTGATCATGAAATTTCAAGCCTCCAAAATTGTGGACCAGTGAACTTCTCTTCTTTGTAAATTATCCAGGCTGAGGTATTCTGTTAGAGCAACAGAGAATAGACTAAGATGTGTGGCTTTTTGATTTTCAAATAGCTATTCTTTGATATTCTTTTAAAGAAGGTTAAAGGAATATTTTCCAGTCAAGAATTTGAGGGTCCAGTTCATTTGGGAAATGATTTTAGATTGAAGCTACATAGAATGATGCTGGTGGTGGTAATAATAAAGACAGCAATGCCTAATATTCACTCAGTAAATATTGAGTGGGCTCTTGCTATATGCCAGATACTCCTGTGGGTACTTTGGACACATTGATGAACAAATAGAATGGTCCTGAGTATTTACCATGTGCCACGCACTGTGATAAACAATTCTTATGTGATACTTTATTTAATTCATCCCAACAATTCCATAAAGTGTATGTTTTACTGTGTAACAAATTACCCCCAAACTTAATAGCTTAAAACAGCAAATATTATCTCACAGTTTCTGTGAATCAAGGACTCAGCTTAGCTGCGATTTTGGTCTCAATGTCTTCCCTGTAACTTGTTAAGATCTTAAGATTTGACTTATGCTGGCTATGGGTCTAAAATGACTCTCTTATGTGAATATTGGCAGATGGTCACAATTCTATGCCATGTGGATTCATGGAAGCCTGGTGTTCTTATTGTATGTTGGCTAGCTTCCCTTGCTGCTAGTAATCCAAGAAAATAAACCAGTAGTCAACAGTGTTCTTTATATCTAGGCCACAAGTTACATTTGATCTGTTCACAGTATCCTATTGGTTATACGAGCCAGCCAAAGTCAATGTAGGAATAGATTGCAAGGGCTTAAAAATGAGTCTGCTCCAAGTCAGAGACTCATGTGAGGGTTTCTTTCAGGTTGGACCAGAGGTTCTCACCCTGGCACCACTGATGTGTTGAGCCAGGTCATTCTGCACTGTGGGGCACTGTCCAGGATGATGTAGGAATGGACTGCAAGGGCTTAAAGCCCAGCAGCCTAAAGGACAAACATGTGGCTGCCAGTTATACTGCTGCTTAGAATGCTCATAGCCCATGTCATTTTACCTGAGGTTGAATCCTGCCTCCACTCCCCCATTCTAGCTTTCTGATAATCTGCAACTTCGAAGGCAGCAGTGATGACTCAACTGCTTAGGCCCCTGCCACCCGTGTCAGAAACCTGTATTGACTTTCAGGCTCCTGGCTTCAGCTTGGTGCAACCTCAACTGTGGCAACCTTAGGGGAAGGGAACCAGTGGATGAGAACCAACCAACCAACCAACCTCCCTCCCTCCCTCCCTCCCTCCTTCAGTTGTGTGTGTGTATGTCTGTATGTCTGTCTACAGCTCTTTCTCTTTTTCTCTACCTCTCATCCTTTAAGGAAAAAAAATACCATCAGGCCAGAATCTTTGGCTCATCTCAGACTTTGATTTCCATGGGCATATCCCCTGGCCTTCACACTTCAAGCATGAATGAACAGGGAATTTAGTAGGGTTATACAGTGCTCCATTGGCTCCAAGGTTGGTAATCCAGAGCTTGACTGTTTCCTGAACCCAGAGTAATAGGCATTCATGCCATGTCTGGCCTGCACCTTCAGTGAGTCTAAGATGCAAATGGATTACAGACGTCTTTCTCATAATTTTTTAGCTGAGTATGAATCAGTCAGATTCTTCAGTTATGAAATAAAAACCCAGAGAAAAGACTTATTAGTACAGAGTCACAGAATGAGACAAAGAACCTGGGTGTCTTGGCTGAGGATCCATTGTTTTCCTCTGAATCCAGACAGCAAAGAACTTCTTCCAGATTAGCTTGTGTTAGGCGTTTTCATTATGAATCAGTAGACGGTTGGAAAGAGAAACACACTCAAATTAGGGTAAGTAAAAGGCAAGTTATTTTAAGAAACTTAAACTCTTGGTGAACCAATTATTGGAAATTCAGCCAGCTTTGGTGATACTTGCAAAATCTTCCTGCAGCTGTGTTCTCATTTTCTTTGTTCATGGGACACACTACTTCTGATGGCTCTTAACGTCATTCTCCACTCTGTGGACTGGTTCCCTCCTCAAGGATTTTCCTTTTGAGTCTCCCATAAATTATTGACTGATATAAAGATTTTATGTCTGTGGTACCTTCTGTAATCTCACTCAACATAATGGTATAGCTTCAGGCCCCTGTGTCTTCAATGTATTTTCTGAGAAGGTAGAATATGATTGGCTCAGCTAGGGTCAGCTTTGCCCAATCATTCTCAGCCACAGGGCAAGCAAGTGCATGACAGGTAGAGCAGCCCATTCTGTGCAATAGGAAAGTCAAGATATTTTTAAAGGATGTGGAAAAAATCAACTTTGGGAATGTATTATGATCATTTGTTCTCCATTGGGATGGTTTCTTCCAGGGGTCATTTGGGGATATTTGTAATCTAAACATTTGGCACAATGTGTGTGTGTGTGAGAGAGAGAGAGAGAGGGACAGGGACAGGGGAGGGGGAGGGAGAGAGGGAGGGAGAACAAGCAAGCGAGCACACTTGGATCTGATGTGTGGTGACCAGGGAAGCTATTGAGTATCCTACTAGGGCAGCCCCTACCCACAGCTAAAAAGTATGCAACCCAAAATGTCAATGGTACTGAGGTTGAGCAATACACACTGTGATTATTTCCTTGTCCTGTTGCAACCAGCACAGTGCAGGAAAGGCAGGCAGCCAGGCTAGAGAAAACCATCTCCCCCTCCTACTGGAGGAAACTCTTAGCCATAGAAGCCAACTGGCATTATGAGACAGCAAACCATGATGGTTCCTCATGTTCTTTGCCAAAGAAAGCACTGGGGCTGTTAACCATAAATCTTCACTTTGCTTCTAGTTGATGTTTATCTCTAATGATCTAGAAATAGAATTGCCTTCAGGATTTGGATGCAAGACCCAAAGAGCAGTGAATTAGGTGTGGTGGCAGGAGGAGGAATGGCATCTGGCCCTAAGTTTCTGTGAGAAGTGAAGCCATGGAACAGTATTATTTTATATCTCAGCACAGTTGGTTTGCCTTTGGAAACTCTGACACTTGAGTGCAGTTGATTCTAACAAAAGGGCTATATATACACCCTATCTCCCATGCAAAAGTCAACAAAGAATAAAGTGTTTTTTAGTTTCATGCTGATTATTTCTGTTTTACACAGCATTCTGCTCTTCTAAAATCCTTTAGTCCATTGAAATATATGGGTAAGTATACATGTTGCTATGATCAAAGTTGTTTGTGTGGTCTAAATCTCTGCATGCAAATTAAATATGAACTGTGAATAAAAATGAACAGTTTCAGTGTACTTTTACCATGGACTCAGAAGTTGATATGCACGAGTTGGATTTCTACCGCCCCTACTCATAATATAATGACCTTGAGAAAGACATGTTTGCTTTCGAATTTGTTTCCTCATCTGTAAAATGGGAACAATGCTCATCTCTGCTTCCTAAGGTTGTGGTGGCAATTAAGAGGATTATGTGTATAATGTGAATTGCTTAATGCCTGGCTCCTGTCCAGTGCTCAGTCAATGGCAGCATCTGTTTCTTATCGTGCTAAAAGTGTGCAGAATGCACATAGAGAGACATGGCTTTACAAAGTTTTGTTTCACGTTAACTTGGTACCATAGCATTTAGCCATCATTCTTCCTTGGAACTGCTTCCAGTTAATTATCCTGAATATCACTAATGCTACCAAGTCATCTTCAAAAACCTTCCTTAAAGGCAGGCATTTAACTTAACAGTTAAAATGCCTATGTCCCACATAGAGTACCTGGATGCAATACTCAGCTCCCGTACCTGACTACAGCTTCCCACTAATGCAGGCAGTAGGCAGCAGGGGTGGCTCAAGTACTTGGGTTCCTGCCACCCGGGTGAGACCTAGATTGAGTTTCTGGATTCCAGTTTGGGCCTTGGCTCAGCCCTGGCCACTACAGGCATCAGGGAAGTGAACCAGCAAATAAAAACTCTGTCTCCCTGTATCTGTGTCTCTCTCTTTTCCCCCAGCACCCACCCCACCTCTGAAATATATATATATATATATATATATATATATATATATATTTAAATGGATGTTCATTATAGAGATTTTGAAAACTACAGAAGTATAGCCACACATTAAACTAACTCATCATATCTTTGCCCAGAGATTATCCTTTTTATAAAAGATAAGAAGTTAATATATGTCCTTCTAATATTAAACCACTCCTAAGGAGAAAACGTACATTGAAGGTATGCTACTGAGCTAAAATAGTATATGGTTTTACTGGTGACTCGTTTCTCTTAATGCACGATAAATACTTCCCAAGTTAATGTGCATTCAAACCATTATTGTTCATGACTACCCAGAGTTATCGGGGTAGTTCCACCACCGCCTTGCTAACTCCCTTCTCCACTATGGCACATGGTCAGTGTTTCTTTCATGCCCCTGTCTCACTTCCCTAAGAATACAGAGATGCCAGCTTCTCTCCATGACACGGGCTGACAAAGGCTTCACTACATTTATCCTAAACACGTCCTGATTTAGATAGTGCATCTCCCATGGTAAGTGTTCCAATTACTGTCATTTGCTTTCCTCGAAAATTGTGGGTCACTTGGCTTCTACAGTGTTCTCAAAAACATGACCAGTGATGATTTTATAAGAAGCATGCACTGAATTGTTTTAGGACTCAAAATATGAGACTAAATTACTAAAATGGGACAGAAATTCAGGGGAAAAATCTCAACAGCTTATTCAAGAGTATTTCATTTGGAGAAACATTTTAAGTGGTGGTCTTTGATTTTTAAATTGATGCTCTATTACCTGATAACTGAAAATGCCAAAATACATACTCATAAGCTTAAATTATGAAATGTTTATTTATAACTACTTACAATAGCATGAAACCCTTGGCCCTATGCCTGGCCCTCCTCTGAAGGACTCTGTCATTACACTTTAATTATTCCTTAATTAGCCTATAACCCAAAATAGGACAGATTAAGCAGGAGGATCATGACTTCTAAACATACCTGTTTATTATTTAATGGAAGAATTTTTCTAAGCAAATGAGATTAAACTATTCACAATAAATTTCCAGCAGGCTTATGAAAGTATTTCTATGATTTGTTTAACATTTATTGATTGAACTGAAAGGCAGAGTGTTACAGAGAAAGAGAGATCAAAAGAGATCTGGGCCAGAGCTGTGGAATAATAGTAAAGCCATCGCCTGTAGCACCAGCACCCCATATGGGTGCCAGTTTGAGTTCTGGCTGCTCCACTTGCAATCCAGCTCCCTGCTAATGTTCCTGGGAAAGCAGTGAAGGGTGGCCCAAGTCCTTGAGCCCCTGCACCCATGTGGGAGCCCTGGTAGAAACTCCGGGCTCCTGGCTTCAGACTGTCCCAGCACTGGCTGTTGCACCCACCTCAGGCATGAACCAGCAGGTGGAAGATGTTTCTGTCTGTTCCTCTCTCTCTCTCTAACTCTGCCTTTCAAATAAATAAATAAATCTTTGAGTGAGAGATAGAGACCTTCTTTCTGCTAGTTCACTTCCCATATGACCACAACAGCCAGGGGTGGGCCAGGCTAAACTCAGGAGCCAGGAACTCCATCCTCATCTGCCACATGGGTGTCAGAGACCCACGTATCTGAGTCACCATCCGCTGAATTGGAAGCAGAGCAGCTGGGGCTCGAACCAGTGCTCTGATATGGGATTCTACAAACAGAATTGGAAGTTTAACCCTCTGTGCCACAAAATTGGCCTCTGTTATGTGATTCTAATTGTTCTATAATGGCATAAAATATTATCAATCTCAAAGTTACAATGAATTTTTTTAAATTTACAAATTAATAAATGAGCTGCTTAAAATAGTATAAAACAGTGGGTATAGTATTATATAATGTGCTAGGTATAATTCTATATAATGATATAATTAATATTATATAATTTATTTAATATAATGATAGTGGTTAGTATTTGGGGTGGGACTAACCATGTACCACCCTTCCAAATGTCCATGCCCCGTATGGTAGATCCTCTAATGGGAACTGAGGCACAGATATACTCAGAGCGTGATTCAAAGTCATGCAGCCAATAGTGGCAGAGCACAAAGAAAACCCTGGGCTGTCTGGACTCCAGAGCCCCCATTTGGTAACCATAGGCAGAGTCATATCTAACATAAACACATGTTAGCTTCCAAAGGCTTTCGTGGAAGATGTGAAATATCTGCGTGAGAAGGGGAATCTAGTCCAACCACACCCATCCTTTCTGAAATGCCCAGTACTTGGGCCGCATGTGCACCTTCCCTTTCCATGTGCTAGAAATGATTCCAGAGATCACTGCCACAGAATAATCAGAAGCTTTTTGTAAACAACACTTTCCGTGTTACAGATTGATGGTCAAAACTATGACAGGAGAGGGAACGGAATATGTCTGTTTATGGTGAAATTCTCTTGTGGTTTTCTCCATTATATTGTTACAATGGATTTTATCGTTAACTATAAATAAAAAGGACTTTATTGTTTACTAATTTACATGTGTTCCTAACTCAGATAAATATCTGGGGGGAAATTTCAATTGCTGGTTAGTTGGAGAAATCCTTTAGCACATTGTGGACACTAGCATCTCATGATGAGTTTGCAGGTCTTCCTGTTCATCCCGTGTAAATTACAACCCTTTCAGTGACTGATTGCTTGGTATTCTTGCCTCCATATACTGATTTGCTAGCCAAAGGCAGCAGTGAGAAGAGGCCAATTTATATCAAAGAGCTTAAAACTTTCACAGCAATGAAAATCCCAGTTTGAGGGCAGGCATTTGGTGCAGACTTGGAAGGCTCACGTCCCATAATGGAGAGCCTGGAGAGAAATCCTGGTTTTGCCTCTGATTCCAGCTTCCTGCTGATGTATACTCTGTGAGGCAGTAGGTTAAAGCTCAAGTACTTTGGTCCCTGCTACCCTCATTGGAGGCTAAAGAGTTCCTTGCAGAGTTGTGGCTGTTAGAGAGAATGAAACAGCTGATAGAAGACCCTGTGTGTCTGTCTGTCTGTCTGTTTCTATGCCTTTCTAAATAAGCAGTTTTAAAAAACTATCAGTTAATGAAATTTTTTTTTCTCAAAAATCCTTCTTTATTAAGAGGTTTCATTTTTTGCTAAAGTCTACGTTTGTTAGCATATTTAAATATTACTTTATAGTGACATTCTTTTTTTTTTGTTTAAAAACTTTTTTTTTAACTTTTATATAATGAATATAAATTTCCAAAGTACGATTTATGGATTACAATGGCTTCCCCCCCATACCGTCCCTCCCACCCACAACCCTCCCCTTTCCCACTCCCTCTCCCCTTCCATTCACATCAAGATTCATTTTCGATTATCTTAATATACAGAAGATCAGCTTAGTATACATTAAGTAAGGATTTCAACAGTTTGCTCCCACACAGAAACATAAAGTGAAAAATAATAGATGATTTTTTTAAATGATGATGAAATCAGATCAGACCTATTGTCATGTTTAATCCCAGTGAGAGTCAAGTTGGGAGTTGATAATTTCTTTTTTTTTTTTTTTTACAGAGGATCAGTTTAGTATGCATTAAGTAAAGATTTCAGTCGTTTGCACCCCCATAGAAACACAAAATGAAATATATTGTTTGAGTACTCGTTATAGCATTAAATCTCAATGCACAGCACATTAAGGACAGAGATCCTACATGAGGAGTAAGTGCACAGTGACTCCTGTTGTTGACTTTACCAATTGACACTCCTGTCTATGGCATCAGTAATCTCCCTATGCTCCAGTCATGAGTTTCCAAGGCTATGGAAGCCCTCTGAGTTCTCCGACTCTTATCTTGTTTAGACAAGGTCATAGTCAAAGTGGAGGTTCTCTCCTCCCTTCAGAGAAAGGTACCTCCTTCTTTGAAGACCTGTTCTTTCCACTGGGATCTCACTCACAGAGATCTTTTGCCAGAGTGTCTTGGCTTTCCATGCCTGAAATACTCTCATGGGCTTTTCAGCCAGATCCGAATGCCTTTAGGGCTGATTCTGAGGCCAGAGTGCTATTTAGGAATCTGCCATTCTATGAGTCTGCTGAGTATCTCACTTCCCATGTTGGATCACTCTCCCCTTTACTTATTCTATCGGTTAGTGTTAGCAGGTACTAGACTTGTTTATGTGCTCCCTTTGACTCTTAGTCCTTTCATTATGATCAATTGTGAACTGAAATTGATCACTTGGAATAGTGAGATGGCATTGGTACATGCCACCTTGATGGGATTGAATTGGAATCCCCTGGTATGTTTCTAACTCTACCATTTGGGGCAAGTCAGCTTGAGCATGTCCCAAATTATACAGTTAATGAAATTTAAAGTCATTTTATACTGCTTGCTATTTTTATAGAGACACAAACTTACAATATATCTGGATCTGTTGCTTGACCTTGTCATTAGCCTCCAAGATAGGAGCAAAAGGACAGAAAGGGAGATACATAAATGCTCAGACAGATACGAAAGCTGACAGTGAGAGGAAAAGACCAGCAAAGACCGACATGGGAAGGAGATGAGAAAGGGTAGCAGGAGAGACAGATCAGTAAATAGAAGTTTAGAAGTTATATTAATACATCTCCCCGTGAGTTGGCATGGTTCATTTTTCCTAACAATTGTTTATATTCATTTTTACAGTCAATATCTATTTTTTAAAAATTTCTTTCTTTATTTACTTTGAAAATCAGAGTTACACAGAGAGAGTAGAGGCAGAGAGAGAAAGGTCTTCCATCTGCTGGTTCACTCCCCAGTTGACTACAATGGCCAGAGCTGCGCTGATCTGAAGCCAGGAGCATCCTCTGGGTCTTCCCATGCAGGTGCAGGGGCCCAAGGGCTTCAGCCATCTTCTACTGCTTTCCCAGGCCATAGCAGAGAGCTGGATCAGAAGTGGAGCAGCCAGGTCTCGACCTGGCGCCCACATAACATGCTGGTACTGCAGGCGGTGGCTTTACCTGCTATGCCACAGCGCCAGCTCCAATATGTATTTTTTAAACAAAACAAAATTTATTTGATAGATTTAGACTTTATTTTTTTTTAATTGCCTTATATAAGATTCCAGAACCAAAAATCTGCAAAAGTTGTTTTCAGAGATTACTGCTTTGGAAGAGACATGATAGAATTTTCTTGACACCACATTATAATTTTTTAGTGACAGTCATGGTAGAGCAAAAGGTGTGAGGATTGTAGGAAATTTGAAATTCAGTGTCAGAATAATGTGAGATACATATATGAAAAATATTACATATCCCATCTCCTTCTTAGCCTTACAAAACATGACAGCATATTACAGGTTCTGGGAATTCTGCAGACAAGTAGCTCATCAAACTTCATCCAGTGTTTCCCAACATTTGCTGAGTGTAGAACCTTTTTCTGTGTAACAGATCTTCATGTCCTCTAGTCTCATTGTTTCATGAAACAGACTTTGACCATGATGCTGTAGACTATTTAATATAGACTGTGACTTGATTTTGCTTTTCAGGAATGGCTTTTTGGCCTTCTGAGTTCAACTAATCATCCTTATACCCATATCTCAGTGTTTTTCCTAAGACTGGCTGACCAAACAGTGCACAACTGATCTGATTGTAACGCGATTTACAATATCCTAGTGACATGTCCCTCTCAACTGCAATGTGAAATCATCTGGAGACCATCCAGTGCAAACCTAGCATGAAAAGGTATAGCTCCTGTTTTTATTCACAAGTGTTGAATTTTTCAGGAGACAGAAAGGATGGCTTCATTTGGTTCTGCGAATTGATTTACTTGTCCACACACAGTGAGATGCCACAGTAACAAATTGTTGTAGAGGAGAAGAGACTTATGTTGCAGAAATGGTGGCCTCTGCCATCTGCGTTTAACACTTGCCTATTTTTTTAAATAGATATATTTATTTATTTGAATGGCAGAGCAATGGAGAGGGGGAAAGGGAAGGAAGAAGAGAAGGAGGGAGACAGAATCAGAGAGCGAGAGAGTAAGAGAGAGATCTTCAACTCCTGGTTCACTCCCCAAATGGCCACAACAACCAGGCCCGCACCAGGTCAAAGCCAGGAGCCCAGGACTCCGAGACTCCCACATGGGCAGTAGGGACCAAGCACTCAGCTGGTTTCCCAGGAGCACTCGTACAGAGCTGAATTGGAAGTGGAGCACCTGGGACTGGAACTGGTGCTCTGATAAGGGATGCTGGCATAGCAGGAGGCGGCTTAACCCACTGTACCTCAACACTGGTGGTGAAACCTACCCATTCTTTCAACGCAGGCTCCAGCTGATTTAATGCTGAGTTCAGCTGGCTTTTTCCGAAGACATTTTGAAGGGAGAATCCCTTGCTCTTATTAGAAGCTCTTACATCATGTCATTAGTCAAATAGCAGCATTTGCAGGCAAAGTTTCTGAAGTGCAGGTACGTTGTCCTTGGCAATGGCATTTGGACTATAACTTGGCACCTGAACCTGCCCAGCTACGTAAGGGATCCAAATCTGCCTTCATAAGAGCAACAAGGGGGAAGACATAGAAAAAGTGAGAATCCTTTTGATACAGTCTAAGAAAAGGTCTGTCTCTGTGTGTATCCCTTCTTATAATAAAGAGACTGGGAGTTTAGCTGTCATATAGTCCCCTCTCCTGCCAAGAGTACATGTTGCCTTTCTCTTGCCAGTACAGAGCAGGCACTAGCAGAAACTACCTTCAGACCTGTTGCTGAAGGCATTGGGGCACTGGACATGGGGACTTGGCCAGGGAGAGTCCTGTTACCCGTAAGCCTCTGTGTTCCTGGTGGTTTCTTTAGGGCTTGGACACACGGATGTTTGGTAGCTACCTGGCCCCCAGAGACAGGGAAATGTGCAGTGCCTGACTCACTTAGTCATTTCCCACCTACTCTCATGAAGAAACAAGTGAACTTTTGAAATAGAAATGTACTCTTTAATATAAAGGTAATATATATTACCTGAAGTATATAGAAACGTGTGTATGCATAAGATAACATAATGTATATCAAAATATCACATTATTCCCCCATAAATACCACAATTATTAATTGTCAATTAAAATTTAAATAAATCAACTCTTGGGTACACAAACCCAGCAAAGAAAGGGTAAGAACAAAAGTAATTCTCCCTCTCTTCCCATCTTGCATATTTTTAAAATTTATTTTATGTTTCTTTTATTTGGGAGACAGAGAGACAACGTCCATCTACTGCTTCTTTTCACAAACACCTGCCAGAACCAGGGTTAGGTCAGGACTAACACCAGGAATCAGGAATGCAATTCAGGTCTCCTGTGTGTGTGCGGCAAGGACTCAGCTTCTTGATCTAGCATCTGTTGCCTCCCAAGTGTGCATTAGCAGGAAGCTTGAAGTGGGAGCTAACACCAGGACTCCGACCAAGGCATCCTGATATGCCCCCCTGCCACCAGCCACTTAACCAGCATGTTACCTACCAACCTAAATCTCTGCTCCAACCCTCTTAGATGTTAATTGCAAGAAAGAACCATTGTTGTCAGGTTTCTGTGCATCTGTCCAGAAAGCATCTCAGCATATGCAGGCCTACAGATAGACACATGAAACCCAATAAGTGAAAATGGTACTTCATTGTATAGGATATCTGAACCTCTATTTTTAGCTTGGTGAAGTATCTTAAATTATTCACAGAAAGTGAGATTTAAAAATGGCTAAGAAACATGGAAAAATGCTTAATATCATTCAATTGAGGAAACATAAATTAAATGCTGAAATGAAATGTTTCATCAATCAGAAGGCAGGGCTGAAAGGTTTAGTAATACTCAGTCTTAAGGAGGGAGAAAAGAAAATTTTCATTTAAATCATACACAGTGATAAATGGCTTACAAACTCCATTAGTTAACCACTCTTCTCCATTTAGTTCACCCAGAGGGAAGATGATAAATAGGAAGTGTTGCAATGTGACGGGAAGTGTGGGGAACATACTATGAACTGTTATGCATTCTCACTGCTCACAGTGACATGAGTCTGCAGTGCATCTTGGACATTGGGCTGCCTGCATTTTCTCCACAGGATTGGAGTCATGAATCTGGGTATCATTTAAGAAATCTCCTAAGCAATTTCATATCATTTCAATGGGAAAGCTGTACGTGAAACTGTGTTTCCTGTACATACTTGTATCTGAATATAACAAGTCCCAGTATAATCTATCTGTGAAGCCACTTGAGAAGTGGAAATTTCTCTGTGCGAATGTCTGTCATGGTGTGTGCATGTGTATGAGAGAGAGAGAGAGAGAGAGAGAGAAAGAGAGAGAGAGGAGTAAGAAAGAGGATAATTATAATAGATACACCTCAGATGTTTGTCAGTTTTCTGTCTTGCATTAACTTGGTCATACATAATTCCAAATTCATAAATAAGGGAATTTCCCTAATGTTTCCCCAAAGTCATTGGATTTCATTTGTCTCCAAAGAACTCAGGTGTTTTGAAATCCCTAGTCTTCTCTGATATGAGAGTACTTTTAATCCTTATTTTTTTTCTAGAAAGGGGGAAAAATGTTGTTCTAAATCTAAGGAGTCAGCTCCTCATCCCTGTAGCTGGGGCCCAGCCTAGATGAGGCAGGATTTCAGGGCCCTGTGTTATTAATGTGCTGTCTATATGAATAACGAGTGAGCCTGGTGAATTATTTCACACTTCTAGGAAAATCTATTGCCCTGTCCTTCTGCAGCCGGCCTGGAAGCTGCTGAGTGTATTGGTATATTTCTATGGAGAAGCTTCTGATAACTTCATCTGAGGAAGTGAGAAAGCCTGTGTCCCCTTCTGGGACCTGTGTAGGAATCTATGCAGATGAATAATATTTTGCAAAATTAACACTGTGCTCTTCCATCTTCTCAAGCTCCTTGAATTTCTGAGCCTCCTCCTACCCCAAATAGGAAGATGTGATTTACTCAGTAACCAGAGAAGAAAGGTCCATATATTTGGTGTTGCAGTTCAAAAGCTATCCAAGGACTCAGAAAGCAAATTGAAGGATCATTTTTTTCTGGCTATATGCCTCCCCACCCCACCCCCACACACACACATATACTCACACACAGAAACATACCCCTTGCCACTCCAGGGTGCTTTGAGCTGAAGGAAGGCAGGAAGGAAGGACCACATGGGTATGAGAAATGAGGTCTTCCACTAGCACCAGTAAGATGTGTATCCACCTACAGACCCACCTCTCCAGCATCCAGCCAGGAAAGTTTTCTACATGCAGCTTAAAACTCTTGCTTTATGTCCTTTTGCCTGCCTTGCAATGACAACCATCTTAATCACAGAAGTTGGCATATTGCACAGTGTTTCTTCAATAGGAGTCATAACCCCCAGTATCTTTGACCTCCCTAGCCTTCTACCATGCACAGATGACTGCAGGAAACGAGAGGAGGAACCAGGGCTCCTACATGGGTACAGTGCTTTTAAAGAGGAAATCGTGGCCGGCACCATGGCTCAGTAGGCTAATCCTCCACCTTGCAGCGCGGGCACACCTTGCAGTCCCGGTCAGGGCGCCGGATTCTGTCCCGGTTGCCCCTCTTCCAGGCCAGCTCTCTGATGTGGCCAGGGATGCAGTGGAGGATGGCCCAAGTACTTGGGCCCTGCACCCCATAGGAGACCAGGAGAAACACCTGACTCCTGCCATCGGATCAGCGCGGTGTGCCAGCTGCAGCATGCCAGCCGCGGCGGCCATTGGAGGGTGAACCAATGGCAAAGGAAGACCTTTCTCTCTGTCTCTCTCTCTCGCTGTCCACTCTGCCTGTCAAAAAAAAAAAAAAAAAAAAAAAGGAAATCGTGTGTACCAGCAACACAGAACCAGATGAGTTCAAGATTTCCAACTTATCTAGAACGTTGATGGAACACTCTCACAACCTTTCTCAACACCAATTTCATTTATAAATTGAAGACTAACTCCTTTATCTGGTAATATTTAGTATTTTCATTATCACATCATTATTTAAATTAAGGATAGTGGTTAATGAATTGATCGAGTAATATCACTTAAACTAGTAAAATGGGCAGTTAACTAGCCTCTCATTCAAAGGAAGGTCATGCAGCCGGCACTGTGGCATAGTAGGTAAAGCCTCCATCTGAAGCATCCTATATGGGCGCCAGTTTGTGTCCCAGTTGCTCCTCTTCCAATCCAGCTGTCTGCTATGGCCTAGGAAGGCAATGGAGGAAGGCCCAAGTGCTTGGGCTCCTATACCTCCATGGAGACCTGGAAGAAGATCCTAGCTCCTGGCTTTGTGTCTGGCCATTGCTGCCATTTGGGGAATGAACCAGCAGATAGAAGACCTTTCTGTCTACCTCTTCCTCTCTCTCTCTGTAGTTCTACCTCTCAAATAAATAAATAAAATATTTTAAAAAGGAATGTTGCATTCCTTTAATTTTAGAATGACCTGCATATGCTAATTTAGAAGTTATTACTCATGGTCTTCTTTGTTGCCTTGCCACTAATTTTTCTTTTATCAAATACTCAATGCTTTCTAGTGTACAAGAAATCCATCTCTCTATATATAGTGATTCAAGGCAAAGGGGAAGTTACTGTGAGGACGTACTTAGGATTGTGAAATCCAAGGACAGAGATTTTGCTATAGCAGCACTCAAGGCAGATCAACTGAAGTACAACCAGGAGGCAGGCCGTTTGTGTTCATGAATAGTGTCACCTTTCCTCTTGTGAGCACATTCTGGATAGATATCCTCATTATCTTGTCTCTACAAGCCACAGAGGTTAAGTCTTACCACATCAGGTGGCCATGGTCTTATCCACCTGAGACAATAGTTATGATGCTAATTTCAAACTAATTATTGTACTAGTTTATGATTATTGAGTCCTTACTATGTTCCAAGCCTATGTATTGTGGGTATAACTTTAGATAATCCTCACATCAGCCTTACGTGATGAGTGTAATTATCTCTGTGGAACAGAAAAGGAACCTGAAGACCTAGGGAAGTTAGAACATTTCTTTCAGGACACAGTAAATGCAGTAAATGTATATTTGAGACCCCAAATGGAAACTGGTAGAAATAATAGGTAGGAAATAGAATCAGAAGCAAGGACAGGAAAGATTTGGAGTACCTGGTCACTTATTATATCTCATTCCTGGAAAAGTGACAGCACCCATCAGGTATATTAGGCTCTTGCTTAAGCACTGCCACCAACGCACACCCCATCATCATTTTTATTCCATGTATCTCAAATCCATCTATTTTTTTCAACTGCCCAACTCAAGATTTCCATTATCTCTGCATTCATATCTTGAGTACAATGAATTCTGATAAAAATGTGTCTCAATACCCATTGCTACCCTGTCTGATGCTCCCTTTTATTACCTAACCTGTATCCTCAGCTCAGATCACCATTCCTAAAGGCAGTCATGCCCTCCTCTAGGTTCTTGGAACATTCAGCATAAGGGTTATCATCGCTTTATGTGTTGCACCATAATTTTTGTTGGGTTGGGAATCTCCTCTGCTAGAAAATCTCATTAATTCACTCAACAATTATTTTTGGAATGTAGACTAAGTGTGGGGAATTGTGTCAAACAATTGGCACCTAATAATGAGCAAAAGTAGCCCCTTTCTCTCATGGAGCCCGCAGTCCATCTGGAGAGAAGGCCTCAGTCCAACCATAGCTAAAAATATGCAAGTAGGAACTACATGTTCTGAAGGAAGAGAACTCAGTCCTTAGGATATACTAGCAATCTGAAGGAGGGTAGAAGCTGAGATGACTTCTCTGAAGAAGTGACATGGAGTCTGAGATGTGAGATATAGCTCAAGTTAGCCCAGCAAACATCCCAACAGCATGGGCACGAATCTTGGGTTTTGATCCGGAATTTGAAATTCAGCCATTTTGGGTAAACCCAAAAGAACAAGGAGACTGTATCTCAGAGAAGGCTGAAAAGATAGATGGTCAAATCATCAAGCTGGGTTTCTACTTCCTAACATAGTTCTGAAAACTGCAATGTGCCCACCCAACTCTTAAAGAAGGCACACTGGAGGAATCTGGTGAGAAATTGGATAATGAGCCTCATGGAATTTTGTAAGGAGACAGCATGAAGAGTCCTTTCCTGAAGCAAAAATCTCCTATGTAGTGTCTGACAATACATTTCAAAATATCTAAAATAATACTTCAAACAGTGCCAAAGCAAAATAAACCTAAACATCTTTTTCAATTTTTTTTTTATTTAAGGGAAACAAATTTGGTGTAATGCATCCATACAGATTTACATGCTGCCGCCTGAATGTCTCATATTAAGTAAAAACTTAGCATTGCATTCATTCCCTAACAGACAAGTGGTAAGTTTGCAGGGCAATGTAAAATCACTGAGACTTGTAGAATCAGGGCGGCCTGGACTTCAGTCCTAGTTCTGCCAATGATTGTCTCATGCCTGTCACTGTGTGGTTCTCCTTGAAATGGAAACTGAGAAGGACATCTTTCTCAAAAACAGAGGAGAGAGAACAGGTGTCTGGTGCAACGGTTGAGATACCATTTGGGACACCTGATCCCAAATCAGAATGCTGGAGTTGCAGTCCTGGCTCTACTTCCAATCCCAGCTTCCTGCTAATGCATACCCTCAGGAGGCAGTAGTGATGGCTGAAATCACTGGGTCCCTGCCACCCAGTTGGAAGAAATAGTTGAGCTCAGGGCTTCTGACCTTGGCCTGGCCCCTTCTTGGCTATTGCCGGCATTTGGGGAGTGAACCAGCAGATGGCAGGTCTCTCTCTCTGCTTTTCAAGTAAAAAAATGAAAACAAATAAGCAAATAATGTTTTAAAAGTTGATTAGAATATTAAATGAGGTAGTACTTATGTACAAATCAGATTGAACTGTATACACTCTATATGAAAGGAACAATTAAGTCTTTCTGCTAGATAGGGCCAATCAAAACCTAGATATCTGTTTAGCTTCATAGAGGCAATAATCTATAAACTAAATAATTGTCAGTTAACTCTTTGAAACATTTATAGAACGTAAGCTTCTTACAGTGTGGTCCTGTATCGTTGGTTGTTGAAGTATCCTTGTGGGGTGACTTAAGGTTGCTATGAACTAAGTTTCTACAGCAACCAAACCACTGTTCTGAGGAAGGTTCCTCCCTTGCCTCTGTATTTCTGCCTGAGCACGGCTTCTTCCAGCTTTGAGCTTATTACAGGCAATAGAAGACAGTGTAAATAAA
Organism: Oryctolagus cuniculus; assembly: GCF_051225735.1. Taxonomy (NCBI): domain Eukaryota; kingdom Metazoa; phylum Chordata; class Mammalia; order Lagomorpha; family Leporidae; genus Oryctolagus; species Oryctolagus cuniculus. The sequence continues at coordinate 82,338,212 of NC_142876.1, read as the reverse complement.
TGTCTTCTTGGCTGCTACTTACAAGAGATTGAATATAAAGTGATTCAATTGTAGAAGCCCATCGGGTCCTGTACTTTGATTGTTTGGAAGTTCACTGAAGAGTTTTCCATTAATCACCCCCTTCCTTGCATGCACACACAGAATTTCTATGCAAAGATCTTGAACAGACATTTGTTCTGTCCCTGGCTTCTATCCCTGGTTCCAAGTGTGGACAAAACACATATCCGCTTGACTTTACACAAAACTTTTGATCAAAGGTAGAATTATTCAATACACTTAATGATTATTCAGATGGCAAAACTCTCTAAACAGCCTTGCCAGCCTGCTGACTGGCTGACAGAATTTTAGTATATATTTCATGGTTAACAATGGTCATCTAAAACTTGCCATTTTTGAGGGTCTCATCTTACAGAATCTGTGGAATTTAAGAGAAATGTGTCTAATACCCACTCCTGTCTACACCAAAAGTGATACATCAGAGGCTCTAGAAGATGCCCAAATCAGAAGCTTTGTTCCACAAATACTCATCATTTTTTATGCTGAACATCAGAGATATGACAGGTTGATAGTCATGGCTCCTGCCTTAGTAATTGGGAGGGCAAGGGGAGATGACAAGTAAAATGTATGCTGTGTGCAGCAATGAGGATCAGCCTGGAGCGCTCTGAGAGCAGAGATGAGGGTGCTTAACCATGGAGACAGAGATCTGTAAGTGCCTTTCTAGCAGCATTAACACACAACTGAGACTTCAATGACCAGGGAAGAAGATGGACTACAACACTGAAGACAGAAGTAAGAACATATCCCAAAATCTAGAGTGCACAAGAGAAGCATGACCAATCCAAGGAACCAAAACAAGTTGAATGTGCCTGTGTCGGGAAGAGAGTGGGATTGTTCTGGAGACACGTGAGACCAGACTTGTCAAGAATATCAACTCCATGCAGCATTCCTGTGGAAATTCTGTCCCAGGGCACTGGGGTCAGGCACGGAAGTGCTTTGTGTAGGTTAGTAGCTTGGTTGTATTTATGTTTGGGTGTATCACCACATTGCATAGGAATTTAATTGCTTCTAATTTTACAGCTTTTTATTGTATTCAGGCCCACATTTCTGTCCAATACAGGGAATAAGCCCAACAAATGCCAAAATATGTAGATTCTTTCTTACATTTAAGTCAGGACTCTGATGCTTAGGGTTGCAAAGGTGTAGCTCAGCTCTGCTGGCAAAAATGCAGACTTTGGAAGTAGAAATGCCTTGTAGAAGAAATCCTAGCATCTTATTAGACACAGGCCTATGAAGCTCTGCATTATACGTATTCAGAAGGTCAAGGTCAGGAAAAGATTCCCAAGTTGTTAGGAAAACTTTGGGTACTGCATCAGGGATCATTGTGTCAAGAGGAGAGTCAACACTACTAACGAGGAAAAAGGGAGAAAGATTAGAATTAAGGTGTCTTAGGCATAGAAAGGCATTTCATGCCAGGAGAATTGAGGAGTTCCCTGAGTATTCACCCAGACTGCATGTTAGAATCACCTAGCAAGGTTTTTAATGGTATCCATGTCTTGGCCATACCCCTCATATGGCCAAGATTCCTGAGGAATACTAAGGAGCAACCAAAGTTGAAGACCAAAGATACCATGGCTGAGACCATGGCCTTGGGAGTATGGCAAAGTGGGTTGGAATTATCAGCTTTCTGGAAACAGAATTATGTCTTTGCTTTTGAGTTTTCATTTATAAACAGTCCTTAAAGCATTAAAACATGATGCATATGAATATTTCCAACCCAGAAAGATAAAGCTAATATAGATCATAGACATAAAAGGAATCCAGCTCTTACTCCTCTGCCCTGTTTCTTAATGTGTCAAATGATAATTATAATAGTGGCTGCCTGTTACTTAATCCATGTAAGGATTAAGTAAGTTAATAAGTGAAGTGATGTGTAGTTGTTTGATAAATGTAAGCTATTGTTCTAACCCAAGTAACATAAATAGAAGAAACAGGACAGAGTAGATGGAAATCACAAGGAGTGTTCCAAAGACACCAATTAGTTTGGCAGGTGCCTCAGGGAATAATAGCAGAAAAAATTTACAAAAGCAAATTCAGGCCAAATTGCTTTCTTGAGCTCTAGGCTAATGTTTAAATTGAGGAACTGTTCATTAATTGATCATCTAATAACATAGTCCTCAAGCAGGTTAGGCAAGACAGGTGTATATTGTACAAAACAGCATAAATTAAAGGCTTGTTCATAGTCCATTCCAAAACTTGACCTCTGATTTGAATTTAACACAAATGCAGAGCAAACAGCTGTCTCTGTGAAAAGCTGAGATTAAATAAGCACAGAGCTTCAAACATGAATAGCAAGTCACTGGGTAGCCTCTTATGTCTGTGACACCTTAGCACTCCTTAGCAGACACAGCCAACTCCACTTCTGCTGGCCTGATTCTGGCCACTCTATTTTTTTTTCTTTTCAACTTTTGTTTAATAAATATAAATTTCCAAAGTACAACTTTTGAATTCTAGCAGCTTCCCCCCATAACCTCCCTCCTACCCACAACCATCCCATCTCCTAATCCCTCTCCCATCCCATCCTTCATCATGATTCATTTTCAATTATCTTTACATACAGAAGATCAACTTAGTACATACTAAGTAAAGATTTCAACAGACTACACCTACAAAGACACACAAAGTATAGAGTACTGTTTGAGTAGTAGTTTTACCATTAATTCTCATAGTACAACACATTAAGGGCAGAGGTCCTACATGGGGAGCAGGTGCACAGTGACTCCCGTTGTTGATTTAACAATCGACACTCTTATTTATGAGGTCAGTAATCACCCGAGGCTCTTGTCATGAGTTACCAAGGCTATGGAAGCCTCTTGAGTTCACCAACTGCAATCTTATTTAAACAAGGCCATATTCAAAGTGGAAGTTCTCTCCTCCCTTCAGAGAAAGGAACTGCCATCTTTGATGGTCCATTCTTTCCGCTGGGATCTCACTCACAGAGATCTTTCATTTAGGTCATTCCCCACCACCCCAGTGTCTTGGCTTTCTATGCCTGTGAAACTCTCATGGGCTTTTTAGTCAGATCCAAATGCCTTAAGGGCTGATTCTGATCTGGCCACTCTATTAGGAAACTTTCCATGGTGCTGAAAATGGTTTCCATTCTTTTCATTCTTCATTTATAAGTATTCTAAAGAAGATTAAAAGTGACTTGTAAATGGGGGAAGTTGAAAAAGCTTGTATAAAATGAAATTGAAAGACAAATTTAGGGGCCAGTACTGTGGCACAGTGGGTTAAAGCCACAGCCTGTGGTTCGAGTCCCATCTGCTCTGCTTCTGACCCAGCTCCCTGCTGGTGGCCTGAGAAAGCAGCTGAGGATGGCTCAAGTTATTGGGTCCCTGCACCCACATGGTGAGACCCATAAGAGGCTCGTGGCTCATGACTGTAGGCTTCAGCCTGGCCCAGTCTTGTTGTTGTAGTTATATGGTGAGTGAACCAGTGGATAAAAGATTCTCTCTCTCTCTCTCTCTCTCCCTCCCTCCCTCCCTCCCCCCCTCTCTCTCTCCCTCTCTCTCCCCTTCTCCTCTTTCTCTCTTTCTCTTTATAACTCTACATTTCAAATGGATAGATAATCTTAAAAAAGACAAATTTATTTGGGTACAAAAATTTTTGAAATCCGTGCCTATACGTGGTCTTCAAAGGGTACATGAACATGTGTATTTTGAAAATACAATGCATTTGAAAAATTATTTGCATTAAAATGAGCCATTAATTCCATTTTCCAAGAACTTCATGTAGTACCCTTGTTTGACTGCATCCCATACAACAAGGTAAAAATAAGGTGTAATTCAGATGTTACAGAAATCAGAATGTAGGGGAAATGAGGGTAGGAGGCTGATGCAAGGAAGACAGGTGGGGCCCTAGCCCACCTAAAGGGAAGGTTTTAGGGGCCTATGAAATACTAATATCAAACCACAAATTTGGCTTTAAGCCTCCCAATGGGCATTACAAAGAGGAAAATAAGATAAATAAGATTATTTACCGTATTTAGAATGTTCCCTGCTCAATCCAGACAGGTTCTAAGAAGAGAAATAGCTTTTCCTGGGTGAAATATCTTTTCCTGCATAAAGTAGCTTTCCCTGAAGAGAACTTTCTTCGGTTTAAAGAAAGAGTGTACTGTGTAAAATAGTTAACATTCTCATCACTTCTCAAAACCCAAGTGGAGTACCTACATAGTAGCTGCCAATATATTCGTATTGGGCTGGCAGGGGGAGGGCAGCGCAGAGAGAGAACCTTCCAGCCTGTGTTTCACTCCACAAAAGGCCACAGCAGCCAAAGTTGGGTGAGGCTGAAGCCAGGAGCCAGGATCTCCAATTGGGTCCCTCACTGGGGCCCAGGCATTTGAGCCGTCTTCCACTGCTTTCCCACGTGCATTAGCAGGAAGCTGGATTGGAAACAGAGCAACTAGGACTCACACTGGCACTCTGGTATTAGATGCCAGTATCACAAGTTAAGGCTTAACCCACTGTACCAAACTCCGGTCCCTATCTCTTCTAAATCATGGCTTCTTATCTATAAAATATTGATAGCAGTACCTACTTCACAAGGATGCTTTATTAAGTGATCTATTTATTTAACTTACCAATAATAGTGTAGCAGTAATCTGAAATAATGGTGAAAAATTAATATTCTATCTTTTATCTGAGTTTAATTTTTGTCACAGCTCAAAGATTATTAGACAAAACTTAGACGTTTGAATCTCTGAGGCATTTCATATTTTCCAAACTTTGTGTCTCAAGGACTTTATTTCCTTTACTATAAAACTAGCTGGTTCATTATGACATCTGTTTAGCAGATTATGTATAGGACATTTTCCATTTCTATCATTTTATTTAACATTTTATTTTCAGTTGGAAGAAAGTATTCTGATTGTGCAATGTCTGATCCAAAAATGTGTGTTGGTGGAATGTGCACCTTTGTAGAATTTAGCACTGAGGGATTATCTGCTTTATAAGATTATTGTTTTAATCAGTCAACAAGTGAACGAATGATCTATGCAGTGAAGTATGGGCAAATTAATTTTCTCTGAGGAATTCTCCATGGATAATTTATATTGAACGAATATATAAATATTGATGCAGTTGCAGACACTGAAATTAGCATTCAGCATGAAAAGTTTTTGAAGTGAGTAGGATGCTATTTTGATTGGATGTATGACCCCTCAGCCTAAATCCGAGATTCTCAATATTAGCATGCATCAGCACCACCTAGTAGGCTTCTTGAACCACAGATTATTCAGCCCCATCTCCAAGGCTTCTGATTCAGTAGTCTAAGGCAGGGCTGGAAAGTGTGCATTTGTAAATAATCTCTGAACACTGCTATGATTGTTGAGACTGTCCTCTGAGAACCACTCGTCTAAAGCAGAGGTCAGGAAACTACATCTTGACATCCACTCTGGCCTGCCACTTGTTTTTGTAGATAAAGTTTTATTGGAATACAGCCACACTTGACTCTTAATGCATTTTCTGTGACTGCTTTCACACTGCGACGGCGGGGATGAAGTGTTACAATACAGACCATATGACTTGCAAGGCCAAAAATATTTAGTATTCTTTTACAGAAAAATCTGCTGATCCCTAATAGAAGAAAAGGGAGGTAGACCTGGAAGAAGATAGCAACGAGTCTGGTGCCCCTCCCTTCCACCTGGACTTCACAGAGCTTCCCTCATTGCATTGTTAGGGATTAGCTACAAGTTCACCAGCAGCACATTCAATTATAAGGACAAATCATTTATATATGCCTGTCATTAAGGAATGAAAATTAAAGGGAATTGAATTACACACTTCGGTACCCAATTTATACTAGATGGATAGGAGACTTATGTCGAAAAAGAATCACTAAGTCACCTTTCATCTCAAACCTATCACTCCTAGGGAAGACACAGCACTTAACTTCCCCTTTTGAGAAGACAAAAGGGCTCCATCAAAGTGATGGATGGTGCACTGCCATGTCCAGTTAATTAGACACATGCTCATTTGCATGTGAATCACAGGAAGAGAAACACAATTGCCATTGCACAGAATCAAATCATCTAAGTGTGCTTGCTGCTTAATGAGGTCATCCTCAGCAGAGGGAAGTGGTCATAGGGAAGGTCTGTATCATGCTTGCGACACCTTGGCTTTGGTCGCTGTGCTTCTCCTCTGAGACATGATTTACCTGTCCATGGCATGTCCAAGTCTGTCCAACAGCGGAGGCTGAACAATCAGATTCTCTTTTGCAGTGTTGGGTCATTTGGTGTTATCATTTGGATAAAAGGTTTTTTTTTTTTAAGATTTATTTATTTATTTGAAGTCAGAGTTAACACAGAGAGAGGAGAGGCAGAGAGAAAGGGAGAGGGAAAAAGAGGTCTTCCATCCACTGGTTCACTCTCCAATTGGACACAAGGGCCGGAGCTGCACTGACCCAAAGCCAGGAGCCAGGAGCTTCTTCCGGGTCTCCCATGCAGGTGCAGGAGCCCAAGGACTTGGGCCATCTGCTACTGCTTTCCTTGGCCATAGAGGAGAGCTGGATCAGAAGTGGAGCAGCTGGGACTCGAACCAGCCCCTAGATAAGGTTTTAGAAGGACTTGTCTGGTATTTGAATGGTGCCCCTCATACTTTGAAAGTGAGTAAAGAGAAAGAAAGTAGCACTTGTTGGGTATTCATAAATGTGCCGGGTATTGTTGGAGGTGCTTATGTTTGTCAGCTCCAGTGTATCTTGTGGCAGTCTTGTGAGATTAGTGGTAGCACTGTTCTGTTCTATGGAGAGGAAATCTGAGAAAAAAAGAGCTGAAAAGACTTGGTAAAGTTTACTCTACTAGTGATTGCTGGAGCCAGGATTGCACCATGGGTATTCTAGCAATCATGCTGTTGGTTCCTCCACTGGGCCCACTGCATAGTCCCTCTCCAAACTGTCTAGATGCTCTAACTAAATTCACCCATAGTGCATCACCTGCTGTGGGTCCACTCATTCCCGCCTTGAAAGCCTGTTGTCTACAGGGAACATGACCATTCACGTTCATTTACAGCTCCCCGTGACAATCTCCTGAACTCTCCAGCTTCTAGTGTGATTGTTAACAAACCAAAGTTAACTTCAAACAGACAGTGAATAGGTAGATGAGTGTGAGTGGTAGGTTTTTTAAAAAAAAAAACCCTGTAAGTTTCTGTGGAGGACTGGAACCCAAATCTATCGAGAAGTACACCCAAGCAAATAAACCACGAGACACCAAAACTGGTAAATTATGTCCACTTTCAAGTCAATTCTGTCATTTGTTGGTTTCTGCAGTGCTGCATTCTGCCCTAGAAGAAAGAAGGTGAAAATAGCAATAAAAGTATCAGCACATTTAGCGCGCCTTGCCAGGTACAGATCTCGACACCTTAAATGTGTTATCCTGGTTAATCCAGCAACAGTTCTGTACAAATAAGAGAACTGAAGCACTGGGGTTAAGTGATTTGCCCAGTCTGCACATTCAGCATTATCAAGGCGCAGAGCAGAGAGGTGTGCGTAGTAAGTCATGGCAGTCATGGACAGCCTGAGCCTATCTGGGTAGGAGAGCAGTGAGTGTGTGACACAGTCCTTTTACATCTCTGGGGGAGTTAGTCTTCTAGTGAAGGGGCAAAATAAGAAAGAAGTCACAGGGCTTATTAACTTAAGATATACCATGAAATCAAAGGCTAACAAGTCCTCTTTTAGGACTATTTATTTATTTATTTATTTAAAAAGCAGAGAGAGGGATCACTTCCGATTACCTCCATTAGCTCCTTCATTCCCAGATGTGCTTAATAGCCTGGGCTGGACCAGGCTGAAGCAAGGAGCCAGGGACTCCATCCTGGTCTTGAACCATCTTCCGCTGTCTTCCCAGGCACATTAGCAGGAAGCTGGATCAGAAGTGGAGTAGCCAGGACTCAATGGGGTGTTGATGTTACAAACAGCAGCTTAACCTGTTGCACCACAATGCCACAGTACCTTTAAATTGTTTAATAAAGGTATTAAACAGAAAATGAGTAATATTGAAATGCAGTTTTCAAAATACTTTTAGACATAAATTTGTGAGTGATATGAATGCTCCTTTATTAATACAGTAAGTAACAACATTCATCTTTAAATGTATAGCAACCACAGTTTAAAAATGTTAACATAAAGCAACATGTTAATAATCTATAATGGCAGTAATATTACA